>NC_140222.1:1863137-1993137 GCF_951802725.1 Rutilus rutilus | reverse complement strand
TTTCAGAAACGCCAAACCAACATCTGAGATGCTGCGACGCCATTGGTCCACTTGTTATTCAAGTTATCCAATCACAGACTCTGCTGAGGAAAAGTCATGTATTTTTTTTTTTTTTTGCACATCAAGGGGTTTATTTGGTAAATGTGTTTATGCGCATGCCATCGTTTTAATGCACGTTTTTAGAGTTTATGCACATCCAGTGTTTTTATGCACCTAATGAGATGCTGCGGTGTGTGTGACGCTGTAGGAGGTGCTGAACATCCTGAAGGTGAGCAAAGCTGATATCTTTGTGGATCCGATTCTTCACAAAGCCTGTGCGCTGGACATCAAACACCAGTGTGCTGCGATCCCGCCGGGAAGAGGACGACGTGAGTCATTCTGGGAGGGGCTTGAGGCTTATTGAAGCGTATAGATATTAACCCCTGCGCCTTGTGTTTGTGCAGAGATGTCCTGTCTAATGGAGGCTTTCCAGGACAAGCGTGTGAGACTCCACCCCGAGTGCAAGAAGAGGTTACAGGACCGCATTGACATGTGGAGTAACGCTGCTAAGGTGAACAATCCCATGGTCACACACACCACCAAACACAACCGATAACTGACTGTCAGAAGCGGAACCATGTTATTACTCCATATGATCAATGATGTTTTGTGACGGTATAGCCATACTGTTCCAGCAAGTAAACGGCAACATCATGCTGGCTTCTAAGAGAGCTGTTTGTGGATAAATGATAAAGCTGCTTTGCATGTATTATGAGGTTTGTATATAACCATTCCCAAAACGTCTCCTCAGAATACAAAAAGAGAATTTTACAAACAATTTACACATCTTATTCTGAATTTTAATCAGTTCGCCCGAATTTATGTCCAAATGGTTTAACAATTTACATGAAAACAAAATCGTGCATAAATGCAAGTGTTTGCAAAGATGTTTATACGGATAATTAGCACAAATCGTCAGAGAATTGTTGCATTCAATGCGGTGTGACAATTGTGTGAGGTTTTACAAACAAATTACGTAAAACTGAATCCAACGCAACATTTTACTCGAGGATAATTTTACGAACGGTAAACTTCATTAAAAAAAATATCCATAAATGTACAGTTATTTGCACATAAATTGCAGCTTCCTGAAAACTCTCCTCCAGATTCACAAACGCACGTAAACCTCGGGTTTGTAGTGAATTTCAGTCACTCGTAAATGGGACACGCGCTCGCGCTCATTCACAATTAGCATTTTACGCCCAATAAAAAAAAGAAAATGGCACCTATGCTAGGCTTGGGCGGTATTCGAATTTTGAAACCGTCAAACCGCCTCCCTATTTTACCGGGGTATACGGTATAACCGTGTCTAATTAAAAATTATGACATAATGGGCTCAGACGGCGTCACCAAACTGTTGGCTTGTGCCTACACCGTTCAGAAACTGAATGCCAGATCGGGCAAAAAAACAACAACAAAAAAAATCAAGCCCAACCCCTGCACGTTGTGTCTGAGTCAGGCCGACGGCATAACTGTTATTATGAGCCGGAGCCCACCATTATTCAACATATCTGTGTGCGTGCAACAAGCAAGAAGTGCCTTTGTAATCCGGTGACGCATGTCCATTGATTTTTATTAATAAAACTTTTCTGCAAAGATGGAAGTTGACGATCGCCATCTCTGTAGTGAACGCGCCTATAGAGAGAAATGCACATCATTACACAATCAGAGAGTGGCCTTTTTCTTTTCGTTTTGAATTGTTTCGTTTAAAGAAATTGACGATCGGCATCTCCGTAGTGAACGCTAGAGAAATGCACATCATGGATTACAGAGAGTAGGCTAGTCTATTTATTTTCGTTTTGAATGGTTTCGTTTACTGAAATTAACGATCGCATCTCCGTATGAACGCGCCTAGAGAGAAATGCACATCGTGGATTACTCTGCCTAATCAGTGAGTTGCCTATTTATTTCGTTTTGAATTGTTTCGTTTAAAGAAATTGACGATCGCCATCTCCGTAGTGAACGCTATAGAGAGAAATGCACTCCATTGATTAATCAGACTATATTTCTTTTCGTTTTGAATTGTTTCGTTTAATGAAATTGACGATCGCATCTCTGTATGAACGAGAGAAATGCACATCGTGGATTACTTAGCCTAATCAGTGAGTTGCCTATTTCTTTCGTTTTTAATTGTTTCGTTTAAAGAAATTTCAAGCTTTATTTATTTGTCATGTCTGTGAGGCACAGCCTTTTTTATGAGATTTCAATGCAAGTGACCGCGGCATGCCCATCATGTCATGATTATATTAAATCCAGGCAATTGGTTGATGAAAATTGTATAAAAATTTAGATACAATTTATACAAAACGAAATTCGTTTTAAAGAGGCCTTTTACAAAACTAAATTTATTGAAGTGGTCAAATCGTCTGACTCCCGATGCATCCCATCTTATTTGTGCTGTTCACTTTTCATAATCAACAAAGATGGAAAAAATAACATTATAATATTTTAACAAATACGAAACTTAATGCGCTTATGTATCCTGGCAGCAGTGAGTGGGGGTTGTTTCGGAGATGCGACATTAGGTTAGAGGTGTTTACATCTCTCGCGGTCACCTTTTTATTGCACAATTTACAAATTGCCTCGTCAGTATTTACCGCCTCTCCCTTCTCATTCGGTTGGAACCAGAAATATTGCCAAACTGCAACCACACATAAGCATTTTTTAGGCAATAAATAAATTATATATATTATAGGCTATATAAGTGCCGGTAATGACGGTATTGAAACTGATACCGGTGCTATTTTAAGATCCCGCGGTATCCGATATTACCGTAATACCGCCCAACCCTAACCTATGCATAATTTACCTACAAAATCTTGCATGAATTTTTGCTTTCAATTCAAGAGATTTTATGGACAAATACGCAATTCTTGCTCTCGTTCCTGCATTTAAATCAATATACAAATTTATGTCCACATTTTCAACAGTTGCGTTTTACGATTTACATCTGAACATCTTCGGTAAATGCGACAGTTTATGTAAGGATGTTTGTACGAATAGTTCGCACAAATCGTACAAAAATTGTTGCATTCTATCCAATGTGACAATTAACGCAAGCAAGATTTTACAAACAAATGACATAAATCTTGAAGTTGCTGAACTCAATCCAGTGTTACAATTTACTCAAGAATAATTTTACAAACAATGAGTCTCATGCGACTCAATTTGTGTGTGTAAACCTTCCGTCAGTCACTCGTAAATAGTGCTCACATAAGCATTTTACATGAAATATTACATACACATTTTGCATATATCATTTTTGTGTGTGTTTGTATTTTGTGCGTATGTGCACATAATGTGTGCTGGATGTTGCTCCTGGTACAACAAATTTCCTCTATCAAGGACAATAAAGGGTAACACTTTATAATAACGTTCAGTTGTAAGTCATTTATAAGTTAATGATGAACTAATAATTTACAAAACATTCATAAATGATTAGCAAGTGATATACTAACATTTTATGTATGTTTTGTAAATTGTGTTACAAGTCATTTACAAGTGATTAGTAAATGATTAACTAATCATTTACAAAACATGACTGTGCGTTTCATAAATGTTTAATAAATGATGTTGTATGTTTTGCTCACATCAGGTGGACAGTGGTTAAAGACTCCATGTGTTTCAGAGAAGACAGCTGTCTACACCCTCAGCAGTCAGCACTTACACTGCAGTACACACTACAGTGTTCAACACCTGCACTGTAAAATCCAACAGTGATTCTTTAGTTAACTTTACTTAATGTCTTAACTTAATTGTAAAAATCTAGTAACCTGCACTATTCACATACTATGCTTTGTTTACTCAGAAAACCCAAGTTAAGATTAATTGATTGGTTTGCGTGCGGTTTTTGAGGCGGGGAAAATCTTAATGGACGTTTCACTCATTTCCTCCACTTCTGCAGTTATTTTTTCTCTGTTTGCATTCACTCATTTCCCAAAGTCATCTTGAATGTTGAAATTTTAATACTTAACTGAAAATTTTGAGAGAACATCACATAGGCTGACTTCATAAACTGATGTTGGTTTTCCTAAAATGTTTCAGTCGCCATTATGGTGATTAGTGTTCCCTTTGGTTGGGCACTTGAAACTTAATTTATACTATTGTAATTCTCTTACAGTAGTAAGAGATGCTCCACTTCTCTTCTGATGCAGCGATTGCAGCAAGAAATCAGTTATTCGGTTTCAACGGAAGAGAAGAAATGTATATATTCATATAATGAATATGGTTTATTAAGAAAAGACACCACAACTGTTTGTAAAAACATTTATTGAGAAAATGGTTTATAAAGAAGAGACACTGCAATTGGTGATGTAAAGTCATTTATTGAGAAAATGGTTTATATAGAAAAATATACCGCACTGAATGTTGTAAGCATTTATTTATTATAGCAGAGTAGAGAGAAATTGAAAATGTATTAGAAAGAGCTGTGCCAAAGAAATTAGAAAAATGCAAGCATTACCCGTTTGATGATGAGCATGAGGTGCAAAGGAGAACAAAGGAAAGAGTTTGTAAGGGCGTTTCCAGAACTGAGGACAGCTCAAGACTTCGGATTGGACAGATTGTCTGTGAAGGACTGAATCTGAGCGGAGGGCGTATGGGCTATAAAATATATTGTCAGGAATGTCAAAAGGTAGACGCGGATTCAACGGGACCACCAGTCCTCCTCTCCGGTGTTAGAAGTCTCTTGCCATGGGCCTCCTGCAGTCAAAGTCTGTAAACTGCTTGTTTTTAATTTGATTTGATTTTATATATTAGTATTTTGTATGTGAACTAATTAACCTAAATTTAATAAAAACTACTTATTTTTGATATAAAAAGAACCAGCCTGCCATAGTCTCTGCTTTATGAGCAATGAGCTGAACTAACCACGGAGAAGTCTTCTGATGCTAAATTGTAAGTATGGAAATTTAAGTACTTACTGTTTAGAACGGATTCGACTTACTTTACCTAACCTGAGAAAAATCTAAATAAGGTAGAAGGTGTCTTTAATTAAGAACCACGTAAGGGGTTAAATTAAGCACCACAAAACAATATATCTATATATTATTATGTATGAATGAATGATGTATAATATAACTATATTTCTCATCAATTAATGATCTTTTCTAATTTTGTTGCTAACACTTATGTCCTAAACACCTTGTGAAACTTTTAATTGGGTTTATATAATCCCTCTATCAATCTTGCAAGCGATCATACTTGAGTCACACAGACTTCAACATTCAGCCTGCAAAACACAACAATGGTAACTATTATATTTTATTTAAAGTAAATTAACAAGTACTCTCTTCAGTTCTTTCTTAGTTACTAGTACTCTTGTGTAAGTGAACTATACTAACTAAGCATTTGTCAGTACCACATACTATTACTATTCTTATTTAACTTTACTTGTTTTTTTTTAAGGCAATCGGTTTGCATGCTTTTTTTAGATTTTACAATGTGTTATAGATGTGTAAACGCAGGAATAAATCATTTACAACACTTTCTGAATCCCCTAATCTAAAGTGTAAACTATTCATCACTTGTAAATGTGTTACACTTACCTGTTAAAAATGATCTGTACGTGTATTCAAGGCATTTACAACACTTTCTGCACCCTCTAATTGCTACATACATGCATACAAAAAAAAAACATTATTTATTAAACATTTATGAAATGCATATTCATGTTTTGTAAATGATTAGTTAATCATTTACTAATCAATTGTAAATGACTTACAACTGAATCTACATATGCATAAACTGAACACCAAAGAACAATATTAACTATTGAGCGGTGGTGACGCGTTCATGTAACATGTAAGGGACCTAAAGCGCACCTAAAAGCTGTCGCAAAGAACCGGCAAAAGTAATGATTATGAATGTCAAATATAGCAAGGAGACATTTCAACTGTTTATTAATAAACAACTGTTTTCTGTGTCAAAGATGAAGTTGACGATGCTGACTCGCGATCTTCGCAGCAGTGAACGCGCCAGAGAGAAATGCACATTTCATACGGATTACATAAGCAGAGAGTAGTCTGTTTTCTTTCGTTTTTAATTGATTGTTTAAAAGTACACATTTCAAGCTTTTTATAGATATAGATTTCTCAGGTCTGTGAGGCAAGTAACTTATATATCGGTTCATTTATGAGACGAGCTCCAGTTCACGCGCCGGCGCCTCCGTGTCCTGATTATATTGTATGCTATATTTACTTCTTATTTATTAAATCCAGGCAATTGGTTGATGAAACATTGATTAAAATTAAGATACAATTAGGGCTGAAACGACTAGTCGACATTAGTGATGTATGTCTCGAGACCACTTTTACGTGGTCTCGGTCTTGTCACGGCCTTGATGGTCTTTGGTCTTGGTCTTGTCTTGGTCTCGGACCTCTCTGTCTTGTCTAGGTCTCGCTGTCTCAGACCGACATAGTGGTCGGGGATTTAGCAATACAATAGGCTACTACAATATCCACGACGACACAATGTTCGATAATGCAACATTATTATCCGCAACGGAACGGATTGAAGCGCGCGTCCGAGTGAAGACAGTGCGGCGTGTGCGCCCAATATACGAGAAAACACTTTATCCGCGCCACTGATCGCAGCGGCAACGAGCACTTTGATCACTTGATTTAAAAAACACATATCAGTGACATGATGGGTTTTAACTTCATTCAGGAGATTTGGGGTAACTGCACAACTGACAGATGACTTTTAGCACACCGCCAACGGTGTGTGTGTGTGTGTGTGTGTAACCATAGCGACAAAACAACCAACTTTCGGATCCTGCACTTAAGCCTATCATTTCGTTTTTAAACATTTTATTACGTATTTAAAAGTTGCAGAATGGATTAATTTGGAGACTCCGAAATCGGCAGAGATAGGCAGGCATTTGCTTAGATGAATTTGTGTCTTTGATATCTCTGTGTGTGTGTGTGTGTGTGTGTGTGTGTGTGTGTGTGTGTGTGTGTGTGTGTGTGTTGTTTGATTACAGTATTGTATTTAAGATGGTGTTAGACTAAATAAATGGTCTTTTAAATATCATCTGCATATCTCCGTTGTGTTGACTAAACATTAGGCCTAATCCAAGTTTATAATTGCGTATCTTTAATTTGATGTTACGATTTCATCTACACATTAAGTATAATTTCAATTGGTTACATATTTCTCATTCTTTAGACAGTTGTTGGAGGAGCAAGATGGTGTTGGAGGTGTTTGATGTTTTGTCAGATGGACCAGTCAGTACCAGTCATGTCAGTCCTCAACAGTACACAAAAGTTAAGGGAGTCTCAATCCTCTAATAGTGCAGTAACAGCCGTCATGCGATTGCTGCACATAGTTGATCTCACCCTGCAAAAACATTTACAGTGAGCTCACAGTCACACACATGACATGGTCTGTCTCTGTATTGTTCTGCCTGTGTAGTTGAAGTAATACCATCTAATATGTATTGAATGTAAACTGCGGCTGAACCCTAGTATGCTGCTGTTCTTGAATTCATATTGCTTAGCTTCAACACTAGTCTATTTTTATTCCCTCCGGTCTCGACTTGGTCTCGGTCTTGGTCTCGACTTGGTCTTGATCTTGACTTGGTCTGTCTTGGTCTTGGTCTTGGTAGTGTCTTGGTCTCGATACCCTCTGGTCTTGGTAGTGTCTTGGTCTCGGTTTAGGTGGTCTTGACTACAAGTCTAGTCGACATTGTCGGCAACGTCGACAATAAAAAATTTGTCGACAAAATATCTTGTTGTCGAGTAGTCGTTTGATCTCACGTGATGTAATGTAAGGGCCTGCAATATCGCGATTTGACCGCTACGCCGCTGTAGCGCTAGAGTGTAATGCAGCCGTTACAAATGCTATTGCGGTAGAAGAAAACAGCGCGAATTATGACGGAGTGCAAACGAATCCGAACTTGCAAGCTGTGTGAAAGTTTCACAAAACTTCAAACCAAGAATGCTGTCATGTGCAATAACTTACACGCAAGGCGGAACTTGCTTTTCACGGGAGCACAACATGCATGTTAAAGCACTTAAAGAGGAAACAAGAGGAGCCGGTGAGAGGTGAATGTTCTCCAGCTGGAGCTAAATAACTAGCAGTAAATCTCTTTATTAGAGAATGCAATACAACTAATAATATTAACAATAATAATATATTTACAGTAATGTGCTGATTTATTTTTGCATAGAATAAAGCTTGATCGAGCTCAGGAGTCAGGGCTGTTTGTATTATTGTAACACTATTAGGTATTACAGTCTTATCACTTGCCTGTATTTTGTTTCGTATTCATGAAGACTTACAAAAGGAGATGTTATGAAGAATATCATGTCAGTTACTTTTTCATACTGTAAATTAAAAGGTGAATGAGAATGTCTCTGTCAGCTCAATTGTCGTGTCAATTTTTATTTTATTTTATTCTTATAATAATTGTTTGCAGATTAAGTTTGTCTGTAATGCAGCTGATTCATTTTTGTTTCTTTTTTTTCTATTGAAAGAGAACAGAATATTTAACCAATGCTTAGAGAGCATGTGTGTGTGATTTGAGTTGGACAGAAATCTGAAAACATAAAGAGGATGACCTGTTTAGTTGCTCAAAGTTCATTAAAACAACCATTTCAAAAGCTGAAGTGATTTTCTTTTTTATATTATAGTTAGAATATGTATAACTCAGTGTTTTAACTAATTGAAAAAGCTGAACAATCGTTCCAAACGTACTGATTAGTCGGTGAAATAATCGACGATTAATCGTTCTAATAATCGTTAGATTAATCGATTATCAAAATAATCGTTTGTTGCAGCCCTAGATACAATTAATGCAAAATAAAAATTCACTTTAAAGAAAGGCTTTCTACAAAAACAAACTTAATGAAGTGCCTTTTACGAGTCCATCAAACAACTTAGGTGAGTAGGATCAGTCACCAAACACAGTGAGTCATGTCATCTTCTCCTCTTATTGTCACCTGCACCTCATGCAACAGGTTTAGCATATCCTTCTCTGTCAGCACAGGGTTTACATGTGATAAATGCAGGGAGGTAGTCAAGCTGACGGGGAAGATTTCAGAATTAGAGACACGCATCCAAACTTTAATCGAGGATAGTAAGAGTGCAAGGGCTTTAGATACTGCTTTGGATGCGACTAGCTTAGTGAACTCTGTACACTGTTCGGTTCCGGCTGAAGTAGAGCCCATGCAGCAGGGCAACTGGGTGACGGTGAGACGCTGTAGTCGCGGGACAAAACACCGCTCTTCCGTGCCGATAACAACATTAAACAGGTTCTCCCCACTCAGTGAAACACCCACTGAGAATCCTGTGAATTGTGCCCTAGTTATTGGCGATTCTATTACACGGAACGTGAAAATAGAGCCACCAGCCACCATAGCCACATGTTTGCTGGGAGCCAGAGCGCCTGACATCAAAGCAAATTTAAAAGTGCTGGCTAATGCTAATCGTAAATTCTCTAAGTTTATTATTCACGTCGGCACAAATGATGTTTGACTCTGCCATTTGGAGATCACCAAAATTAATATTAACCCTCTGATGGTCTTCGTTTCTGTCCACACTCGTGGTCTTTGGGGTCTCCAGAGACCCCAGACAATAACATTTAATTTTGTAACAAGATAATAGTTTTTTTTTTTTTACAAATGTAATTTTACTCTGTTTGTTAATGTTTTTACTCAACATTTGTGCAGTTTTTGGAGGATTTATGATATCTTTTAAATTTCTATAAATAAATAAATAAACATTTATTTAAATAGGCTTTTTACAAAAAAAAACAGCATTTGATGTAAAATTCACTTTATAAAAGACCCAGATTTCTAACTTTCATTCATGGGGATAACATGGATCATTTTAAATGGTTTAATGTAACATTTATACCCATTTTTTGGAAAATGCAGTTTAAAAAATAATAATAATAATCACTTTAACCACTAGATGGCTATAGAGCTCCACTATATGCTATTTGACTACCTGAAAGATATCTTTTCACAAGTTGGATTCAGTTGGATTCATATCTAAATATTATAAAATCACAATTATAACAAAAATTTAATATTTTTTGTCAAAGTTTAGTATTTTTTGTACTGAAAAAACACCAGTTTTTCAATAATGTTACATTATGATTAGAATCAAACCTGAACAAAATGTTACAAACAGAAATGTTGGAGTCTTTAAGATTTTATCATTTATTTCAATCATTTATTTTTAATCTAATTCTAGATTCTAGACACACACACAATTTTGTGTGTGTGTGTGTGTGTGTGTGTGTGTGTGTGTGTGTGTGTGTGTGTGTGTGTGTCTGAGAGATAAAGAGAGAGAGAGTGTGTGAGTACACATTATCGATGTGCCAGTGTCACCACACCACTTTATATTTGTAGTGGTTCTGCATTTTGGATGATTTTATTTGACACATTATAGCCTTACAAATGTTTCTGTGTGTGTATGCGTGTGTGTGTGTGTGTGTGTGTGTGTGTGTGTGTGTGTGTGTGTGTGTGTGTGTTTACATTTTCAATGTGTCAGTGTCACCAATTTATTTTTGTGGTGGTACTGCATTTTGGATAATTTTATTTGACAAATTATAGCCTTACAAATGTTCCTGTGTGTGTGTGTGTGTGTGTGTGTGTGTGTGTGTGTGTGTGTGTGTGTGTGTGTGTGTGTGTGTGTGTGTGTGAGAGAGAGAGTGTGTGAGTACACATTGTCGGTGTCAGTGTCACCACTTTATATTTGTGTTGGTTCTGCATTTTGGATGATTTTATTTGACAAATTATAGCCTTACAAATGTGTGTGTGTGTGTGTGTGTGTGTGTGTGTGTGTGTGTGTGTGTGTGTGTGTGTGTGTGCACATTTTCAATGTGTCAGTGTCACCAATTTATTTTTGTGGTGGTACTGCATTTTGGATGATTTTATTTTACAAATGATAAGAGAACAGATTTTATAGTCTCAAAAATGTATTCCTCTATATGTGTGTGTGTGTGTGTGTGTGTGTCTGTACGCGTGTTGTGAGCAATATAATTTAGCATTGTGGATGTTTTTTGCATTGGTGGAAGTGTGCCACTTTATTTGTGCCATTTCTGTCGATGTGTTCTGCGTTGTTTCTGATTTTGATGATGAATTTGGTCTATTTTGATTGCGGGGTCTTCCAGAGACCCCGAAGACCACGAGTGTCACAAATTTTGTCACGCCAACATAAAAACAGATATCATTCCAATTTTTTTTTGTTTTTTTTGTAGATCTAGAAAGTGTTGAGAGCCGTAGAAGGTTTCATACCATTTGGACAAAGGGAATTTTTTTTTTAATTTGAGCAAAAGTCATTTGCGGGTCAAAAAGACCCCGAAGACCATCAGAGGGTTAAAGAGGTGTGTGAACTTGCAAGTACGATGTCAGGCACTGTCATTTGCTCTGGCCCCCTTCCTGTTCGCCGGAGAGATGAGATAGTCAGTAGATTGTCCTCACTCAATGGCTGGCTGTCGAGGTGGTGTCCGCAAAATAATATAGAATTCATAGACAATTGGAAAAGTTTTTGGGGCAGACCTGACCTGTTGAAAAGAGATGGTATTCATCCCTCCTGGGATGGTGCTGCTCTTCTCTCTAGTAATATGGCACATAGTCTTAGAGCTCAAACATGACAATCTGGGGCTCAGGTCAGGAAGCAGACAGACTGGCTAAACCAGATAAGGTCAGATAAATCCCATCACATAGAGCCTCTTTCACCTAGCTATCATCATATAGAGACTGTGTCTGTTCCCCGAATTTGGAAATCCAAAAAACGTTTCAACCTATCTAAGGTTAAAAATTTAATTGATGTTCAACAAATAAAAAACAGCTATAATACAGATGAGCAAATGCTAAAGCTTGGGTTGCTGAATATTCGATCCCTTACTTCAAAAGCACTTATTGTTAATGATATTATTACAGATTATAACCTAGATGTGCTGTGTTTGACAGAAACCTGGCTAAAACCAAACGATTAGGCTACATTACTGTAAATGAGTCCACCCCACAAGATTACTGTTATAAACATGAACCTCGTCTGAAAGGCAAAGGGGGAGGTGTTGCTGTAATTTATAGTAATATTTTCAAAATCACTAAGAAATCTAGTGTTAAATATACTTCTTTTGAAGTGTTGGTGCTTAATGTAAAAATACATAGTGTAAATGACAAATCACGTTTGAGATTTGTGCTGGCTACTGTATACAGGCCACCAGGGCACCATATAGACTTTATCAAAGAATTTGCTGACTTTCTATCAGAGTTAGTATTGGCTGCAGATAAAGTACTAATTGTTGGTGATTTTAATATACATATAGATAATGAAAAACATGTACCGTATTTTCCGCACTATAAGGCGCACTTAAAAGCCTTTATTTTTTTCAAAAAACGACAGTGCGCCTTATAATCCGGAGCGCCTTATATATGGATCTGCCGCCTTATGTTAACGTCTGTTAAACAACCGCTGACTTAAACCTTGTTTATACTTTCGCCTGACACCGGAGCGCGAGCCTCCGCTGACTGCGCGCGCAACTCCCCAAACAGACGAGGCATTTATACTTGACGTAACTGTTTTGTTTTAGACTGAACACCAGACCATACAACTGATTTAGACGCGCAAACTGGGTGCCGGTGTGATGAGATGTACTACTAATATCCGTCTGCTCGGGCAGATTCGGCTCAAAGTCATGCATCTTCGGATTCAGAGGCGCGCGCGCTGTTAAGCCGAATCTGCCTGAGCAGACGGATATTATTTTTTTTATTAACTTCGCGCTCATGCGGACGCGTCGAGTATAAACAAGGTATCTTGGTTTACATTTGGACTTTGGATGTGATCTTAGGCTTGAAAAGGTTGGTGACCACTGCATAACGCAAACCCAGTCAAACGTTTGACTGCAGTATCTTCTATTCTATATGCGCCTTATAATCCGGTGCGCCCTATATATGAAAACAGTTCTAAAATAGGCCATTCATTGAAGGTGCGCCTTATAATCCGGTGCGCCTTATAGTGCGGAAAATACGGTATTGGGATTGGCATTTAAAGACATTGTAAACTCTATTGGAGTTAGACAACACGTGTCAGGACCTACTCATTGTCGTAATCATACTCTAGATCTAATATTATCACATGGAATAGATGTTGATGCCGTTGAAATTCTGCAGCAGAGCGATGACATCTCAGATCTGTCTAGTCTCATGTAAATTACATTTAGCCAAGGCTGCAAAGCCGACTCCGTGTTATAAATATGTTAGACCTATCATTTCGGCCACTAAAGATTGCTTTATTAATAATCTTACTAATCAGTTTCATCATCTCAGCATCCCGATTGCATACAGAGAGGCCTTAAAAGCTGCTAGATCTGCTTATTTTTAAACCCTATTAGAAGAAAATAAACAAAACCCTTGGTATTTATTTGAAACAGTGGCTAAACTAACGAAAAATAAAGCTTCAAGCCCAGAAGTTTCCAAGCAGCACAGCAGTAATGACTTCACTTATAAGATTGATAATATCAGGGACTAAATTATAACTATGCAACCGTCTACTACAGTATCGCATCAGGCAGTGCATTGTAGTCTCCCTGAGGAAAAATTCGATTCATTCATTGCTATAGGAGAGGAAGAATTCGCTAAACTCATTAAATCATCTAAACCGACAACATGTATGTAAGACCCTATACCGACTAAGCTACTGAAAGAGATGCTTCAAGAGGTCACAGATCCTCTTCTTACTATCATTAATTCATCTTTGTCATTAGGATACGTACCAAAAACCTTTAAGCTGGCTATGATTAAACCGCTTGTTAAAAAAACGCAACTTGATCCTACAGAATTATTCAATTACAGGCCGATCTCGAATCTGCCTTTTCTGTCAAAGATATTAGAAAAGGCATTATCCTCACAACTATGTTCCTTTTTAGAAAGAAATGATATCTGCGAGGATTTTCAGTCAGGATTTAGACCGTACCATAGTACTGAGACTGCTCTCATTAGAGTCACAGATGATCTGCTCTTATCATCCGATCGTGGTTGTATCTCTCTATTGGTGTTACTCGATCTTAGTGCTGCATTTGACACTATTGACCACAACATTTTTTTAAATAGACTCGAAAATGATGTTGGCATTAGTGGAATTGCATTAGCATGGTTTAAATCATACTTATCTGACCGTTATCAGTTTGTAGCAGTAAATGAAGAGATGTCTTATCAATCACAAGTTCAGTATGGTGTACCACAAGGCTCAGTACTAGGACCGCTGCTGTTCACTCTGTACATGCTACCCTTAGGAGATATCATTAGGAAGCATGGCATTAGTTGTCACTGTTATGCTGATGATACTCAGCTCTATATTTCTTCACACCCTGACGAAACTTACCAATTCACAAAATTAACGGAATGTATAGTTGATATAAAAAATTGGATGACTAGTAATTTCCTACTACTAGATTCTGAAAAAACAGTAATAATCTAGAATACTGTCTAACACTTGATGGCTGCTCTGTCAAGTCTTCGTCGTCGGTTAGGAATCTGGGTGTGCTCTTTGATACCAATCTTTCATTTGAAAGTCACGTGTCTAGTATCTTTAAAACCACATTTTTCCATCTTAAAAATATATCTAAATTACGCCATATGCTCTCATTGACAAATGCGGAACAATTAGTTCATGCGTTCATGACCTCAAGGCTAGATTATTGCAATGCTATTATGGGTGGTTGCCCTGCACGCCTAATAAACAAACTACAGCTGGTCCAAAACGCAGCACCTCGAGTTCTTACCAGAACCAGGAAGTATGACCACATTAGCCCGGTTCTGTCAACACTGCACTGGCTGCCTATTAAACATCATATACATTTTAAAATATTGCTGATTACTTACAAAGCACTAAATGGTTTAGCTCCGCAGTACTTGAGCGAGCTCTTAACGCATTATAGTCCTTCACGTCTATTGCGATCTCAAAATTCCGGCCAGTTGATAATACCTAGAATATCAAAATCGACTGCTGGCGGTAGATCCTTCTCCTATTTAGCACCAAAACTTTGGAACAGTCTTCCTACCATTGTCCGGGAAGCAGACACACTCTGTCAGTTCAAAGCTAGATTAAAGACACATCTCTTTGACCTAGCATACACATAACACATTATAGACTTCTATTCAATGTTAGACTGCATAGATCAGGACAGCCAGAACCAGGAACACTTCCCATAAATCCTGATGTACTCGTTACATCATAAGAAGAATACTGTGATCCCCAGATCCCCTTTTATTTCTACACTTTATTTCCCCATTTTTGGACATTTTTTGTTTATTTAATTTAATAAATACCTCACAACTATGTTCCTTTTTAGAAAGAAATTATATCTGTGAGGATTTTCAGTCAGGATTTAGACCGTACCATAGTACTGAGACTGCTCTCGTTAGAGTCACAGATGATCTGCTCTTATCATCCGATCGTGGTTGTGTCTCTCTATTAGTGTTACTCGATCTTAGTGCTGCATTTGACACTATTGACCACAACATTTTTTTAAATAGACTCGAAAATGATGTTGGCATTAGTGGAATTGCATTAGCATGGTTTAAATCATACTTATCTGACCGTTATCAGTTTGTAGCAGTAAATGAAGAGATGTCTTATCAATCACAAGTTCAGTATGGTGTACCACAAGGCTCAGTACTAGGACCGCTGCTGTTCACTCTGTACATGCTACCCTTAGGAGATATCATTAGGAAGCATGGCATTAGTTGTCACTGTTATGCTGATGATACTCAGCTCTATATTTCTTCACACCCTGACGAAACTTACCAATTCACAAAATTAACGGAATGCATAGCTGATATAAAAAATTGGATGACTAGTAATTTCCTACTACTAGATTCTGAAAAAACAGTAATAATCTAGAATACTGTCTAACACTTGATGGCTGCTCTGTCAAGTCTTCGTCGTTGGTTAGGAACCTGGGTGTGCTCTTTAGAGCCCGACCGATATGGATTTTTGGGGGCCGATGCCGATGCCGATATTAACTCGAAAACAGCCGATTTATAAGCCGATATTTAGATTTTGAAAATAAACTGGATATTAGACCCATTTCCTATAAACTGCACTTACACAACATTCAAAATATCTGCCTGTTCTATGTATGTGGGCTGTATAAATACAACCTTAAGATATGAAACGTAAAGTCCTTTGAACAAAAAAACAACAACAACAACCAAATCAAAGTTACCAGTTTTAAAAGACTTGGTTCATAAATATAACCTTGAATAGGACTGGAGACAAATTCTGTTAAGTTCTGATAAATAACAACAACAATCTCTCTCTCTCTCTCTCTCTCTCTCTCTCTCTCTCTCTCTCTCTCTCTCTCTCTCTCTCTCTCTCTCTCTCTCTCTCTCTGCGTCTCACGCACGCACGCACCTCTCTCTCTCTCCCTCTCCGTCTCACGCGTGCACCCCTCTCTCTCTCGCTCGTTCTGCGTCTCGCGCGCACCTCTCTCTCTCTCTCTCTCTCTCTCGCTCGCTCTGCGTCTCAAATTGTAAAAAAAAATAAAAAAAATCACTTGTTACAGTGCGTAAATCAGACCTTTCAGGCTATAGCGAACGCAAATAAGCCTTATGCCAACATTATTATTAGCCTACAACTAATTTGTCGTCATTAAATAAGAAAACTAAATAATTGTGTAGATGATTTGCTTTGTGTAACCCGACATTAGGCCGAAGTATTTTTTGCACACAGTGCCGCGACCAATTCTGTTTCCTCACTCCTTTATGACTGCCTGCACATTCACTGTCCTCGCGGCGGCTGCAACTTGCGCTCTCTAAAATTAGCTTATCAATGCATATCTAAATTCGCGCCTTTCTGTATCTTTGAAAAAAGAAACAAAAAAGATGCCGCAGCCAATGAGCAGCCGGCGGGGGCTGGCTGCAGCACGACTCAATCTCCACGGACAGTTTTTAATATTTTATCAGACAATATGTACTCAATATTTTGCTTAAGTGTAATTTTCGGGACAATTAAGGCCGGATTCGGGACAACAGCTCAGATTTCGGGACTGTCCCGAATTTTTCGGGACTTCTGGTCACCCTACCATGAACTCACTTAACCGTTGTTCTCTCTGCGTGACTCTGGCTGGATCAGCCATGCGATGTGTGGCGCGTTATACAGGAGTGTTGTCAATTGGGACGTTGTATAGCGCCCTCTGGATGACAAACTATATATCGCAAACACACATAACATGGTTGAAGGCTGTTTCGTCCGTTTTTTTTTTTTTTTTTTTTTTTAAATCGGCCGTTATAAATGCCGATACCGATAGATTGGAAAATGCCTAATATCGGCCGATAATATCGGCCTGCCGATATATCGGTCGGGCTCTAGTGCTCTTTGATACCAATCTTTCATTTGAAAGTCACATGTCTAGTATCTGTAAAACCGCATTTTTCCATCTTAAAAATATATCTAAATTACTCCATATGCTCTCATTGACAAATGCGGAACAATTAGTTCATGCGTTCATGACCTCAAGGCTAGATTATTGTAATGCTATTATGGGTGGTTGCCCTGCACGCTTAATAAACAAACTACAGCTGGTCCAAAACGCAGCAGCTCGAGATCTTACCAGAACCAGGAAGTATGACCACATTAGCCCGGTTCTGTCAACACTGCACTGGCTGCCTATTAAACATCATATACATTTTAAAATATTGCTGATTACTTACAAAGCACTAAATGGTTTAGCTCCGCAGTACTTGAGCGAGCTCTTAACGCATTATAGTCCTTCACGTCTATTGCGATCTCAAAATTCCGGCCAGTTGATAATACCTAGAATATCAAAATCGACTGCTGGCGGTAGATCCTTCTCCTATTTAGCACCAAAACTTTGGAACAATCTTCCTACCATTGTCCGGGAAGCAGACACACTCTGTCAGTTCAAAGCTAGATTAAAGACACATCTCTTTGACCTAGCATACACATAACACATTATAGACTTCTATTCAATGTTAGGCTGCATAGATCAGGACAGCCAGAACCAGGAACACTTCCCATAAATCCTGATGTACTCGTTACATCATAAGAAGAATACTGTGATCCCCAGATCCCCTTTTATTTCTACACTTTATTTCCCCATTTTTGGACATTTTTTATTTATTTAATTTAATAAATACCTCACAACTATGTTCCTTTTTAGAAAGAAATGATATCTGCGAGGATTTTCAGTCAGGATTTAGACCGTACCATAGTACTGAGACTGCTCTCATTAGAGTCACAGATGATCTGCTCTTATCATCCGATCGTGGTTGTATCTCTCTATTAGTGTTACTCGATCTTAGTGCTGCATTTGACACTATTGACCACAACATTTTTTTAAATAGACTCGAAAATGATGTTGGCATTAGTGGAATTGCATTAGCATGGTTTAAATCATACTTATCTGACCGTTATCAGTTTGTAGCAGTAAATGAAGAGATGTCTTATCGATCACAAGTTCAGTATGGCGTACCACAAGGCTCAGTACTAGGACCGCTGCTGTTCACTCTGCACATGCTACCCTTAGGAAGCATGGAATTAGCTAAGACAAAAAACTTCCTCACGTAATAATCTAGAATATCTAGCTCGATTGCATACAGAGAGGCCTTAAAAGCTGCTAGATCTGCTTATTTTTAAACCCTATTAGAAGAAAATAAACAAAACCCTTGGTATTTATTTGAAACAGTGGCTAAACTAACGAAAAAGAAAGCTTCAAGCCCAGAAGTTTCCAAGCAGCACAGCAGTAATGACTTCACTTATAAGATTGATAATATCAGGGAGAAAATTATAACTATGCAACCGTCTACTACAGTATCGCATCAGGCAGTGCATTGTAGTCTCCCTGAGGAAAAATTCTATTCATTCATTGCTATAGAAGAGGAAGAATTCGCTAACTCGTTAAATCATCTAAACCGACAACATGTATGTAAGACCCTATAGCGACTAAGCTACTGAAAGAGATGCTTCCAGAGGTCACAGATCCTCTTCTTACTATCATTAATTCATCTTTGTCATTAGGATACGTACCAAAAACCTTTAAGCTGGCTATGATTAAACCGCTTGTTAAAAAAACGCAACTTGATCCTACAGAATTATTCAATTACAGGCCGATCTCGAATCTGCCTTTTCTGTCAAAGATACTAGAAAAGGCAGTATCTTCACAACTATGTTCCTTTTTAGAAAGAAATGATATCTGTGAGGATTTTCAGTCAGGATTTAGACCGTACCATAGCACTGAGACTGCTCTCGTTAGAGTCACAGATGATCTGCTCTTATCATCTGATCGTGGTTGTATCTCTCTATTAGTGTTACTCGATCTTAGTGCTGCATTTGACACTATTGACCACAACATTTTTTTAAATAGACTCGAAAATGATGTTGGCATTAGTGGAATTGCATTAGCATGGTTTAAATCATACTTATCTGACCGTTATCAGTTTGTAGCAGTAAATTAAGAGATGTCTTATCGATAACAAGTTCAGTATGGTGTACCACAAGGCTCAGTACTAGGACCGCTGCTGTTCACTCTGTACATGCTACCCTTAGGAGATATCATTAGGAAGCATGGCATTAGTTGTCACTGTTATGCTGATGATACTCAGCTCTATATTTCTTCAAGCCCTGACGAAACTTACCAATTCACAAAATTAACGGAATGCATAGCTGATATAAAAAACTGGATGACTAGTAATTTCCTACTACTAGATTATGAAAAAACAGAGATTCTAATTGTTGGACAAAAAACGTCCTCACGTAATAATCTAGAATACTGTCTAACACTTGATGGCTGCTCTGTCAAGTCTTCATCGTCGGTTAGGAACCTGGGTGTGCTCTTTGATACCAATCTTTCATTTCAAAGTCACGTGAATTGGTAGTTTTCCTCCGAGGCTTGACACCACTCCCACTGTGTCTGTCGTTTGCTCCTCCCGCCACAATATATATATATATATAATTACATTATCTGTTCAATCAATAGTGCAAATCTGTTCTGTCCTGAGACCTTCAGCGAACCACCAAGGACGATTTAAAAATGATATTTTTACATATATTAATTAATGCTGTTATGAAAATCAGCAGCAGCATTTCAGTTTTTACTCACACGTGTGGGGTAACGCCCTGTCAATGGAGGAACGGTAACCTCACAATTACACATATAACAAGTGAACTTACCCACTTATCCTCCTTCCTCAGCTCCAGTGGGCGTCTCTCAGGCAGAGAGCATCATGGGGCCGCTGGGGTGATGATCCTCCTAACACACACCCTGTCCCTTAATTGTCCGCCCTTCGCCAGGTTCCCGACTGGAGTGGGTGTGGGTGAAGAGGAGGGGCGCTGCAGAGGAGAACTGGCGGCGTGTGATGAGGCACACCTGACGAGAATGAAGCCTCATCACCGCCGCTGTTAAATGTTGAGCGCGCCTCTCCTCGAGAGACCAGTCTCTCCCCTGTGCATGCACACTGGTGTCCTCAAGGGTCCAGTACGGGAGTGGGAGGGATTCCCAGGCCGCCGGATCTGTGAGTGGCTGGAACCGCGGTCCGAACGGAGAACATGCTTGACGCCGCTGACGGGCTAGGACCTCCGTTGTCGGGGCCTATAGAAGAGGACTAGCCGCGATGCCGAAGCCGCCGCCCCCTCGCCTGAATCTCAAATTCGTTGAGATTCTAATTATTGGACAAAAAACGTCCTCACGTAATAACCTAGAATACTGTCTAACACTTGATGGCTGCTCTGTCAAGTCTTCGTCGTCTGTCAGGACCTACTCATTCTCGTAATCATACTCTAGATCTAATATTATCACACGGAATAGATGTTGATGCCGTTGAAATTCTGCAGCAGAGCAAAGACACCTCAGATCATTATCTAGTCTCGTGTTAATTACATTTAGCCAAGGCTGCAAAGCCGACTCCGTGTTACAAATATGTTAGACCTATCACTTCTGCCACTAAAGATTGCTTTATTAATAATCTTCCTGATCAGTTTCATCATCTCAGCATCCCGGATAGCTTAGAAGAACTCGATATTGCAACAGAAACTTTTAACTCTCTCTTTTCCAGCACTTTAGACACAGTTGCTCCGTTGCGCTTAAAGAAGATTAAAGAAAATAGTCCAACGAGCACACTCGGGCCCTTAAGAGAGCAGCCAGAAAAATGGAGTGCAACTGGAAGAAAACAAAACTTTTCATGGAAAGAGAGTTCGATTGCATACAGAGAGGCCTTAAAAGCTGCTAGATCTGCTTATTTTTCAACCCTATTAGAAGAAAATAAACAAAACCCTTGGTATTTATTTGAAACAGTGGCTAAACTAACAAAAAATAAAGCTTCAAGCCCAGAAGTTTCCAAGCAGCACAGCAGTAATGACTTCACTTATAAGATTGATAATATCAGGGACTAAATTATAACTATGCAACCGTCTACTACAGTATCGCATCAGGCAGTGCATTGTAGTCTCCCTGAGGAAAAATTTTATTCATTCGTTGCTATAGAAGAGGAAGAATTCGCTAAACTCATTAAATCATCTAAACCGACAACATGTATGTTAGACCCTATACCGACTAAGCTACTGAAAGAGATGCTTCCAGAGGTCACAGATCCTCTTCTTACTATCATTAAATTCATCTTTGTCATTAGGATACGTACCAAAAACCTTTAAGCTGGCTATGATTAAACCGCTTGTTAAAAAAACACAACTTGATCCTACAGAATTATCCAATTACAGGCCGATCTCGAATCTGCCTTTTCTGTGAGATATTAGAAAAGGCATTATCCTCACAACTATGTTCCTTTTTAGAAAGAAATGATATCTGTGAGGATTTTCAGTCAGGATTTAGACCGTACCATAGTACTGAGACTGCTCTCGTTAGAGTCACAGATGATCTGCTCTTATCATCCGATCGTGGTTGTATCTCTCTATTGGTGTTACTCGATCTTAGTGCTGCATTTGACACTATTGACCACAACATTTTTTTAAATAGACTCGAAAATGATGTTGGCATTAGTGGAATTGCATTAGCATGGTTTAAATCATACTTATCTGACCGTTATCAGTTTGTAGCAGTAAATGAAGAGATATCTTATCGATCACAAGTTCAGTATGGTGTACCACAAGGCTCAGTACTAGGACCGCTGCTGTTCACTCTGTACATGCTACCCTTAGGAGATATCATTAGGAAGCATGGCATTAGTTGTCACTGTTATGCTGACGATACTCAGCTCTATATTTCTTCAAGCCCTGACGAAACTTACCAATTCACTAAATTAACGGAATGTATAGCTGATATAAAAAATTGGATGACTAGTAATTTCCTACTACTAGATTATGAAAAAACAGAGATTCTAATTATTGGACAAAAAACTTCCTCACGTAATAATCTAGAATACTGTCTAACACTTGATGGCTGCTCTGTCAGGTCTTCGTCGTCGGTTAGGAACCTGGGTGTGCTCTTTGATACCAATCTTTCATTTGAAAGTCACGTGTCTAGTATCTTTAAAACCGCATTTTTCCATCTTAAAAATATATCTAAATTACGCCATATGCTCTCATTGACAAATGCGGAACAATTAGTTCATGCGTTCATGACCTCAAGGCTAGATTATTGTAATGCTATTATGGGTGGTTGCCCTGCACGCTTAATAAACAAACTACAGCTGGTCCAAAACGCAGCAGCTCGAGATCTTACCAGAACCAGGAAGTATGACCATATTAGCCCGGTTCTGTCAACACTGCACTGGCTGCCTATTAAACATCAAATACATTTTTAAATATTGCTGATTACTTACAAAGCACTAAATGGTTTAGCTCCGCAGTACTTGAGCGAGCTCTTAACGCATTATAGTCCTTCATGTCTATTGCGATCTCAAAATTCCGGCCAGTTGATAATACCTAGAATATCAAAATTGACTGCTGGCGGTAGATCCTTTTCCTATTTAGCACCAAAACTCTGGAACAGTCTTCATACCATTGTCCGGGAAGCAGACACACTCTGTCAGTTCAAATCTAGATTAAAGACACATCTCTTTGACCTAGCATACACATAACACATTATAGACTTCTATTCAATGTTAGGCTGCATAGATCAGGTCAGCCAGAACCAGGAACACTTCCCATAAATCCTGATGTACTCGTTACATCATAAGAAGAATACTGTGATCCCCAGATCCCCTTTTATTTCTACACTTTATTTCCCCATTTTTGGACATTTTTTGTTTATTTTATTTAATAAATACCTCACAACTATGTTCCTTTTTAGAAAGAAATGATATTTGTGAGGATTTTCAGTCAGGATTTAGACCGTACCATAGTACTGAGACTGCTCTCATTAGAGTCACAGATGATCTGCTCTTATCATCCGATCGTGGTTGTATCTCTCTATTAGTGTTACTCGATCTTAGTGCTGCATTTGACACTATTGACCACAACATTT
The DNA here is from genome assembly GCF_951802725.1 of Rutilus rutilus. NCBI lineage: Eukaryota > Metazoa > Chordata > Actinopteri > Cypriniformes > Leuciscidae > Rutilus > Rutilus rutilus. The sequence goes on along the minus strand of NC_140222.1, from coordinate 1,969,700 downwards.
TTTTAAATAGACTCGAAAATGATGTTGGCATTAGTGGAATTGCATTAGCATGGTTTAAATCATACTTATCTGACCGTTATCAGTTTGTAGCAGTAAATGAAGAGATGTCTTATCAATCACAAGTTCAGTATGGTGTACCACAAGGCTCAGTACTAGGACCGCTGCTGTTCACTCTGTACATGCTACCCTTAGGAGATATCATTAGGAAGCATGGCATTAGTTGTCACTGTTATGCTGACGATACTCAGCTCTATATTTCTTCACACCCTGACGAAACTTACCAATTCACAAAATTAACGGAATGCATAGCTGATATAAAAAATTGGATGACTAGTAATTTCCTACTACTAGATTCTGAAAAAACAGTAATAATCTAGAATACTGTCTAACACTTGATGGCTGCTCTGTCAAGTCTTCGTCGTCGGTTAGGAACCTGGGTGTGCTCTTTGATACCAATCTTTCATTTGAAAGTCACGTGTCTAGTATCTTTAAAACCGCATTTTTCCATCTTAAAAATATATCTAAATTACGCCATATGCTCTCATTGACAAATGTGGAACAATTAGTTCATGCGTTCATGACCTCAAGGCTAGATTATTGTAATGCTATTATGGGTGGTTGCCCTGCACGCTTAATAAACAAACTACAGCTGGTCCAAAACGCAGCAGATCGAGTTCTTACCAGAACCAGGAAGTATGACCACATTAGCCCGGTTCTGTCAACACTGCACTGGCTGCCTATTAAACATCATATACATTTTTAAATATTGCTGATTACTTACAAAGCACTAAATGGTTTAGCCCCGCAGTACTTGAGCGAGCTCTTAACGCATTATAGTCCTTCACGTCTATTGCGATCTCAAAATTCCGGCCAGTTGATAATACCTAGAATATCAAAATCGACTGCTGGCGGGAGATCCTTCTCCTATTTAGCACCAAAACTTTGGAACAGTCTTCCTACCATTGTCCGGGAAGCAGACACACTCTGTCAGTTCAAAGCTAGATTAAAGACACATCTCTTTGACCTAGCATACACATAACACATTATAGACTTCTATAATTCAATGTTAGACTGCATAGATCAGGACAGCCAGAACCAGGAACACTTCCCATAAATCCTGATGTACTCGTTACATCATAAGAAGAATACTGTGATCCCCAGATCCCCTTTTATTTCTACACTTTATTTCCCCATTTTTGGACATTTTTTGTTTATTTTATTTAATAAATACCTCACAACTATGTTCCTTTTTAGAAAGAAATGATATCTGTGAGGATTTTCAGTCAGGATTTAGACCGTACCATAGCACTGAGACTGCTCTCATTAGAGTCACAGATGATCTGCTCTTATCATCCGATCGTGGTTGTGTCTCTCTATTGGTGTTACTCGATCTTAGTGCTGCATTTGACACTATTGACCACAACATTTTTTTAAATAGACTCGAAAATGATGTTGGCATTAGTGGAATTGCATTAGCATGGTTTAAATCATACTTATCTGACCGTTATCAGTTTGTAGCAGTAAATGAAGAGATGTCTTATCGATCACAAGTTCAGTATGGTGTACCACAAGGCTCAGTACTAGGACCGCTGCTGTTCACTCTGTACATGCTACCCTTAGGAGATATCATTAGGAAACATGGCATTAGTTGTCACTGTTATGCTGATGATACTCAGCTCTATATTTCTTCACAACCTGACGAAACTTACCAATTCACTAAATTAACGGAATGTATAGTTGATATAAAAAATTGGATGACTAGTCATTTCCTACTACTTAATTCAGAAAAAACTGAGATTCTAATTATTGGACAAAAAAGTCCAATAATAAATATAATACAATAAATATAATCCAACAATAAATATAATCTGTAATGATATTATTACAGATTATAACCTAGATGTGCTGTGTTTGACAGAAACCTGGCTAAAATCAAACGATTACATTACTGTAAATGAGTCCACCCCACAAGATTACTGTTATAAACATGAGCCTCGTCTGAAAGGCAAAGGGGGAGGTGTTGCTGTAATTTATAGTAATATTTTCAAAATCACTAAGAAATCTAGTGTTAAATATACTTCTTTTGAAGTGTTGGTGCTTAATGTAAAAATACATAGTGTAAATGACAAATCACGTTTGAGATTTGTGCTGGCTACTGTATACAGGCCACCAGGGCACCATACAGACTTTATCAAAGAATTTGCTGACTTTCTATCAGAGTTAGTATTGGCTGCAGATAAAGTACTAATTGTTGGAAAGAGAGTTCGATTGCATACAGAGAGGCCTTAAAAGCTGCTAGATCTGCTTATTTTTCAACCCTATTAGAAGAAAATAAACAAAACCCTTGGTATTTATTTGAAACAGTGGCTAAACTAACGAAAAATAAAGCTTCAAGCCCAGAAGTTTCCAAGCAGCACAGCAGTAATGACTTCACTTATAAGATTGATAATATCAGGGACTAAATTGTAACTATGCAACCGTCTACTACAGTATCGCATCAGGCAGTGCATTGTAGTCTCCCTGAGGAAAAATTCGATTCATTCATTGCTGTAGAAGAGGAAGAATTCGCTAACTCATTAAATCATCTAAACCGACAACATGTATGTAAGACCCTATACCGACTAAGCTACTGAAAGAGATGCTTCCAGAGGTCATAGATCCTCTTCTTACTATCATTAATTCATCTTTGTCATTAGGATACGTACCAAAAACCTTTAAGCTGGCTATGATTAAACCGCTTGTTAAAAAAACGCAACTTGATCCTACAGAATTATTCAATTACAGGCCGATCTCGAATCTGCCTTTTCTGTCAAAGATACTAGAAAAGGCAGTATCTTCACAACTGTGTTCCTTTTTAGAAAGAAATGATATCTGCGAGGATTTCCAGTCCGGATTTAGACCGTACCATAGTACTGAGACTGCTCTCATTAGAGTCACAAATGATCTGCTCTTATCATCCGATCGTGGTTGTATCTCTCTATTGGTGTTACTCGATCTTAGTGCTGCATTTGACACTATTGACCACAACATTTTTTTAAATAGACTCGAAAATGATGTTGGCATTAGTGGAATTGCATTAGCATGGTTTAAATCATACTTATCTGACCGTTATCAGTTTGTAGCAGTAAATGAAGAGATGTCTTATCGATCACAAGTTCAGTATGGTGTACCACAAGGCTCAGTACTAGGACCGCTGCTGTTCACTCTGTACATGCTACCCTTAGGAGATATCATTAGGAAGCATGGCATTAGTTGTCACTGTTATGCTGATGATACTCAGCTCTATATTTCTTCAAGCCCTGACGAAACTTACCAATTCACAAAATTAACGGAATGTTTAGCTGATATAAAAAATTGGATGACTAGTAATTTCCTACTACTAGATTATGAAAAAACAGAGATTCTAATTATTGGACAAAAAACTTCCTCACGTAATAATCTAGAATACTGTCTAACACTTGATGGCTGCTCTGTTAAGTCTTCGTCGTCGGTTAGGAACCTGGGTGTGCTCTTTGATACCAATCTTTCATTTGAAAGTCACGTGTCTAGTATCTTTAAAACCGCATTTTTCCATCTTAAAAATATATCTAAATTACGCCATATGCTCTCATTGACAAATGCGGAACAATTAGTTCATGCGTTCATGACCTCAAGGCTAGATTATTGTAATGCTATTATGGGTGGTTGCCCTGCACGCTTAATAAACAAACTACAGCTGGTCCAAAACGCAGCAGCTCGAGATCTTACCAGAACCAGGAAGTATGACCACATTAGCCCGGTTCTGTCAACACTGCACTGGCTGCCTATTAAACATCATATACATTTTAAAATATTGCTGATTACTTACAAAGCACTAAATGGTTTAGCTCCGCAGTACTTGAGGGAGCACTTAACGCATTATAGTCCTTCACGTCTATTGCGATCTCAAAATTCCGGCCAGTTGATAATACCTAGAATATCAAAATCGACTGCTGGCGGTAGATCCTTCTCCTATTTAGCACCAAAACTTTGGAACAATCTTCCTACCATTGTCCGGGAAGCAGACACACTCTGTCAGTTCAAAGCTAGATTAAAAACACATCTCTTTGACCTAGCATACACATAACACATTATAGACTTCTATTCAATGTTAGGCTGCATAGATCAGGTCAGCCAGAACCAGGAACACTTCCCATAAATCCTGATGTACTCGTTACATCATAAGAAGAATACTGTGATCCCCAGATCCCCTTTTATTTCTACACTTTATTTCCCCATTTTTGGACATTTTTTGTTTATTTTATTTAATAAATACCTCACAACTATGTTCCTTTTTAGAAAGAAATGATATCTGTGAGGATTTTCAGTCAGGATTTAGACCGTACCATAGTACTGAGACTGCTCTCGTTAGAGTCACAGATGATCTGCTCTTATCATCCGATCGTGGTTGTATCTCTCTATTAGTGTTACTCGATCTTAGTGCTGCATTTGACACTATTGACCACAACATTTTTTTAAATAGACTCGAAAATGATGTTGGCATTAGTGGAATTGCATTAGCATGGTTTAAATCATACTTATCTGACCGTTATCAGTTTGTAGCAGTAAATGAAGAGATGTCTTATCGATCACAAGTTCAGTATGGTGTACCACAAGGCTCAGTACTAGGACCGCTGCTGTTCACTCTGTACATGCTACCCTTAGGAGATATCATTAGGAAGCATGGCATTAGTTGTCACTGTTATGCTGATGATACTCAGCTCTATATTTCTTCACACCCTGACGAAACTTACCAATTCACTAAATTAACGGAATGTATAGTTGATATAAAAAATTGGATGACTAGTAATTTCCTACTACTAGATTCTGAAAAAACAGAGATTCTAATTATTGGACAAAAAACTTCCTCACGTAATAATCTAGAATACTGTCTAACACTTGATGGCTGCTCTGTCAAGTCTTCGTCGTCGGTTAGGAATCTGGGTGTGCTCTTTGATACCAATCTTTCATTTGAAAGTCACGTGTCTAGTATCTTTAAAACCGCATTTTTCCATCTTAAAAATATATCTAAATTACGCCATATGCTCTCATTGACAAATGCGGAACAATTAGTTAATGCGTTCATGACCTCAAGGCTAGATTATTGTAATGCTCTACTGGGTGGTTGCCCTGCACGCTTAATAAACAAACTACAGCTGGTCCAAAACGCAGCAGCTCGAGATCTTACCAGAACCAGGAAGTATGACCATATTAGCCCGGTTCTGTCAACACTGCACTGGCTGCCTATTAAACATTGTATACATTTTAAAATATTGCTGATTACTTACAAAGCACTAAATGGTTTAGCCCCGCAGTACTTGAGCGAGCTCTTAACGCATTATAGTCCTTCATGTCTATTGCGATCTCAAAATTCCGGCCAGTTGATAATACCTAGAATATCAAAATCAACTGCTGGCGGGAGATCCTTCTCCTATTTAGCACCAAAACTTTGGAACAGTCTTCCTAACATTGTCCGGGAAGCAGACACACTCTGTCAGTTCAAAGCTAGATTAAAAACACATCTCTTTGACCTAGCATACACATAACACATTATAGACTTCTATAATTCAATGTTAGACTGCATAGATCAGGTCAGCCAGAACCAGGAACACTTCCCATAAATCCTGATGTACTCGTTACATCATAAGAAGAATACTGTGATCCCCAGATCCCCTTTTATTTCTACACTTTATTTCCCCATTTTTGGACATTTTTTGTTTATTTTATTTAATAAATACCTCACAACTATGTTCCTTTTTAGAAAGAAATGATATCTGTGAGGATTTTCAGTCAGGATTTAGACCGTACCATAGTACTGAGACTGCTCTCGTTAGAGTCACAGATGATCTGCTCTTATCACCTGATCGTGGTTGTATCTCTCTATTGGTGTTACTCGATCTTAGTGCTGCATTTGTCACTATTGACCACAACATTTTTTTAAATAGACTCGAAAATGATGTTGGCATTAGTGGAATTGCACTAGCATGGTTTAAATCATACTTATCTGACCGTTATCAGTTTGTAGCAGTAAATGAAGAGATGTCTTATCGATCACAAGTTCAGTATGGTGTACCACAAGGCTCAGTACTAGGACCGCTGCTGTTCACTCTGTACATGCTACCCTTAGGAGATATCATTAGGAAGCATGGCATTAGTTGTCACTGTTATGCTGACGATACTCAGCTCTATATTTCTTCAAGCCCTGACGAAACTTACCAATTCACTAAATTAACGGAATGTATAGTTGATATAAAAAATTGGATGACTAGTCATTTCCTACTACTAGATTATGAAAAAACAGAGATTCTAATTATTGGACAAAAAAGTCCAATAATAAATATAATACAATAAATATAATCCAACAATAAATATAATCTGTAATGATATTATTACAGATTATAACCTAGATGTGCTGTGTTTGACAGAAACCTGGCTAAAATCAAACGATTACATTACTGTAAATGAGTCCACCCCACAAGATTACTGTTATAAACATGAGCCTCGTCTGAAAGGCAAAGGGGGAGGTGTTGCTGTACTTTATAGTAATATTTTCAAAATCACTAAGAAATCTAGTGTTAAATATACTTCTTTTGAAGTGTTGGTGCTTAATGTAAAAATACATAGTGTAAATGACAAATCATGTTTGAGATTTGTGCTGGCTACTGTATACAGGCCACCAGGGCACCATACAGACTTTATCAAAGAATTTGCTGACTTTCTATCAGAGTTAGTATTGGCTGCAGATAAAGTACTAATTGTTGGTGATTTTAATATACATATAGATAATGAAAAACATGCATTGGGATTGGCATTTAAAGACATTGTAAACTCTACTGGAGTTAGACAACACGTGTCAGGACCTACTCATCGTCGTAATCATACTCTAGATCTAATATTATCACACGGAATAAATGTTGATGCCGTTGAAATTCTGCAGCAGAGCGATGACATCTCAGATCATTATCTAGTCTCGTGTAAATTACATTTAGCCAAGGCTGCAAAGCCGACTCCGTGTTTCAAATATGTTAGACCTATCATTTCGGCCACTAAAGATTGCTTTATCAATAATCTTACTAATCAGTTTCATCATCTCAGCATCCCGACTGCATACAGAGAGGCCTTAAAAGCTGCTAGATCTGCTTATTTTTCAACCCTATTAGAAGAAAATAAACAAAACCCTTGGTATTTATTTGAAACAGTGGCTAAACTAACGAAAAATAAAGCTTCAAGCCCAGAAGTTTCCAAGCAGCACAGCAGTAATGACTTCACTTATAAGATTGATAATATCAGGGACTAAATTATAACTATGCAACCGTCTACTACAGTATCGCATCAGGCAGTGCATTGTAGTCTCCCTGAGGAAAAATTAGATTCATTCATTGCTATAGAAGAGGAAGAATTCGCTAACTCATTAAATCATCTAAACCGACAACATGTATGTAAGACCCTATACCGACTAAGCTACTGAAAGAGATGCTTCCAGAGGTCATAGATCCTCTTCTTACTATCATTAATTCATCTTTGTCATTAGGATACGTACCAAAAACCTTTAAGCTGGCTATGATTAAACCGCTTGTTAAAAAAACGCAACTTGATCCTACAGAATTATTCAATTACAGGCCGATCTCGAATCTGCCTTTTCTGTCAAAGATATTAGAAAAGGCATTATCTTCACAACAATGTTCCTTTGTAGAAAGAAATGATATCTATGAGGATTTCCAGTCAGGATTTAGACCGTACCATAGTACTGAGACTGCTCTCGTTAGAGTCACAAATGATCTGCTCTTATCATCTGATCGTGGTTGTATCTCTCTATTGGTGTTACTCGATCTTAGTGCTGCATTTGACACTATTGACCACAACATTTTTTTAAATAGACTCGAAAATGATGTTGGCATTAGTGGAATTGCACTAGCATGGTTTAAATCATACTTATCTGACCGTTATCAGTTTGTAGCAGAAAATTAAGAGATGTCTTATCGATCACAAGTTCAGTATGGTGTACCACAAGGCTCAGTACTAGGACCGCTGCTGTTCACTCTGTACATGCTACCCTTAGGAGATATCATTAGGAAGCATGGCATTAGTTGTCACTGTTATGCTGACGATACTCAGCTCTATATTTCTTCACACCCTGACGAAACTTACCAATTCACAAAATCAATGGAATGTATAGCTGATATAAAAAATTGGATGACTAGTAATTTCCTACTACTAGATTCTGAAAAAACAGTAATAATCTAGAATACTGTCTAACACTTGATGGCTGCTCTGTTAAGTCTTCGTCGTCGGTTAGGAACCTGGGTGTGCTCTTTGATACCAATCTTTCATTTGAAAGTCACATGTCTAGTATCTTTAAAACCGCATTTTTCCATCTTAAAAATATATCTAAATTACGCCATATGCTCTCATTGACAAATGCGGAACAATTAGTTCATGCGTTCATGACCTCAAGGCTAGATTATTGTAATGCTATTATGGGTGGTTGCCCTGCACGCTTAATAAACAAACTACAGCTGGTCCAAAACGCAGCAGCTCGAGATCTTACCAGAACCAGGAAGTATGACCACATTAGCCCGGTTCTGTCAACACTGCACTGGCTGCCTATTAAACATTGTATACATTTTTAAATATTGCTGATTACTTACAAAGCACTAAATGGTTTAGCCCCGCAGTACTTGAGCGAGCTCTTAACGCATTATAGTCCTTCACGTCTATTGCGATCTCAAAATTCCGGCCAGTTGATAATACCTAGAATATCAAAATCGACTGCTGGCGGGAGATCCTTCTCCTATTTAGCACCAAAACTTTGGAACAGTCTTCCTACCATTGTCCGGGAAGCAGACACACTCTGTCAGTTCAAAGCTAGATTAAAGACACATCTCTTTGACCTAGCATACACATAACACATTATAGACTTCTATAATTCAATGTTAGACTGCATAGATCAGGTCAGCCAGAACCAGGAACACTTCCCATAAATCCTGATGTACTCGTTACATCATAAGAAGAATACTGTGATCCCCAGATCCCCTTTTATTTCTACACTTTATTTCCCCATTTTTGGACTTTTTTTGTTTATTTAATTTAATAAATACCTCACAACTATGTTCCTTTTTAGAAAGAAATGATATCTGTGAGGATTTTCAGTCAGGATTTAGACCGTACCATAGTACTGAGACTGCTCTCGTTAGAGTCACAAATGATCTGCTCTTATCATCCGATCGTGGTTGTATCTCTCTATTGGTGTTACTCGATCTTAGTGCTGCATTTGACACTATTGACCACAACATTTTTTTAAATAGACTCGAAAATGATGTTGGCATTAGTGGAATTGCATTAGCATGGTTTAAATCATACTTATCTGACCGTTATCAGTTTGTAGCAGTAAATGAAGAGATGTCTTATCGATCACAAGTTCAGTATGGTGTACCACAAGGCTCAGTACTAGGACCGCTGCTGTTCACTCTGTACATGCTACCCTTAGGAGATATCATTAGGAAGCATGGCATTAGTTGTCACTGTTATGCTGACGATACTCAGCTCTATATTTCTTCAAGCCCTGACGAAACTTACCAATTCACTAAATTAACGGAATGTATAGTTGATATAAAAAATTGGATGACTAGTCATTTCCTATTACTAGATTCAGAAAAAACTGAGATTCTAATTACTGGACAAAAAAGTCCAATAATAAATATAATACAATAAATATAATCCAACAATAAATATAATCTGTAATGATATTATTACAGATTATAACCTAGATGTGCTGTGTTTGACAGAAACCTGGCTAAAATCAAACGATTACATTACTGTAAATGAGTCCACCCCACAAGATTACTGTTATAAACATGAACCTCGTCTGAAAGGCAAAGGGGGAGGTGTTGCAGTAATTTATAGTAATATTTTCAAAATCACTAAGAAATCTAGTGTTAAATATACTTCTTTTGAAGTGTTGGTGCTTAATGTAAAAATACATAGTGTAAATGACAAATCACGTTTGAGATCTGTGCTGGCTACTGTATACAGGCCACCAGGGCACCATACAGACTTTATCAAAGAATTTGCTGACTTTCTATCAGAGTTAGTATTGGCTGCAGATAAAGTACTAATTGTTGAAAAGAGAGTTCGATTGCATACAGAGAGGCCTTAAAAGCTGCTAGATCTGCTTATTTTTAAACCCTATTAGAAGAAAATAAACAAAACCCTTGGTATTTATTTGAAACAGTGGCTAAACTAACGAAAAATAAAGCTTCAAGCCCAGAAGTTTCCAAGCAGCACAGCAGTAATGACTTCACTTATAAGATTGATAATATCAGGGACTAAATTATAACTATGCAACCGTCTACTACAGTATCGCATCAGGCAGTGCATTGTAGTCTCCCTGAGGAAAAATTAAATTCATTCATTGCTATAGGAGAGGAAGAATTCGCTAAACTCATTAAATCATCTAAACCGACAACATGTATGTAAGACCCTATACCGACTAAGCTACTGAAAGAGATGCTTCCAGAGGTCATAGATCCTCTTCTTACTATCATTAATTCATCTTTGTCATTAGGATACGTACCAAAAACCTTTAAGCTGGCTATGATTAAACCGCTTGTTAAAAAAACGCAACTTGATCCTACAGAATTATTCAATTACAGGCCGATCTCGAATCTGCCTTTTCTGTCAAAGATATTAGAAAAGGCTGTATCTTCACAACAACGTTCCTTTTTAGAAAGAAATGATATCTGTGAGGATTTTCAGTCAGGATTTAGACCGTACCATAGTACTGAGACTGCTCTCGTTAGAGTCACAGATGATCTGCTCTTATCATCCGATCGTGGTTGTATCTCTCTATTGGTGTTACTCGATCTTAGTGCTGCATTTGACACTATTGACCACAACATTTTTTTAAATAGACTCGAAAATGATGTTGGCATTAGTGGAATTGCATTAGCATGGTTTAAATCATACTTATCTGACCGTTATCAGTTTGTAGCAGTAAATGAAGAGATGTCTTATCAATCACAAGTTCAGTATGGTGTACCACAAGGCTCAGTACTAGGACCGCTGCTGTTCACTCTGCACATGCTACCCTTAGGAGATATCATTAGGAAGCATGGCATTAGTTGTCACTGTTATGCTGACGATACTCAGCTCTATATTTCTTCACACCCTGACGAAACTTACCAATTCACAAAATTAACGGAATGTATAGTTGATATAAAAAATTGGATGACTAGTAATTTCCTACTACTAGATTCTGAAAAAACAGTAATAATCTAGAATACTGTCTAACACTTGATGGCTGCTCTGTCAAGTCTTCGTCGTCGGTTAGGAATCTGGGTGTGCTCTTTGATACCAATCTTTCATTTGAAAGTCACGTGTCTAGTATCTTTAAAACCACATTTTTCCATCTTAAAAATATATCTAAATTACGCCATATGCTCTCATTGACAAATGCGGAACAATTAGTTCATGCGTTCATGACCTCAAGGCTAGATTATTGCAATGCTATTATGGGTGGTTGCCCTGCACGCTTAATAAACAAACTACAGCTGGTCCAAAACACAGCACCTCGAGTTCTTACCAGAACCAGGAAGTATGACCACATTAGCCCGGTTCTGTCAACACTTCACTGGCTGCCTATTAAACATCATATACATTTTAAAATATTGCTGATTACTTACAAAGCACTAAATGGTTTAGCTCCGCAGTACTTGAGCGAGCTCTTAACGCATTATAGTCCTTCACGTCTATTGCGATCTCAAAATTCCGGCCAGTTGATAATACCTAGAATATCAAAATCGACTGCTGGCTGTAGATCCTTCTCCTATTTAGCACCAAAACTTTGGAACAATCTTCCTACCATTGTCCGGGAAGCAGACACACTCTGTCAGTTCAAAGCTAGATTAAAAACACATCTCTTTGACCTAGCATACACATGACACATTATAGACTTCTATAATTCAATGTTAGGCTGCATAGATCAGGACAGCCAGAACCAGGAACACTTCCCATAAATCCTGATGTACTCGTTACATCTTAAAAAAAATACTGTGATCCCCAGATCCCCTTTTATTTCTACACTTTATTTCCCCATTTTTGGTAATTTTTTGTTTATTTTATTTAATAAATACCTCACAACTATGTTCCTTTTTAGAAAGAAATGATATCTGTGAGGATTTTCAGTCAGGATTTAGACCGTACCATAGTACTGAGACTGCTCTCATTAGAGTCACAGATGATCTGCTCTTATCATCCGATCGTGGTTGTATCTCTCTATTGGTGTTACTCGATCTTAGTGCTGCATTTGACACTATTGACCACAACATTTTTTTAAATAGACTCGAAAATGATGTTGGCATTAGTGGAATTGCATTAGCATGGTTTAAATCATACTTATCTGACCGTTATCAGTTTGTAGCAGTAAATGAAGAGATGTCTTATCGATCACAAGTTCAGTATGGTGTACCACAAGGCTCAGTACTAGGACCGCTGCTGTTCACTCTGTACATGCTACCCTTAGGAGATATCATTAGGAAGCATGGCATTAGTTGTCACTGTTATGCTGATGATACTCAGCTCTATATTTCTTCAAGCCCTGACGAAACTTACCAATTCACTAAATTAACGGAATGTATAGCTGATATAAAAATTGGATGACTAGTAATTTCCTACTACTAGATTCTGAAAAAACAGTAATAATCTAGAATACTGTCTAACACTTGATGGCTGCTCTGTCAAGTCTTCGTCGTCGGTTAGGAACCTGGGTGTGCTCTTTGATACCAATCTTTCATTTGAAAGTCACGTGTCTAGTATCTTTAAAACCGCATTTTTCCATCTTAAAAATATATCTAAATTACGCCATATGCTCTCATTGACAAATGCGGAACAATTAGTCCATGCGTTCATGACCTCAAGGCTAGATTATTGTAATGCTATTATGGGTGGTTGCCCTGCACGCTTAATAAACAAACTACAGCTGGTCCAAAACACAGCAGCTCGAGATCTTACCAGAACCAGGAAGTATGACCACATTAGCCCGGTTCTGTCAACACTGCACTGGCTGCCTATTAAACATCATATACATTTTAAAATATTGCTGATTACTTACAAAGCACTAAATGGTTTAGCCCCGCAGTACTTGAGCGAGCTCTTAACGCATTATAGTCCTTCATGTCTATTGCGATCTCAAAATTCCGGCCAGTTGATAATACCTAGAATATCAAAATCGACTGCTGGCGGGAGATCCTTCTCCTATTTAGCACCAAAACTTTGGAACAGTCTTCCTACCATTGTCCGGGAAGCAGACACACTCTGTCAGTTCAAAGCTAGATTAAAGACACATCTCTTTGACCTAGCATACACATAATACATTATAGACTTCTATAATTCAATGTTAGACTGCATAGATCAGGACAGCCAGAACCAGGAACACTTCCCATAAATCCTGATGTACTCGTTACATCATAAGAAGAATACTGTGATCCCCAGATCCCCTTTTATTTCTACACTTTATTTCCCCATTTTTGGACATTTTTTGTTTATTTAATTTAATAAATACCTCACAACTATGCTCCTTTTTAGAAAGAAATGATATCTGTGAGGATTTTCAGTCAGGATTTAGACCGTACCATAGTACTGAGACAGCTCTCGTTAGAGTCACACATGATCTGCTCTTATCATCCGATCGTGGTTGTATCTCTCTATTGGTGTTACTCGATCTTAGTGCTGCATTTGACACTATTGACCACAACATTTTTTTAAATAGACTCGAAAATGATGTTGGCATTAGTGGAATTGCATTAGCATGGTTTAAATCATACTTATCTGACCGTTATCAGTTTGTAGCAGTAAATGAAGAGATGTCTTATCGATCACAAGTTCAGTATGGTGTACCACAAGGCTCAGTACTAGGACCGCTGCTGTTCCCTCTGTACATGCTACCCTTAGGAGATATCATTTGGAAGCATGGCATTAGTTGTCACTGTTATGCTGATGATACTCAGCTGTATATTTCTTCAAGCCCTGACGAAACTTAACAATTCACTAAATTAACGGAATGTATAGCTGATATAAAAACTGGATGACTAGTAATTTCCTACTACTAGATTATGAAAAAACAGAGATTCTAATTATTGGACAAAAAACTTCCTCACGAAATAATCTAGAATACTGTCTAACACTTGATCGCTGCTCTGTCAAGTCTTCGTCGTCGGTTAGGAACCTGGGTGTGCTCTTTGATACCAATCTTTCATTTGAAAGTCACGTGTCTAGTATCTTTAAAACCGCATTTTTCCATCTTAAAAATATATCTAAATTACGCCATATGCTCTCATTGACAAATGCAGAACAATTAGTTAATGCGTTCATGACCTCAAGGCTAGATTATGGTAATGCTATTATGGGTGGTTGCCCTGCACTCTTAATAAACAAACTACAGCTGGTCCAAAACGCAGCAGCTCGAGTACTTACCAGAACCAGGAAGTATGACCACATTAGCCCGGTTCTGTCAACACTGCACTGGCTGCCTATTAAACATCATATAAATTTTAAAATATTGCTGATTACTTACAAAGCACTAAATGGTTTAGCCCCGCAGTACTTGAGCGAGCTCTTAACGCATTATAGTCCTTCACGTCTATTGCGATCTCAAAATTCCGGCCAGTTGATAATACCTAGAATATCAAAATCGACTGCTGGCAGTAGATCCTTCTCCTATTTAGCACCAAAACTTTGGAACAGTCTTCCTACCATTGTCCGGGAAGCAGACACACTCTGTCAGTTCAAAGCTAGATTAAAGACACATCTCTTTGACCTAGCATACACATAACACATTATAGACTTCTATAATTCAATGTTAGGCTGCATAGATCAGGTCAGCCAGAACCAGGAACACTTCCCATAAATCCTGATGTACTCGTTACATCATAAGAAGAATATTGTGATCCCCAGATCCCCTTTTATTTCTACACTTTATTTCCCCATTTTTGGACATTTTTTGTTTATTTAATTTAATAAATACCTCACAACTATGTTCCTTTTTAGAAAGAAATGATATCTGCGAGGATTTTCAGTCAGGATTTAGACCGTACCATAGTACTGAGACTGCTCTCGTTAGAGTCACAAATGATCTGCTCTTATCATCCGATCGTGGTTGTATCTCTCTATTGGTGTTACTCGATCTTAGTGCTGCATTTGACACTATTGACCACAACATTTTTTTAAATAGACTCGAAAATGATGTTGGCATTAGTGGAATTGCATTAGCATGGTTTAAATCATACTTATCTGACCGTTCTCAGTTTGTAGCAGTAAATGAAGAGATATCTTATCGATCACAAGTTCAGTATGGTGTACCACAAGGCTCAGTACTAGGACCGCTGCTGTTCACTCTGTACATGCTACCATTAGGAGATATCATTAGGAAGCATGGAATTAGCTAAGACAAAAAACTTCCTCACGTAATAATCTAGAATATCTAGCTCGATTGCATACAGAGAGGCCTTAAAAGCTGCTAGATCTGCTTATTTTTAAACCCTATTAGAAGAAAATAAACAAAAACCTTGGTATTCATTTTGAAACAGTGGCTAAACTAACGAAAAATAAAGCTTCAAGCCCAGAAGTTTCCAAGCAGCACAGCAGTAATGACTTCACTTATAAGATTGATAATATCAGGGACTAAATTATAACTATGCAACCGTCTACTACAGTATCGCATCAGGCAGTGCATTGTAGTCTCCCTGAGGAAAAATTCGATTCATTCATTGCTATAGAAGAGGAAGAATTCGCTAAACTCATTAAATCATCTAAACCGACAACATGTAAGTAAGACCCTATACCGACTAAGCTACTGAAAGAGATGCTTCCAGAGGTCACAGATCCTCTTCTTACTATCATTAATTCATCTTTGTCATTAGGATACGTACCAAAAACCTTTAAGCTGGCTATGATTAAACCGCTTGTTAAAAAAACGCAACTTGATCCTACAGAATTATTCAATTACAGGCCAATCTCGAATCTGCCTTTTCTGTCAAAGATACTAGAAAAGGCATTATCCTCACAACTATGTTCCTTTTTAGAAAGAAATGATATCTGTGAGGATTTCCAGTCAGGATTTAGACCGTACCATAGTACTGAGACTGCTCTCGTTAGAGTCACAGATGATCTGCTCTTATCATCCGATCGTGGTTGTATCTCTCTATTGGTGTTACTCGATCTTAGTGCTGCATTTGACACTATTGACCACAACATTTTTTTAAATAGACTCGAAAATGATGTTGGCATTAGTGGAATTGCATTAGCATGGTTTAAATCATACTTATCTGACCGTTATCAGTTTGTAGCAGTAAATGAAGAGATGTCTTATCGATCACAAGTTCAGTATGGTGTACCACAAGGCTCAGTACTAGGACCACTGCTGTTCACTCTGTACATGCTACCATTAGGAGATATCATTTGGAAGCATGGAATTAGGTAAGACAAAAAACTTCCTCACGTAATAATCTAGAATACTGTCTAACACTTGATGGCTGCTCTGTCAAGTCTTCATCGTCGGTTAGGAACCTGGGTGTGCTCTTTGATACCAATCTTTCATTTGAAAGTCACGTGAATTGGTAGTTTTCCTCCGAGGCTTGACACCACTCCCACTGTGTCTGTCGTTTGCTCCTCACGCCACAATATATATATATAATTACATTATCTGTTCAATCAATAGTGCAAATCTGTTCTGTCCTGAGACCTTCAGCGAACCACCAAGGACAAGAGGAGAGGGCGTTTCCTACAAATGATATTTTTACATATATTATTTAATGCTGTTATGAAAATCAGCAGCAGCATTTCAGTTTTTACTCACACGTGTGGGGTAACGCCCTGTCAATGGAGGAACGGTAACCTCACAATTACACATATAACAAGTGAACTTACCCACTTATCCTCTTTCCTCAGCTCCAGTGGGCGTCTCTCAGGCAGAGAGCATCATGGGGCCGCTGGGGTGATGATCCTCCTAACACACAAGACACAAGAGCATAATCAGGCATGAGGAAATCAAACACATTCACAACATTTAAAGCAACACTAAGGAACTTTTCCTCTTCGGTCCCCCTACAGGTCGGAAGTGGAATTGTCCATTACCGCTGTCGTACATAATTTCGCCGCCCGCAGCCGACTGTCGCACACACACTCGCGGTTTATCCAGCACTGGCTTTGGAATGAACGATGTCCACAGACAAGGTAGAGTATGTTGCATGATTTCATGAAAGTATGATGTATTGCGACATCAGAACCGAGGAAAATCTAAATAATGACTATAGGGCTGCAAAGCGGATCCAGAAGTGCCTTTCTCCCTGTTACGACTTGATGAACCACTGATACCATTTTGGAAACATTATTTTAAGGTGAAAAATGTTCCTTAGTGTTGCTTTTAATGCAATCTAAAACTGAATAACATCATATTTTTGTTCAATCTATTATTATCCCCCCATGTTAATATAGATGCTGAAATGAATGTGTCCCGCTGAGTGTGAAGCAGGTCTTAGTGTGTTCATTTGTAAATTAACCATACTGTTCTAATAAGAAGTGAACAAAAATCTGTTTTATGCTTTTCGGTTTTATATTTCAGTGTGTGTTAACTTGTGTTGGTGACAAGTGAACTTACCCACTTATCCTCCTTCCTCAGCTCCAGTGGGCGTCCCTCAGGCAGAGAGCATCATGGGTGATCCACCAGGGTACAGGAGCATAATCAGGCATGAGGGAATCAAACACATTCACAACATTTATAGACTATCTAATACTTAATATACACTGCTCAAAAAAATTAAGGGAACACTTAAACAACACAATGTAACTCCAAGTCAATCACACTTCTGTCCACTTAGGAAGCAACACTGATTGACAATCAATTTCACATGCTGTTGTGCAAATGGAATAGACGACCGGTGGAAATTATAGGCAATTAGCAAGACACCCCCAATAAAGGAGTGGTTCTGCAGGTGGTGACCACAGACCACTTCTCAGTTCCTATGCTTTCTGGCTGATGTTTTGGTCACTTTTGAATGCTGGCGGTGCTTTCACTCTAGTGGTAGCATGAGACGGAGTCTACAACCCACACAAGTGGCTCAGGTAGTGCAGCTCATCCAGGATGGCACATCAATGCGAGCTGTGGCAAGAAGGTTTGCTGTGTCTGTCAGCGTAGTGTCCAGAGCATGGAGGCGCTACCAGGAGACAGGCCAGTACATCAGGAGACGTGGAGGAAGCCGTAGGAGGGCAACAACCCAGCAGCAGGACCGCTACCTCCGCCTTTGTGCAAGGAGGAGCAGGAGGAACACTGCCAGAGCCCTGCAAAATGACCTCCACTAGGCCACAAATGTGCATGTGTCTGCTCAAACGGTCAGAAACAGACTCCATGAGGGTGGTATGAGGGCCCGGCGTCCACAGGTGGGGGTTGTGCTTACAGCCCAACACCGTGCAGGACGTTTGGCATTTGCCAGAGAACACCAAGATTGGCAAATTCGCCACTGGCGCCCTGTGCTCTTCACAGATGAAAGCAGGCAGCAGAACGTTGTCCATGGCGTCTCCAGACTCTGTCACGTCTGTCACATGTGCTCAGTGTGAACCTGCTTTCATCTGTGAAGAGCACAGGGCGCCAGAGGCGAATTTGCCAATCTTGGTGTTCTCTGGCAAATGCCAAACGTCCTGCACGGTGTTGGGCTGTAAGCACAACCCCCACCTGTGGACGTCGGGCCCTCATACCACCCTCATGGAGTCTGTTTCTGACCGTTTGAGCAGACACATGCACATTTGTGGCCTAGTGGAGGTCATTTTGCAGGGCTCTGACAGTGTTCCTCCTGCTCCTCCTTGCACAAAGGCGGAGGTAGCGGTCCTGCTGCTGGGTTGTTGCCCTCCTACGGCTTCCTCCACGTCTCCTGATGTACTGGCCTGTCTCCTGGTAGCGCCTCCATGCTCTGGACATTACGCTGACAGACACAGCAAACCTTCTTGCCACAGCTCACATTGATGTGCCATCCTGGATGAGCTGCACTACCTGAGCCACTTGTGTGGGTTGTAGACTCTGTCTCATGCTACCACTAGAGTGAAAGCACCGCCAGCATTCAAAAGTGACCAAAACATCAGCCAGAAAGCATAGGAACTGAGAAGTGGTCTGTGGTCACCACCTGCAGAACCACTCCTTTATTGGGGGTGTCTTGCTAATTGCCTATAATTTCCACCGGTCGTCTATTCCATTCGCACAACAGCATGTGAAATTGATTGTCAATCAGTGTTGCTTCCTAAGTGGACAGTTTGATTTCACAGAAGTGTGATTGACTTGGAGTTACATTGTGTTGTTTAAGTGTTCCCTTAATTTTTTTGAGCAGTGTATATATATTGTGACGGATGTCTACCTCTCCCTTGTAATCAGCGTCACCCTGTCCCTTAATTGTCCGCCCTTCGCCAGGTTCCCGACTGGAGTGGGTGTGGGTGAAGAGGAGGGGCGCTGCAGAGGAGAACTGGCGGCGTGTGATGAGGCACACCTGACGAGAATGAAGCCTCATCACCGCCGCTGTTAAATGTTGAGCGCGCCTCTCCTCGAGAGACCGGTCTCTCCCCTGTGCATGCACACTGGTGTCCTCAAGGGTCCAGTACGGGAGTGGGAGGGATTCCCAGGCCGCCGGATCTGTGAGTGGCTGGAACCGCGGTCCGAACGGAGAACATGCTTGACGCCGCTGACGGGCTAGGACCTCCGTTGTCGGGGCCTATAGAAGAGAACTAGCCGCGATGCCGAAGCCGCCGCCCCCTCGCCTGAATCTCAAATTCGTTGAGATTCTAATTATTGGACAAAAAACGTCCTCACGTAATAACCTAGAATACTGTCTAACACTTGATGGCTGCTCTGTCAAGTCTTCGTCGTCTGTCAGGACCTACTCATTCTCGTAATCATACTCTAGATCTAATATTATCACACGGAATAGATGTTGATGCCGTTGAAATTCTGCAGCAGAGCAAAGACACCTCAGATCATTATCTAGTCTCGTGTTAATTACATTTAGCCAAGGCTGCAAAGCCGACTCCGTGTTACAAATATGTTAGACCTATCACTTCTGCCACTAAAGATTGCTTTATTAATAATCTTCCTGATCAGTTTCATCATCTCAGCATCCCGGATAGCTTATAAGAACTCGATATTGCAACAGAAACTTTTAACTCTCTCTTTTCCAGCACTTTAGACACAGTTGCTCCTTTGCGCTTAAAGAAGATTAAAGAAAATAGTCCAACGAGCACACTCGGGCCCTTAAGAGAGCAGCCAGAAAAATGGAGCGCAACTGGAAGAAAACAAAACTTTTCATGGAAAGAGAGCTCGATTGCATACAGAGAGGCCTTAAAAGCTGCTAGATCTGCTTATTTTTCAACGCTATTAGAAGAAAACAAACAAAACTCTAGGTATTTATTTGAAACAGTGGCTAAACTAACGAAAAAGAAAGCTTCAAGCCCAGAAGTTTCCAAGCAGCACAGCAGTAATGACTTCACTTATAAGATTGATAATATCAGGGACTAAATTATAACTATGCAACCGTCTACTACAGTATCGCATCAGGCAGTGCATTGTAGTCTCCCTGAGGAAAAATTCGATTCATTCATTGCTATAGAAGAGGAAGAATTCGCTAACTCATTAAATCATCTAAACCGACAACATGTATGTAAGACCCTATACCGACTAAGCTACTGAAAGAGATGCTTCCAGAGGTCATAGATCCTCTTCTTACTATCATTAATTCATCTTTGTCATTAGGATACGTACCAAAAACCTTTAAGCTGGCTATGATTAAACCGCTTGTTAAAAAAACGCAACTTGATCCTACAGAATTATTCAATTACAGGCCGATCTCGAATCTGCCTTTTCTGTCAAAGATATTAGAAAAGGCATTATCCTCACAACTATGTTCCTTTTTAGAAAGAAATGATTTCTGTGAGGATTTTCAGTCAGGATTTAGACCGTACCATAGTACTGAGACTGCTCTCGTTAGAGTCACAAATGATCTGCTCTTATCATCTGATCGTGGTTGTATCTCTCTATTGGTGTTACTCGATCTTAGTGCTGCATTTGACACTATTGACCACAACATTTTTTTAAATAGACTCGAAAATGATGTTGGCATTAGTGGAATTGCATTAGCATGGTTTAAATCATACTTATCTGACCGTTATCAGTTTGTAGCAGTAAATGAAGAGATGTCTTATCGATCACAAGTTCAGTATGGTGTACCACAAGGCTCAGTACTAGGACCGCTGCTGTTCCCTCTGTACATGCTACCCTTAGGAGATATCATTAGGAAGCATGGCATTAGTTGTCACTGTTATGCTGATGATACTCAGCTCTATATTTCTTCAAGCCCTGACGAAACTTACCAATTCACTAAATTAACGGAATGCATAGCTGATATAAAAAATTGGATGACTAGTCATTTCCTACTACTAGATTATGAAAAAACAGTAATAATCTAGAATACTGTCTAACACTTGATGGCTGCTCTGTCAAGTCTTCGTCGTCGGTTAGGAACCTGGGTGTGCTCTTTGATACCAATCTTTCATTTGAAAGTCACGTGTCTAGTATCTTTAAAACCGCATTTTTCCATCTTAAAAATATATCTAAATTATGCCATATGCTCTCATTGACAAATGCGGAACAATTAGTTCATGCGTTCATGACCTCAAGGCTAGATTATGGTAATGCTATTATGGGTGGTTGCCCTGCACTCTTAATAAACAAACTACAGCTGGTCCAAAACGCAGCAGCTCGAGTTCTTACCAGAACCAGGAAGTATGACCACATTAGCCCGGTTCTGTCAACACTTCACTGGCTGCCTATTAAACATCATATACATTTTTAAATATTGCTGATTACTTACAAAGCACTAAATGGTTTAGCTCCGCAGTACTTGAGCGAGCTCTTAACGCATTATAGTCCTTCATGTCTATTGCGATCTCAAAATTCCGGCCAGTTGATAATACCTAGAATATCAAAATCGACTGCTGGCGGGAGATCCTTCTCCTATTTAGCACCAAAACTTTGGAACAGTCTTCCTACCATTGTCCGGGAAGCAGACACACTCTGTCAGTTCAAAGCTAGATTAAAGACACATCTCTTTGACCTAGCATACACATAACACATTATAGACTTCTATTCAATGTTAGGCTGCATAGATCAGGTCAGCCAGAACCAGGAACACTTCCCATAAATCCTGATGTACTCGTTACATCATAAGAAGAATACTGTGATCCCCAGATCCCCTTTTATTTCTACACTTTATTTCCCCATTTTTGGACATTTTTTGTTTATTTTATTTAATAAATACCTCACAACTATGTTCCTTTTTAGAAAGAAATGATATCTGTGAGGATTTCCAGTCAGGATTTAGACCGTACCATAGCACTGAGACTGCTCTCGTTAGAGTCACAGATGATCTGCTCTTATCATCTGATCGTGGTTGTGTCTCTCTATTGGTGTTACTCGATCTTAGTGCTGCATTTGACACTATTTACCACAACATTTTTTAAAATAGACTCGAAAATGATGTTGGCATTAGTGGAATTGCATTAGCATGGTTTAAATCATACTTATCTGACCGTTATCAGTTTGTAGCAGTAAATGAAGAGATGTCTTATCGATCACAAGTTCAGTATGGTGTACCACAAGGCTCAGTACTAGGACCGCTGCTGTTCACTCTGTACATGCTACCCTTAGGAGATATCATTAGGAAGCATGGCATTAGTTGTCACTGTTATGCTGATGATACTCAGCTCTATATTTCTTCAAGCCCTGACGAAACTTACCAATTCACTAAATTAACGGAATGTATAGCTGATATAAAAAATTGGATGACTAGTAATTTCCTACTACTAGATTCTGAAAAAACTGAGATTCTAATTATTGGACAAAAAAGTCCAATAATAAATATAATACAATAAATATAATCCAACAATAAATATAATCTGTAATGATATTATTACAGATTATAACCTAGATGTGCTGTGTTTGACAGAAACCTGGCTAAAATCAAATGATTACATTACTGTAAATGAGTCCACCCCACAAGATTACTGTTATAAACATGAACCTCGTCTGAAAGGCAAAGGGGGAGGTGTTGCTGTAATTTATAGTAATATTTTCAAAATCACTAAGAAATCTAGTGTTAAATATACTTCTTTTGAAGTGTTGGTGCTTAATGTAAAAATACATAGTGTAAATGACAAATCATGTTTGAGATCTGTGCTGGCTACTGTATACAGGCCACCAGGGCACCATACAGACTTTATCAAAGAATTTGCTGACTTTCTATCAGAGTTAGTATTGGCTGCAGATAAAGTACTAATTGTTGAAAAGAGAGTTCGATTGCATACAGAGAGGCCTTAAAAGCTGCTAGATCTGCTTATTTTTAAACCCTATTAGAAGAAAATAAACAAAACCCTTGGTATTTATTTGAAACAGTGGCTAAACTAACGAAAAAGAAAGCTTCAAGCCCAGAAGTTTCCAAGCAGCACAGCAGTAATGACTTCACTTATAAGATTGATAATATCAGGGACTAAATTATAACTATGCAACCGTCTACTACAGTATCGCATCAGGCAGTGCATTGTAGTCTCCCTGAGGAAAAATTCGATTCATTCATTGCTATAGAAGAGGAAGAATTCGCTAAACTCATTAAATCATCTAAACCGACAACATGTATGTAAGACCCTATACCGACTAAGCTACTGAAAGAGATGCTTCCAGAGGTCATAGATCCTCTTCTTAATATCATTAATTCATCTTTGTCATTAGGATACGTACCAAAAACCTTTAAGCTGGCTATGATTAAACCGCTTGTTAAAAAAACGCAACTTGATCCTACAGAATTATTCAATTACAGGCCGATCTCGAATCTGCCTTTTCTGTCAGATATTAGAAAAGGCATTATCCTCACAACTATGTTCCTTTTTAGAAAGAAATGATATCTGTGAGGATTTTCAGTCAGGATTTAGACCGTACCATAGCACTGAGACTGCTCTCATTAGAGTAACAGATGATCTGCTCTTATCATCCGATCGTGGTTGTATCTCTCTATTGGTGTTACTCGATCTTAGTGCTGCATTTGACACTATTGACCACAAATTTTTTTTAAATAGACTCGAAAATGATGTTGGCATTAGTGGAATTGCATTAGCATGGTTTAAATCATACTTATCTGACCGTTATCAGTTTGTAGCAGTAAATGATGAGATGTCTTATCGATCACAAGTTCAGTATGGTGTACCACAAGGCTCAGTACTAGGACCGCTGCTGTTCACTCTGTACATGCTACCCTTAGGAGATATCATTAGGAAGCATGGCATTAGTTGTCACTGTTATGCTGACGATACTCAGCTCTATATTTCTTCAAGCCCTGACGAAACTTACCAATTCACAAAATTAACGGAATGTATAGTTGATATAAAAAATTGGATGACTAGTAATTTCCTACTACTAGATTCAGAAAAAACAGAGATTCTAATTATTGGACAAAAAACTTCCTCACGTAATAACCTAGAATACTGTCTAACACTTGATGGCTGCTCTGTCAAGTCTTCGTCGTCGGTTAGGAACCTGGGTGTGCTCTTTGATACCAATCTTTAATTTGAAAGTCACGTGTCTAGTATCTTTAAAACCGCATTTTTCCATCTTAAAAATATATCTAAATTACGCCATATGCTCTCATTGACAAATGCGGAACAATTAGTTCATGCGTTCATGACCTCAAGGCTAGATTATTGTAATGCTCTACTGGGTGGTTGCCCTGCACGCTTAATAAACAAACTACAGATGGTCCAAAACGCAGCAGCTCGAGATCTTACCAGAACCAGGAAGTATGACCATATTAGCCCGGTTCTGTCAAAACTGCACTGGCTGCCTATTAAACATCATATACATTTTAAAATATTGCTGATTACTTACAAAGCACTAAATGGTTTAGCCCCGCAGTACTTGAGCGAGCTCTTAATGCATTATAGTCCTTCATGTCTATTGCGATCTCAAAATTCCGGCCAGTTGATAATACCTAGAATATCAAAATCGACTGCTGGCGGTAGATCCTTCTCCTATTTAGCACCAAAACTTTGGAACAGTCTTCCTACCATTGTCCGGGAAGCAGACACACTCTGTCAGTTCAAAGCTATATTAAAAACACATCTCTTTGACCTAGCATACACATAACACATTATAGACTTCTATAATTCAATGTTAGACTGCATAGATCAGGACAGCCAGAACCAGGAACACTTCCCATAAATCCTGATGTACTCGTTACATCATAAGAAGAATACTGTGATCCCCAGATCCCCTTTTATTTCTACACTTTATTTCCCCATTTTTGGACATTTTTTGTTTATTTTATTTAATAAATACCTCACAACTATGTTCCTTTTTAGAAAGAAATGATATCTATGAGGATTTCCAGTCAGGATTTAGACCGTACCATAGCACTGAGACTGCTCTCGTTAGAGTCACAAATGATCTGCTCTTATCATCCGATCGTGGTTGTATCTCTCTATTGGTGTTACTCGATCTTAGTGCTGCATTTGACACTATTGACCACAACATTTTTTTAAATAGACTCGAAAATGATGTTGGCATTAGTGGAATTGCACTAGCATGGTTTAAATCATACTTATCTGACCGTTATCAGTTTGTAGCAGTAAATGAAGAGATGTCTTATCGATCACAAGTTCAGTATGGTGTACCACAAGGCTCAGTACTAGGACCGCTGCTGTTCACTCTGTACATGCTACCCTTAGGAGATATCATTAAGAAGCATGGCATTAGTTGTCACTGTTATGCTGACGATACTCAGCTCTATATTTCTTCAAGCCCTGACGAAACTTACCAATTCACTAAATTAACGGAATGTATAGTTGATATAAAAAATTGGATGACTAGTAATTTCCTACTACTTAATTCAGAAAAAACTGAGATTCTAATTACTGGACAAAAAAGTCCAATAATAAATATAATACAATAAATATAATCCAACAATAAATATAATCTGTAATGATATTATTACAGATTATAACCTAGATGTGCTGTGTTTGACAGAAACCTGGCTAAAATCAAACGATTACATTACTGTAAATGAGTCCACCCCACAAGATTACTGTTATAAACATGAACCTCGTCTGAAAGGCAAAGGGGGAGGTGTTGCTGTACTTTATAGTAATATTTTCAAAATCACTAAGAAATCTAGTGTTAAATATACTTCTTTTGAAGTGTTGGTGCTTAATGTAAAAATACATAGTGTAAATGACAAATCACGTTTGAGATCTGTGCTGGCTACTGTATACAGGCCACCAGGGCACCATACAGACTTTATCAAAGAATTTGCTGACTTTCTATCAGAGTTAGTATTGGCTGCAGATAAAGTACTAATTGTTGAAAAGAGAGCTCGATTGCATACAGAGAGGCCTTAAAAGCTGCTAGATCTGCTTATTTTTAAACCCTATTAGAAGAAAATAAACAAAACCCTTGGTATTTATTTGAAACAGTGGCTAAACTAACGAAAAATAAAGCTTCAAGCCCAGAAGTTTCCAAGCAGCACAGCAGTAATGACTTCACTTATAAGATTGATAATATCAGGGACTAAATTATAACTATGCAACCGTCTACTACAGTATCGCATCAGGCAGTGCATTGTAGTCTCCCTGAGGAAAAATTAAATTCATTCATTGCTATAGGAGAGGAAGAATTCGCTAAACTCATTAAATCATCTAAACCGACAACATGTATGTAAGACCCTATACCGACTAAGCTACTGAAAGAGATGCTTCCAGAGGTCATAGATCCTCTTCTTACTATCATTAATTCATCTTTGTCATTAGGATACGTACCAAAAACCTTTAAGCTGGCTATGATTAAACCGCTTGTTAAAAAAACGCAACTTGATCCTACAGAATTATTCAATTACAGGCCGATCTCGAATCTGCCTTTTCTGTCAAAGATATTAGAAAAGGCTGTATCTTCACAACAACGTTCCTTTTTAGAAAGAAATGATATCTGTGAGGATTTTCAGTCAGGATTTAGACCGTACCATAGTACTGAGACTGCTCTCATTAGAGTCACAAATGATCTGCTCTTATCATCCGATCGTGGTTGTATCTCTCTATTGGTGTTACTCGATCTTAGTGCTGCATTTGACACTATTGACCACAACATTTTTTTAAATAGACTCGAAAATGATGTTGGCATTAGTGGAATTGCATTAGCATGGTTTAAATCATACTTATCTGACCGTTATCAGTTTGTAGCAGTAAATGAAGAGATGTCTTATCAATCACAAGTTCAGTATGGTGTACCACAAGGCTCAGTACTAGGACCGCTGCTGTTCACTCTGCACATGCTACCCTTAGGAGATATCATTAGGAAGCATGGCATTAGTTGTCACTGTTATGCTGACGATACTCAGCTCTATATTTCTTCACACCCTGACGAAACTTACCAATTCACAAAATTAACGGAATGTATAGTTGATATAAAAAATTGGATGACTAGTAATTTCCTACTACTAGATTCTGAAAAAACAGTAATAATCTAGAATACTGTCTAACACTTGATGGCTGCTCTGTCAAGTCTTCGTCGTCGTTTAGGAACCTGGGTGTGCTCTTTGATACCAATCTTTCATTTGAAAGTCACGTGTCTAGTATCTTTAAAACCACATTTTTCCATCTTAAAAATATATCTAAATTACGCCATATGCTCTCATTGACAAATGCGGAACAATTAGTTCATGCGTTCATGACCTCAAGGCTAGATTATTGCAATGCTATTATGGGTGGTTGCCCTGCACGCTTAATAAACAAACTACAGCTGGTCCAAAACACAGCACCTCGAGTTCTTACCAGAACCAGGAAGTATGACCACATTAGCCCGGTTCTGTCAACACTTCACTGGCTGCCTATTAAACATCATATACATTTTAAAATATTGCTGATTACTTACAAAGCACTAAATGGTTTAGCTCCGCAGTACTTGAGCGAGCTCTTAACGCATTATAGTCCTTCACGTCTATTGCGATCTCAAAATTCCGGCCAGTTGATAATACCTAGAATATCAAAATCGACTGCTGGCTGTAGATCCTTCTCCTATTTAGCACCAAAACTTTGGAACAGTCTTCCTACCATTGTCCGGGAAGCAGACACACTCTGTCAGTTCAAAGCTAGATTAAAGACACATCTCTTTGACCTAGCATACACATAACACATTATAGACTTCTATTCAATGTTAGACTGCATAGATCAGGTCAGCCAGAACCGGGAACACTTCCCATAAATCCTGATGTACTCGTTACATCATAAGAAGAATACTGTGATCCCCAGATCCCCTTTTATTTCTACACTTTATTTCCCCATTTTTGGACATTTTTTGTTTATTTAATTTAATAAATACCTCACAACTATGTTCCTTTTTAGAAAGAAATGATATCTGTGAGGATTTTCAGTCAGGATTTAGACCGTACCATAGTACTGAGACTGCTCTCATTAGAGTCACAGATGATCTGCTCTTATCATCCGATCGTGGTTGTGTCTCTCTATTAGTGTTACTCGATCTTAGTGCTGCATTTGACACTATTGACCACAACATTTTTTTAAATAGACTCGAAAATGATGTTGGCATTAGTGGAATTGCATTAGCATGGTTTAAATCATACTTATCTGACCGTTATCAGTTTGTAGCAGTAAATGAAGAGATGTCTTATCAATCACAAGTTCAGTATGGTGTACCACAAGGCTCAGTACTAGGACCGCTGCTGTTCACTCTGTACATGCTACCCTTAGGAGATATCATTAGGAAGCATGGCATTAGTTGTCACTGTTATGCTGACGATACTCAGCTCTATATTTCTTCACAACCTGACGAAACTTACCAATTCACAAAATTAACGGAATGTATAGTTGATATAAAAAATTGGATGACTAGTAATTTCCTACTACTAGATTATGAAAAAACAGAGATTCTAATTATTGGACAAAAAACGTCCTCACGTAATAATCTAGAATACTGTCTAACACTTGATGGCTGCTCTGTTAAGTCTTCGTCGTCGGTTAGGAACCTGGGTGTGCTCTTTGATACCAATCTTTCATTTGAAAGTCACGTGAATTGGTAGTTTTCCTCCGAGGCTTGACACCACTCCCACTGTGTCTGTTGTTTGCTCCTCCCGCCACAATATATATATATATATATATAATTACATTATCTGTTCAATCAATAGTGCAAATCTGTTCTGTCCTGAGACCTTCAGCGAACCACCAAGGACGATTTAAAAATGATATTTTTACATATATTAATTAATGCTGTTATGAAAATCAGCAGCAGGATTTCAGTTTTTACTCACACGTGTGGGGTAACGCCCTGTCAATGGAGGAACGGTAACCTCACAATTACACATATAACAAGTGAACTTACCCACTTATCCTCCTTCCTCAGCTCCAGTGGGCGTCTCTCAGGCAGAGAGCATCATGGGGCCGCTGGGGTGATGATCCTCCTAACACACACCCTGTCCCTTAATTGTCCACCCTTCGCCAGGTTCCCGACTGGAGTGGGTGTGGGTGAAGAGGAGGGGCGCTGCAGAGGAGAACTGGTGGCGTGTGATGAGGCACACCTGACGAGAATGAAGCCTCATCACCGCCGCTGTTAAATGTTGAGCGCGCCTCTCCTCGAGAGACCGGTCTCTCCCCTGTGCATGCACACTGGTGTCCTCAAGGGTCCAGTACGGGAGTGGGAGGGATTCCCAGGCCGCCGGATCTGTGAGTGGCTGGAACCGCGGTCCGAACGGAGAACATGCGTGACGCCGCTGACGGGCTAGGACCTCCGTTGTCGGGGCCTATAGAAGAGAACTAGCCGCGATGCCGAAGCCGCCGCCCCCTCGCCTGAATCTCAAATTCGTTGAGATTCTAATTATTGGACAAAAAACGTCCTCACGTAATAACCTAGAATACTGTCTAACACTTGATGGCTGCTCTGTCAAGTCTTCGTCGTCTGTCAGGACCTACTCATTCTCGTAATCATACTCTAGATCTAATATTATCACACGGAATAAATGTTGATGCCGTTGAAATTCTGCAGCAGAGCGATGACATCTCAGATCATTATCTAGTCTCGTGTAAATTACATTTAGCCAAGGCTGCAAAGCCGACTCCGTGTTACAAATATGTTAGACCTATCATTTCGGCCACTAAAGATTGCTTTATTAATAATCTTCCTGATCAGTTTCATCATCTCAGCATCCCGATTGCATACAGAGAGGCCTTAAAAGCTGCTAGATCTGCTTATTTTTCAACCCTATTAGAAGAAAATAAACAAAACCCTTGGTATTTATTTGAAAGTGGCTAAACTAACGAAAAATAAAGCTTCAAGCCCAGAAGTTTCCAAGCAGCACAGCAGTAATGACTTCATGAACTTCTTCACTTATAAGATTGATAATATCAGGGAAAAAATTATAACTATGCAACCGTCTACTACAGTATCGCATCAGGCAGTGCATTGTAGTCTCCCTGAGGAAAAATTCGATTCATTCATTGCTATAGAAGAGGAAGAATTCGCTAAACTCACTAAATCATCTAAACCGACAACATGTATGTTAGACCCTATACCGACTAAGCTACTGAAAGAGATGCTTCCAGAGGTCATAGATCCTCTTCTTAATATCATTAATTCATCTTTGTCATTAGGATACGTACCAAAAACCTTTAAGCTGGCTATGATTAAACCGCTTGTTAAACCACAACTTGATCCTACAGAATCATTCAATTACAGGCCGATCTCGAATCTGCCTTTTCTGTCAAAGATACTAGAAAAGGCAGTATCTTCACAACTGTGTTCCTTTTTAGAAAGAAAATATATCTGTGAGGATTTTCAGTCAGGATTTAGACCGTACCATAGTACTGAGACTGCTCTCGTTAGAGTCACAAATGATCTGCTCTTATCATCCGATCGTGGTTGTATCTCTCTATTAGTGTTACTCGATCTTAGTGCTGCATTTGACACTATTGACCACAACATTTTTTTAAATAGACTCGAAAATGATGTTGGCATTAGTGGAATTGCATTAGCATGGTTTAAATCATACTTATCTGACCGTTATCAGTTTGTAGCAGTAAATGAAGAGATGTCTTATCGATCACAAGTTCAGTATGGTGTACCACAAGGCTCAGTACTAGGACCGCTGCTGTTCACTCTGCACATGCTACCCTTAGGAGATATCATTTGGAAGCATGGCATTAGTTGTCACTGTTATGCTGACGATACTCAGCTCTATATTTCTTCACGCCCTGACGAAACTTACCAATTCACTAAATTAACGGAATGTATAGCTGATATATAAAAACTGGATGACTAGTAATTTCCTACTACTAGATTATGAAAAAACAGTAATAATCTAGAATACTGTCTAACACTTGATGGCTGCTCTGTCAAGTCTTCGTCGTCGGTTAGGAACCTGGGTGTGCTCTTTGATACCAATCTTTCATTTGAAAGTCACGTGTCTAGTATCTTTAAAACCACATTTTTCCATCTTAAAAATATATCTAAATTACGCCATATGCTCTCATTGACAAATGCGGAACAATTAGTCCATGCGTTCATGACCTCAAGGCTAGATTATTGTAATGCTATTATGGGTGGTTGCCCTGCACGCTTAATAAACAAACTACAGCTGGTCCAAAACACAGCAGCTCGAGTTCTTACCAGAACCAGGAAGTATGACCATATTAGCCCGGTTCTGTCAACACTGCACTGGCTGCCTATTAAACATCAAATACATTTTTAAATATTGCTGATTACTTACAAAGCACTAAATGGTTTAGCCCCGCAGTACTTGAGCGAGCTCTTAACGCATTATAGTCCTTCACGTCTATTGCGATCTCAAAATTCCGGCCAGTTGATAATACCTAGAATATCAAAATCGACTGCTGGCGGTAGATCCTTCTCCTATTTAGCACCAAAACTTTGGAACAGTCTTCCTACCATTGTCCGGGAAGCAGACACACTCTGTCAGTTCAAAGCTAGATTAAAGACACATCTCTTTGACCTAGCATACACATAACACATTAAAGACTTCTATTCAATGTTAGGCTGCATAGATCAGGACAGCCAGAACCGGGAACACTTCCCATAAATCCTGATGTACTCGTTACATCATAAGAAGAATACTGTGATCCCCAGATCCCCTTTTATTTCTACACTTTATTTCCCCATTTTTGGACATTTTTTGTTTATTTAATTTAATAAATACCTCACAACTATGTTCCTTTTTAGAAAGAAATGATATCTGCGAGGATTTTCAGTCAGGATTTAGACCGTACCATAGTACTGAGACTGCTCTCATTAGAGTCACAGATGATCTGCTCTTATCATCCGATCGTGGTTGTATCTCTCTATTGGTGTTACTCGATCTTAGTGCTGCATTTGACACTATTGACCACAACATTTTTTTAAATAGACTCGAAAATGATGTTGGCATTAGTGGAATTGCATTAGCATGGTTTAAATCATACTTATCTGACCGTTATCAGTTTGTAGCAGTAAATGAAGAGATATCTTATCGATCACAAGTTCAGTATGGTGTACCACAAGGCTCAGTACTAGGACCGCTGCTGTTCACTCTGCACATGCTACCCTTAGGAGATATCATTAGGAAGCATGGCATTAGTTGTCACTGTTATGCTGACGATACTCAGCTCTATATTTCTTCAAGCCCTGACGAATCTTACCAATTCACTAAATTAACGGAATGTATAGTTGATATAAAAAATTGGATGACTAGTAATTTCCTACTACTAGATTATGAAAAAACAGAGATTCTAATTATTGGACAAAAAACGTCCTCACGTAATAATCTAGAATACTGTCTAACACTTGATGGCTGCTCTGTTAAGTCTTCGTCGTCGGTTAGGAACCTGGGTGTGCTCTTTGATACCAATCTTTCATTTGAAAGTCACGTGAATTGGTAGTTTTCCTCCGAGGCTTGACACCACTCCCACTGTGTCTGTTGTTTGCTCCTCCCGCCACAATATATATATATATATATATAATTACATTATCTGTTCAATCAATAGTGCAAATCTGTTCTGTCCTGAGACCTTCAGCGAACCACCAAGGACGATTTAAAAATGATATTTTTACATATATTAATTAATGCTGTTATGAAAATCAGCAGCAGCATTTCAGTTTTTACTCACACGTGTGGGGTAACGCCCTGTCAATGGAGGAACGGTAACCTCACAATTACACATATAACAAGTGAACTTACCCACTTATCCTCCTTCCTCAGCTCCAGTGGGCGTCTCTCAGGCAGAGAGCATCATGGGGCCGCTGGGGTGATGATCCTCCTAACACACACCCTGTCCCTTAATTGTCCGCCCTTCGCCAGGTTCCCGACTGGAGTGGGTGTGGGTGAAGAGGAGGGGCGCTGCAGAGGAGAACTGGCGGCGTGTGATGAGGCACACCTGACGAGAATGAAGCCTCATCACCGCCGCTGTTAAATGTTGAGCGCGCCTCTCCTCGAGAGACCAGTCTCTCCCCTGTGCATGCACACTGGTGTCCTCAAGGGTCCAGTACGGGAGTGGGAGGGATTCCCAGGCCGCCGGATCTGTGAGTGGCTGGAACCGCGGTCCGAACGGAGAACATGCGTGACGCCGCTGACGGGCTAGGACCTCCGTTGTCGGGGCCTATAGAAGAAAACTAGCCGCGATGCCGAAGCCGCCGCCCCCTCGCCTGAATCTCAAATTCGTTGAGATTCTAATTATTGGACAAAAAACGTCCTCACGTAATAACCTAGAATACTGTCTAACACTTGATGGCTGCTCTGTCAAGTCTTCGTCGTCTGTCAGGACCTACTCATTCTCGTAATCATACTCTAGATCTAATATTATCACACGGAATAAATGTTGATGCCGTTGAAATTCTGCAGCAGAGCAACGACACCTCAGATCATTATCTAGTCTCGTGTAAATTACATTTAGCCAAGGCTGCAAAGCCGACTCCGTGTTACAAATATGTTAGACCTATCATTTCGGCCACTAAAGATTGCTTTATTAATAATCTTCCTGATCAGTTTCATCATCTCAGCATCCCGGATAGCTTAGAAGAACTCGATATTGCAACAGAAACTTTTAACTCTCTCTTTTCCAGCACTTTAGACACAGTTGCTCCGTTGCGCTTAAAGAAGATTAAAGAAAATAGTCCAACGCCGTGGTACAACGAGCACACTCGGGCCCTTAAGAGAGCAGCCAGAAAAATGGAGTGCAACTGGAAGAAAACAAAACTTTTCATGGAAAGAGAGCTCGATTGCATACAGAGAGGCCTTAAAAGCTGCTAGATCTGCTTATTTTTAAACCCTATTAGAAGAAAATAAACAAAACCCTTGGTATTTATTTGAAACAGTGGCTAAACTAACAAAAAATAAAGCTTCAAGCCCAGAAGTTTCCAAGCAGCACAGCAGTAATGACTTCACTTATAAGATTGATAATATCAGGGACTAAATTATAACTATGCAACCGTCTACTACAGTATCGCATCAGGCAGTGCATTGTAGTCTCCCTGAGGAAAAATTCGATTCATTCATTGCTATAGAAGAGGAAGAATTCGCTAAACTCATTAAATCATCTAAACCGACAACATGTATGTTAGACCCTATACCGACTAAGCTACTGAAAGAGATGCTTCCAGAGGTCATAGATCCTCTTCTTAATATCATTAATTCATCTTTGTCATTAGGATACGTACCAAAAACCTTTAAGCTGGCTATGATTAAACCGCTTGTTAAAAAAACGCACCTTGATCCTACAGAATTATTCAATTACAGGCCGATCTCGAATCTGCCTTTTCTGTCAAAGATATTAGAAAAGGCATTATCCTCACAACTATGTTCCTTTTTAGAAAGAAATGATTTCTGTGAGGATTTTCAGTCAGGATTTAGACCGTACCATAGTACTGAGACTGCTCTCGTTAGAGTCACAGATGATCTGCTCTTATCATCCGATCGTGGTTGTATCTCTCTATTGGTGTTACTCGATCTTAGTGCTGCATTTGACACTATTGACCACAACATTTTTTTAAATAGACTCGAAAATGATGTTGGCATTAGTGGAATTGCACTAGCATGGTTTAAATCATACTTATCTGACCGTTATCAGTTTGTATCAGTAAATGAAGAGATGTCTTATCGATCACAAGTTCAGTATGGTGTACCACAAGGCTCAGTACTAGGACCGCTGCTGTTCACTCTGTACATGCTACCATTAAGAGATATCATTAGGAAGCATGGCATTAGTTGTCACTGTTATGCTGATGATACTCAGCTCTATATTTCTTCACACCCTGACGAAACTTACCAATTCACTAAATTAACGGAATGTATAGCTGATATATAAAAACTGGATGACTAGTAATTTCCTACTACTAGATTATGAAAAAACAGTAATAATCTAGAATACTGTCTAACACTTGATGGCTGCTCTGTCAAGTCTTCGTCGTTGGTTAGGAATCTGGGTGTGCACTTTGATACCAATCTTTCATTTGAAAGTCACGTGTCTAGTATCTTTAAAACCGCATTTTTCCATCTTAAAAATATATCTAAATTATGCCATATGCTCTCATTGACAAATGCGGAACAATTAGTTAATGCGTTCATGACCTCAAGGCTAGATTATTGTAATGCTATTATGGGTGGTTGCCCTGCACGCTTAATAAACAAACTACAGCTGGTCCAAAACGCAGCAGCTCGAGATCTTACCAGAACCAGGAAGTATGAGCATATTAGCCCGGTTCTGTCAACACTGCACTGGCTGCCTATTAAACATCATATACATTTTAAAATATTGCTGATTACTTACAAAGCACTAAATGGTTTAGCCCCGCAGTACTTGAGCGAGCTCTTAACGCATTATAGTCCTTCACGTCTATTGCGATCTCAAAATTCCGGCCAGTTGATAATACCTAGAATATCAAAATCGACTGCTGGCGGTAGATCCTTCTCCTATTTAGCACCAAACCTTTGGAACAGTCTTCCTACCATTGTCCGGGAAGCAGACACACTCTGTCAGTTCAAAGCCAGATTAAAGACACATCTCTTTGACCTAGCATACACATAACACATTATAGACTTATATAATTCAATGTTAGGCTGCATAGATCAGGTCAGCCAGAACCGGGAACACTTCCCATAAATCCTGATGTACTCGTTAGATCATAAGAAGAATACTGTGATCCCCAGATCCCCTTTTATTTCTACACTTTATTTCCCCATTTTTTGACTTTTTATTTTTATTTATTTAATAAATACCTCACAACTATGTTCCTTTTTAGAAAGAAATGATATCTGTGAGGATTTCCAGTCAGGATTTAGACCGTACCATAGCACTGAGACTGCTCTCATTAGAGTCACAGATGATCTGCTCTTATCATCCGATCGTGGTTGTGTCTCTCTATTGGTGTTACTCGATCTTAGTGCTGCATTTGACACTATTGACCACAACATTTTTTTAAATAGACTCGAAAATGATGTTGGCATTAGTGGAATTGCATTAGCATGGTTTAAATCATACTTATCTGACCGTTATCAGTTTGTAGCAGTAAATGAAGAGATGTCTTATCGATCACAAGTTCAGTATGGTGTACCACAAGGCTCAGTACTAGGACCGCTGCTGTTCCCTCTGTACATGCTACCCTTAGGAGATATCATTAGGAAGCATGGAATTAGTTTTCACTGTTATGCTGATGATACTCAGCTCTATATTTCTTCAAGCCCTGACGAAACTTACCAATTCACAAAATTAACGGAATGTATAGCTGATATAAAAAATTGGATGACTAGTAATTTCCTACTACTAGATTATGAAAAAACAGAGATTCTAATTATTGGACAAAAAACGTCCTCACGTAATAATCTAGAATACTGTCTAACACTTGATGGCTGCTCTGTTAAGTCTTCGTCGTCGGTTAGGAACCTGGGTGTGCACTTTGATACCAATCTTTCATTTGAAAGTCACGTGAATTGGTAGTTTTCCTCCGAGGCTTGACACCACTCCCACTGTGTCTGTCGTTTGCTCCTCCCGCCACAATATATATATATATATATATATAATTACATTATCTGTTCAATCAATAGTGCAAATCTGTTCTGTCCTGAGACCTTCAGCGAACCACCAAGGACGATTTAAAAATGATATTTTTACATATATTAATTA
Source organism: Rutilus rutilus (assembly GCF_951802725.1). NCBI lineage: Eukaryota > Metazoa > Chordata > Actinopteri > Cypriniformes > Leuciscidae > Rutilus > Rutilus rutilus. Next base: position 1,932,446 of record NC_140222.1, on the reverse strand, counting down.
ATGCTGTTATGAAAATCAGCAGCAGCATTTCAGTTTTTACTCACACGTGTGGGGTAACGCCCTGTCAATGGAGGAACGGTAACCTCACAATTACACATATAACAAGTGAACTTACCCACTTATCCTCCTTCCTCAGCTCCAGTGGGCGTCTCTCAGGCAGAGAGCATCATGGGGCCGCTGGGGTGATGATCCTCCTAACACACAAGACACAAGAGCATAATCAGGCATGAGGAAATCAAACACATTCACAACATTTAAAGCAACACTAAGGAACTTTTCCTCTTCGGTCCCCCTACAGGTCGGAAGTGGAATTGTCCATTACCGCTGTCGTACATAATTTCGCCGCCCGCAGCCGACCTTCGCACACACACTCGCGGTTTATCCAGCACTGGCTTTGGAATGAACGATGTCCATAGACAAGGTAGAGTATGTTGCATGATTTCATGAAAGTATGATGTATTGCGACATCAGAACCGAGGAAAATCTAAATAATGACTATTGTAACGCTTGACGTAAAGCAAGTCAAATTTGTAGTTTTCTTATGTCTCATTCGAACTACAGAAACGCGACCCGGTTTGGCAAACTTACATAGTGTGGTTATAGCAGATAGAGGGCTGCAAAGCGGATCCAGAAGTGCCTTTCTCCCTGTTACGACTTGATGAACCACTGATACCATTTTGGAAACATTATTTTAAGGTCAAAAATGTTCCTTAGTGTTGCTTTAAATGCAATCTAAACCTGAATAACATCATATTTTTGTTCAATCTTTTATTATCCCCCCATGTTAAAGGGATAGTTCACTTTGAAATTAATTTTTGATATGTTTTAGCTTACCTCAAGGGCATCCAAGATGTAGGTGTCTTTGTTTCCGCAGTAGTTTCAATTTTGATATTTTTAGGTCAAACCGTTCTTGTCTGTCAGTCATATAATGCAGGTCGATGGTCACTGGCTCAAAACACAAGCACAGAGTCCAAATGATCTGACGGCGCGGGCGGGTATAGATATATACACTAGATGTCGCTTGGCTACGGTTTCGTTCCAATGAACTGCAGTAGCCAAGGCGACATCTAGTGTATACATCTATACCCGCCCGCGCCGTCAGATCATTTGGACGTTTTCAAGAGATAACAACGATATAAATACTGTTCGTTTTCTCACACAAACCGCTCGTTTCGTGTCTTAGGCCATCAATGTGTACTTATGATGGGGAATTGTTTCATTTGGACGTGGGGAATTGTTTTAATTTGGACTCTGTGCTTGTGTTTTGAGCCAGTGACCATCGACCTGCATTATATGACTGACAGACAAGAACGGTTTGACCTAAAAATATCAAAATTGAAACTACTGCGGAAACAAAGACACCTACATCTTGGATGCCCTTGAGGTAAGCTAAAACATATCAAAAATTAATTTCAAAGTGAACTATCCCTTTAATATAGATGCTGAAATAAATGTGTCCCGCTGAGTGTGAAGCAGGTCTTAGTGTTTTAACTTGTGTTGGTAACAAGTGAACTTACCCACTTATCCTCCTTCCTCAGCTCCAGTGGGCGTCTCTCAGGCAGAGAGCATCATGGGGCCGCTGGGGTGATGATCCTCCTGACACACAAGACACAAGAGCATAATCAGGCATGAGGAAATCAAACACATTCACAGCATTTAAAGGCAATCTAAAACTGAATAACATCATATTTATGTTCAGTCCATAGAGCGCACATCTTCTGTCCTGAGACCCTCAGGGGAACCCAATGCAGAACACAGAGTGAGATTACTGCACATTAACTCACTTTAAGGGGTCATGACATGAGAAACCAAATCTGCCTTGATCTTTTGGTATATAAGAGGGTCTTTGTCCCATTAAAACTTCCTGCAAGTTTCATAGCTTAAGACGTCCTCCCCATTATAAACCAAGCATTTATTTACTCAAGCTCTAATTACAGCTCGCTGGGGATCCATGGTGAGACGTGACGTCACGGTACGAAGTGACGCACCAGTCGTTTGCATATGACCGCCTCCAGCGGTCAAATCTCAGTATGATGCAAAAAAACGTTTGCTTAAAGATCAGGCCGTGCCGACTATTCTGGGCCCAACGACGACGCTGCTGCAAACTGTAATTAATGTATTTTATCTTAAAACTACTTTTAGCCAATGACGTTAGCCAATCATAACAGTGGGCGTTACCACTGAACTCTTAAAGGGGAAACACCCCCAAAACAGACGAGATGAGACACAGGGTGGGAAAAGGTCATAAATCACTCAAATTACATTTACATTTACATTTATTCATTTAGCTGACGCTTTTATCCAAAGCGACTTACAATTGCTATATATGTCAGAGGTCGCACACCTCTGGAGCAACTAGGGGTTAAGTGTCTTGCTCAGGGACACATTGGTGTCTCACAGTGGATTCGAACCCGGGTCTCTCACACCAAAGGCATGTGTCTTATCCATTGCGCCACCACCAAATTAAAAAAATATGTCCAAAAAACTATAGTAATACTATAATTGCACCTACGGGAACATAATAAAGTATAAACAAAACCATGTCACGACCCCTTTAAGTAAGTTTTACAATTTGACAACTCTCACCCAAACAGAGTCAGTTCACAGATCACATTGAAATGCACTTTAAAATGATTGTTGGACGAATGTAGCCAGACTCAAGGCACTGGGATGACTCAACATTATTATTATTATTATTATTATTATTATTATTATACCCCATGTTAATATAGATGCTGAAATGAATGTGTCCCGCTGAGTGTGAAGCAGGTCTTAGTGTGTTAATTTGTGTTGGTAACAAGTGAACTTACCCACTTATCCTCCTTCCTCAGCTCCAGTGGGCGTCTCTCAGGCAGAGAGCATCATGGGGCCGCTGGGGTGATGATCCTCCTGACACACAAGACACAAGAGCATAATCAGGCATGAGGAAATCAAACACATTCACAGTATATAAAGGATTAGTTCACCCCAAAATGAAAATTTCCCAATAATTTACTCACCCCAATGCCATCCAAGATATCCATGTCTTTCTTTCCTCAGTGGGAGAGAAATTATGTATTTTGAGGAAAACATTTCTGGATTTTTCTTCTAACAATGGACTTCATTGGTTACCATCGTTTTTAAGTCCAAATCAATGCAGTTTCAAAAGTCTTTGAAGTGTCTGAACGGGCTGTACGCGATCACAGCTGAAGAAGAGGTTGTTATCTAGCGAAACGATTCGGTTAAACAGGCGTATGATAATTTGGGTAAATGTGTAAGCTGGATTTATGCCTATTCTTTCACATCTTCATGGACACAACAATGATTTCCCTCGTGTGGTAATATTGTTCCTTGTAATTATGTATGATTTTCTAAAAATGAGAACTGCTGCGTCTGTGTAGATGAGAGAATCAAAGTGTGTGTGTGTTGTGCACATGCTACATTATGGCCAAGCATGCGCCCTTAAAATAGCATCTGAATAACGCGCCGCTGACTTTAGACGAGGTTTCTCCTGGTCAGTGGAGGAATTGTTTCCTGAAACTGCAAAATAGCACCAGGGAACGTTTGCGCCGGAACACGCCTCCTCTCTTCGCTGAACCGCCCCCGGGAGCGCAAGTTCATTCCCTAATTTACTGACGAGCGTCTGTGGAGGGAAAAGTCCGCTGTGCGCGGGTGCAAAATAGGAATGAAACATGCGTCGTGTATTGCGCTGGGTGCAAGATAGGGCCCTTCATGTTTAGAAGAGGTCCATCTATATGCTAAAATATGACTTCACATGTACCTGAGAGCAGATCCTCCATCAGCGGCGGGTCAGCAGTGAAGAGGAGCGTGTGGAGAACCGTCCTCAAGGTCTTCAGCACCACCTGACCTGGTGCGGGACACAAACCTCACACATTAGCATTAAAAATACATTAGTTTTATACATACCTCAAGCAGATCTCTCCTCGCGGCTCGTCAGCACGTCTTCTCCAGGCGGCGTCAGCGGCGCATGGTTTAGCGAAGACTCGTGCAGTGCAGCAATGAACGAGTGCAGTTTACTCTGGTTTCCCAGTGGGGTTCCTCTTGTTGGGGTTGTAGGGCTCCAGGTCGTTGAGTCTGTGCCGGTGGTCCGTGTCCCAGGAGAACCTGAAGCCACAGGCGGGCTTTTGGGCCGTGCAGAAGGGCCTCAGCGAGTTCTGCGAGTTCAGGTCGTCCAGGGGCCTCAGGGGCATCAGGGGCTTCAGGGGCATCAGGGGGTTCAGGGGCCTCAGGGGTTTCAGGGGCTTCAGGGGGCTCAGGGGGTTCATGGGCCTCTGGGGGTTCAGGGGTTTCAGGGGGTTCAGGGGTTTCATGGGGTTCAGGGGCCTCTGGGGGTTCAGGTTCCCACTGCTGTTCGGAGCTTGGGGTCCGACTTGCTCCAGGGATTTGATCATGAAGGACATCTCCCGCATCGTCACCAGAGCCTGAACACATGAGGGATTATTAACATGGTTTGAGATTAACTTTTTCATTCACCGGCCAATTTGGCTACTACATTTTTTAAGTTATCGACTATTCAGAACTTCTACAAGACAAAAGATAAATAAAAAATAAGAAGAAAAAGAAAATAAATAAACCAGATTAACTATGTAACATCTTATTTATATATATATATATATATAGCAAGCTCGTATATTTAAGTTTAGTAATTTCACTTAAATGACAATTAATAGGTCATTTTAGCAACATTATACACAATGATAACATTTGGATTTCATACATTGATTTTTTATTCAAACACAATCCAGCGTCTCCTCGTTCCTCTTTCATCCTCATAAATGTGTTTTAGGTGGACAGATTAATACAGGACAAAGAACATCAGAAATACGATGTTGTTCCTGTTCAACAAATGCTTTTTAATCTTCGCTGTTGCTTCAGTGCAAATGAGCAAGCACTGCTATTAGTTGTGTCGTGACTTGTGTGACTTGTGTGTTCAAGTGAGCAGATATGAGCAGATTTTGAGCGATACGCTGTATTTAATATATCATAAAATCTGCTAAATCTGCACAGATTTGTTTTACACGAACTTCCCCAGTAAAGTGAGTAACATAATAACTAATACGCTCGTGATTTGACAGAGTTTCCCGCCACAGTTCATTTCAAAACCTGCATATTAACGCACAGTAATATCAGAGTGACTTGTGTGTGTGTGTGTGTGTGTGTGTGTGTGTGTGTGTTACCTGAGTGTCTTTTTGTCGTTTTCCCGTGTGTGTGTCCATGATCTCCGCTTCAAATGTCTTCAGTGTGTGTGAGCGACTGAGCGAGTGTGTGTTTCTGCAGTCCAGTGTCAGTCCTTATGACGTCACAACCTCAGAGACATTCCAGAATCGTCATCGCTCTGTCGCGTCACTGCAGTTCTCACACACACACGATCATACGCTAATGTAGTGTGTCTGTGGCTCATGTGTGTTTCTTTTTATACATTACATGGACATTCAGCGTTCAAGTGGAAATTACCATTTAAATAAGTAAACAAGGCTATAAAGCCTTATTATATATTCGTATACAGATATACAGACTTCCTGCCACTTTTAAACATTAATGAAATATCATTTAATGAATTTAACGGAGTAAACCATTGCATTTGGCTAATATTTCAGAAGGCATTATACATTGAGGATTCTCACCCGAAACTCGACGCCATTTTAACAGCAAAACCTAAACTCAAAGAGAGCTGCGTCACACAGAAGGCGGGAAAACTGAGGGATTTTATAGGGCTAAATAAATGATTTTTCATTAATACAATATAATAATAAAAAATGCAATAAATCACATATGAATACTTAATTATATGAAAATTATTATACATTATTCAAATGTATGGGAACACTATGAATATAAATATTTACATATACTTAATAAATAATATATATATTCTAAATAAACTGTATCTTGATCTATGAAACTGCCAACGTATGAAAATGATTCTTATGGACTTTTATAAACGGAAGTTTTCGTTATTTCAATATTTCTTCCGATCAGTTTCTCCATCGTGAGTTCATGAAGCAAACCGACCGTCACCACAACATGTAATCGCTGCATCTATTCTTATAAATAAAATGCCACATATATATTTTATATATATTAACTTTTTGTATTTATTATTATATTTTTAACATATTACTAATATACTATTATTACTATTTAATAGCCTATCGGCTCTTAAAGTGAAGAAAGAATAAAACTCGCAATGCATCGGCTATTCCAGCTCTGAGGGATGTGTATTTGTCACAAAAGTGTTTCGTAAACACGAGCAGATGTCTAAAGCATATTCACAAGAGTTAAAGAAGTTATAAAAACGTCAAACTATCAAGAAATCAGAAGCATAAATCAATTTGAAAACCCAGAATTTCCTTCATGTTTTAGTCAAATACTGCCACGTGCTGGAGACGTTGTGTAACGTAGAAAACTGCACATGCATAATCTAATTAAAAAACAACCATTTTAACATTAATATAAAATACATTCTCCGTGACTGATGCGATCTCTGTCATAGAATACCGAAAGATATCATTAATGCACATACCTCCCTTTCTAATCACACCTTCCCTTGTAAGCAAACCATTTTATTGAATTTAAATGTGCTTTATAAATAAATAAATAAAGACTTACTGCATGATTTGTATTATCTGCATAAGTACGTAATACAGATATTACTGGTAATGTTATCTACTCTAGACTGTAATGTAGAAAACATGCATTTGAAACGATATTACAGTGAAAAGCGCTATACAAATAAATATGAATATGAATTTGAGACTGCAGTGGAGAGTGAAGATTGTTAGTGTTTCTAACGTACATATGACACTTTCTTTAAACAGGGTGCAAAATAAGATATAAAACTCTTAATAAAGGATTTATATATATATATATATATATATATATATATATATATATATATATATATATATATGCTAAAGCTAAACTAAGTAATGATGTCACTTCTTGGTCTGTCACTTTAAATGACCTCTTGCTATAATGCATTTTACAGGTTGTTTAATAGTGATTTAATGTTTAATGCATGTATAAGTGATCAGTCTTGATTACTGTATCCTCACTAACTCTAATCTATGAGTTCAGGAGAACAGATAATCCAGTCCAGCTGAGATCACCACAGTAAAACACGGTAAATACTGTTAATATCTGATGTGCCGAGGGTTACACCTCCTCAGTCGAGCTCATCATCTTCATCATCTTCATCATTCCTGGCTGTCCATCATCAAATCATCATATTAGAGTAATTTCTGAAGGATCATGTGACACTGAAGACGAGTAATGATGCTGAAAATTCACAGGAATAAATTACACTTTACTGTATATTCACATAGAAAACAGATGATTTACACTGGAATAATATCTCACACAACAACTTTAATATACTAGCTTTTATTTGCAGTTTTCGTGTTGGTTTACTTTTGTCTGTGTAAGCACCTTGAGAAGCTTGCTGTAAAAGAGCAATATAAAATAGAGTTTATTATATTCACTGTAAGAAAGTGCTGACACTACATGTATTAAATGCAGTTTGTAGTTTCTCCTCTCTGTCGCCATCTCTGTTCGAAATCTGCAATTGCAGTTATTCGCGGATTATCAGCTTTACGTGGGTTGTGCCTCGGCTCGGCACAGCGCGGATGAATCCGGTGTTTTGAGGAGAATGTGCGTCTGTCAGTCGCCGCCGGTGTGGATACGCATTCGCAATCACAGATCCTGCTTTTTGGAAGTATGACTGGAAAATGTCATCAGAACGAGTAACATCCACTTTTGTTCTGAGCAACTAAGGGGAAAAAAGCATCGCAGTAAATCTTACGATCACTTTTCATTTCACGTCAAATTGTTAATGTTAAAAACATCAGCATTGCGTGACATTTAATGCCCTTCCGATATTATCCTTGTTTTCGCATGAGTCTCTTTTTTTCTCCGAAGTCCGAAGTCTTTCGCATTTTACAGCGGGTGAATCTCCAGCTGGTGATCGTCGTTTGAAGCTTTCTGGATCCGCCATCATATTGATCAGTTTAATCATATCAAGTGCTGTGAGAAAAGGCTATAAATCTCCAGCATCCTCACACTCACAGCCGACTAGCCGAGACTCTTCTTCATGTGGACAGATGTGACGGAATGACGCTTGAATTTCCCGCTGAAATCCACCAGTCCCACTGGAGTAAAACACATTATTACAAGCCGTCGTGAACCGAGCTACGGCAAGCAGAGAGTGTTGAACACTGGCTGGTGATGTACTTGCTCAAACATGTATTTTGGATCATTTTTAACCCAAAAAAGCTCCGGACTGCAGCTTTAACTAAAACTAACTCGTTTTTGGCCGTTAAAATAAAGCTGAAATAAAATAAAATAAAATAGATAAAAAAGTATGGTATATATATAAATATTAAGAATTAGTATTATGACAAAAACATCAAATTACTGAACATGAAAATATAAAAAATATAAGCTTATTCACAATAATAATAATAAATACTTAAATAGTATATAAATAATTCTAAAATAACGCTGATTATTAGCGTTATGTTACGTGCATTTTATATGAAGATTTTATTACAAATATTTGGGACATAAATACAAAATTGCATTGATTGTCAATACCAGGGGCGGCGCTAGGGCTGGGCTAAGCGGGCTTAAGTTGTTTTTAAAATGTTTTTAGTAAAGCCACGAATATTTTGTAACCTTGTCTTTCTCATAGAGCAAAACGATTAATCAGAAAAACAAATGTGAATAAGATTACAGCTGCCGCGATTACCTAATCATGAAAAGTGCATATTACGGTTTTATTTATATTTTTCCCTTTGCATTAAAGGAACTTACGACGCGCTTTTGCAGCGTTGAGCATTGCAGCCAATCACAGACATGTCTGTTGAACGCATCGGCCAATCAGAGGTGATTAAATGAGTCGCTGTGCTGAAGACATTATATCATTATTATTGGCAATAAACTTAAGATGCGGATAAGAGATTCACTGCAATATATATTTATAATTAATTAATTCCTTTAAATAAAAATACCCAATTTTAGTTTGGGCTAAAGCCCTGAATATCCACTGACCTTAGACCCGCCCCTGGTCAATACGATACATCATGTCACATATTTTGAGGCTGTTTATAGTTATTATTCTGCATACAATGAACAGTTTCAGGCTTTTATTTTGAAAAGGGAATCCAAGTGTAATAACATTATCAATGTGTCCTACAAAATATAATACTGCAAGTTTTTTTCCACAGAAAAATAAATGTAATTCATCAGCACCGATAGCCTCATGGGCAAGTGCACCGACATGTAGCGCCGCTGTGCTTCAGGCGACCCGAGTTCGAGTCCTGGCTCGTGGACCTTTCCGGATCCCATCCAGCCTCTCTCTTTCGCACCTCACTCCCTGTCTAGCTACTGTCCTATCCTAATAAAAAAGCAAAAAAAACTCACTGACTTTAGACTAGGTTTCTCCTGGTCAGTGGCGGAATTGTTTTCTGAAACTGCAAAATAGCACCAGGGAACATTTGCGCTGGAACACGCCTCCTCTTTTCGCTGAACCGCCCCCGGGAGCGCAAGTTCATTCCCTAATTTACCGACGTGCGTCTGTGGAGGGAAAAGTCTGCTGTGCGCGGGTGCAAAATAGGAATGACACATGCGTCGCTGTACAAAGTCAATTGCGCTGGGTGCGAGATAGGGCCCATAGTCACTAACGTAATTCTGTGAGATTACAGGAGAATAATCAGCTGTTGGCTCTTAAAGTTCAGTCCGAAACAGTTAATCCTGTTAATATCTGATGTGTCGAGGGTTTAAACCTCTTCACTCAACAGTCGAGTCCAGACGCCGCTCACAGAACCAGAGCCAGCGCTACCGTCATCATCATGATCTCCGGCTGGTCTGGGTCAGGTGACCTTCTGCTCAGGGTGGATCTCGCTGTAGATCTTGTTGACGATATGAGACAGATCTAAAGTCTGGGTCAACATCTTCAAGAGCTCCTCGTCCGCTTGGATTCCCTCCATGAACTCATCCAGAGACAGAACCCCTAAACACACACAGTTACAGATTTATACTGTAGCATTAGCATTTTAATGAGCATATTAATTCAGAAAGACAGATGCATTGCAAAAACTCCAGTGAGAAATGAACTCTTCTGGGAGTTTATCTGAGACCACACTCAAGAGTGTTAAAAGTGTTTCAAATAAGAGTGTTAAAGGAACACTGAAGCAGAGTTAAAGTTAATGAGATAATTAAGTGATTAATTGAGTGATGATTGAGCGTTGTTGAAGACACCTGATGTTCACAAGCTGAATCACCAAAGGAGAAAAATCACAATTGTGAAGTCACCATTATGATGATCAGTGTTTGCTTTAGTTGGGCTCTTGACCCAAATAACACAAATAACAATGTTAAACTGTAACTGAGTTGTAATAGCAAGATAAACAAAGAGAAAAGACAATAAGGTGGTGTTGGTTGTTTTCACATAATAATCATTTGATCTGAATCACTGAACTCATTTAGAGCCTAATCTCTGAGTTAGGGTTACCCTACTGATTACAGCAGCACTGGGACTCTACAGCATAAGATGGATAAATGGATGGATGGATGGATGGATGGATGGATGGATGGATGGATGGATGGATGGATGGATGGATGGATGGATGGATGGATGGATGGATGGATGGATGGATGGATGGATGGATGGATAGATAGATAGATGGATGGATAGATAGATTACCATCTCCATTCAGATCAATCTTGTCGAACACCATATCAGTGAACTCTTCTGCTGAAACCTCCTGCTCTATTCCACTAATGGCTCGAATGGCCTGAAGAGGAAAAACAACAGCAGATGAAAGTGAGTTCAGTGAGTCCTGAGGATCCTCTTATGCTGCGTTCATACCAAACGCAAATAGAGCGTCTGGCGCGAGTGATTTCCATGTTAAGTCAATGTAAAGACGCGTTTACGTGCATCTGGAGATCCTGCGGTGCGAATGAGGCATTTAGCGCGGCGCGACGCGAATCGAATTCGTCCAGTTCGCGCGAATGACGCGAATTGAGCATCTGCCGCGATTTTATATGGTGCTTTTTGTGCATTTATGAGTTGAAAAATTTGAACTTTGGCGTCAGTTCGCGCCGCGATAACCAATCAGGAGCCTGCTTGCTGCTATCACGTGGTGAAGTGACGTGATAAACGGGGGCAGTCCCGCTTTACAGTTATTTTATATGTTTGGCCTCAACTTGATTTCAGTATATGAGACATTCATTTTGTACTGAATGCTATTTATTCCATATCTAAATCTAGATTATATGAAACATTATTATTCTAATGTAAAGACAACCAACATACTTTAGTGTATAAGAACATAGTTCGTGTCTGGACAGTGTTGTGTGAGAAAAAAAATGGATTCAAAATGTTCAAGCGTCCAACTAGACGCGGTAGACGCGAATTTGACGCTCTATTCGCGTTTGGTGTGAAGGCAGCATTACAGAGACTCAGAGTCATCATCAGATGATGTTCAGCACAGATGGAGGGTGTTACTGGTTTAATCTGGTTCCTCCAGCAGGAGGCGCTGAAGAGAATCACGTCCTCAAACCTTGAAGATCAGCAGCAGCTCGTCCCGGTCGATGCATCCGCTGCCGTCCATGTCGTAGAGTTTGAAGTACCAGCGTAACTTCTGCTGAACGCTTCCCTTCAGGACCAGACTCAGAGCAGCCACGTACTCCATGAAGTCTATACAGCCGTCCTGACCACACACACACACACACACACACACACATCAAACTATTATACTGGACCACATATGGATCTGTTTTACACTATATTGCCAAAAGTTTTGGGACGTCTGCCTTTACATCACATGAACTTTAATGACATCCCATTCTTAATCCTATCTATCTATCCGTTGTGCTTGATTTTATGCAACTGTGGCCATGGGAGTGATTGGAAGACCTGAATTCAGTGATTAGGAGGGGTGACCCAATACTTTTGGCAATATAGTGGCATGTACTCAGCTGATATTGCATAATATTATTAGTTTATTTTAGTTTGTTTATTTTAGTCTCCATGAAGCTGATCCACACAGATCCAGCTCACAGAAATAGAGCAGCAGAGATTAGAAAGCTTAGAGTTCAGTGTTGTTAAACATGATTACGACTCGTTCACACCAACTAGAACGATAGCTATATTTACCTCCACACAAGCGTTCTATTATAAACACACAACAGTTGTCTGTCACTTTAAAGCAGGATGGATTCTGATTGGCTGTCAATGTTTCGTTCTCGTTCGATGTTATCGTTCATCAGTGTCGTCGTCGTTATATCCATAGTGTGGACTTTCCTTTTCTCATGGAAATAGAACGATTATTAAAACATAGAATCTGTTGATGCCCCGCCCCTTCTCGAACTAAACCCCGCCCCTTCTCGAACTAAACTCCGCCCCCTTGTGCAATTATTCTGACTTGCTAGTAATGTTTATCAATATACCAATGTATGATTTTTTTATTTATATTAATTTATAAATTATAATTCTATCATTTTATGTTCATACAGTGCATTTTAACATAGAATGAACTATATTGAATATCACATATTTTTTCTGGTGACAAATGAAAGCCGTGTTCAGAAATAAAGTCTCGTTCTGAGGACACGAACCCCTCAGTTAACCAGATTAGCGGCTCTGATGGGATTCAGTGAGGATCTCTGACCTGTGCAGTGCTGCTGTTTAGCTGACTTTACCGTATTAGTGTATATATCTCATTACCCACAATCCTCAGCTGAAGGGACGTGAGGAAACGCACCTCATTTAACCCTCGTTATATCAGCACTTATGCTGACTTTACACTTACAATTACCTGAAACTCCTGCTATAAATATTAAATAATTCATTACTTTCCTGAAAACAAAACTACGTAACTTACAATGAAATATCAATAACGTTTTAAATATCTGAATAACCAAATATTATTATTATTATTATTATTGTCATTAATAATAATTGGGTGGTTCCTGGTATTCGGTGTCTTTTTGCCATCATAAAATCATGTAGAAAATCAAACTCATTTTGTTTGGTCAAGCTCAGGTAAATAAATATCACCTTTTATTAAGCAAAATAAGTGAAATGGAGGATCACAAATGTCCACCCTGTTATAGAGACAAATGAAATACTATGGTTGTAGTTTATGGGCTCTGTGTACCTTTAAAAGCATATCAGTTTATAAAATATCAGAAAATATTAATATTGTATAAGAATTGTACCTACTTTCTCACAAACGCATAGCCTAATTTTACTTTTTTCATTTATTTTTTGACTAAAAGGTGTTTTTGTTTACTTTTTAAAGTACTGTGATATTAATACTCCAATAAATAAAAAATTTCACTGAATTATTAAATATTTATTTTATGAAATTATTGTAAAAAACACAAATGCTAAACAGGATGGAAAAAGTGATAACAGAGTGGACAAAATAATAACATCCTATCGCTCACATAACCAGTTACATCATTACTTTAGTTTGAACTGGATTTAGAAGGGAAACAATAATGTAAAACATTGCAAAACCTTGATTATAATTGCAAAAAAATAAATAATTATAACTGAATATATTAGAAAGAATCTTTTCTAATATATATCCAACATCAACAAAAAACACCTATAGTATTATATTATACAGTATTTATCATGAAATTGGGATACAGAGCCCTGGGAACAGAGGAAATTTGTGATAGGGCCTTATGGTGGTTCAAAATACTGTAAAATAATAATAATAATAATAATAAAATAACCTTAATCAACTTCAATATGCTTAGAGTTCAAATGGTGTTATGTATGCCTAAGACAGGTTTAAAGTTGATATTGTTCGACATTTTAAGGCAGTAAGATCACGATCTTTACTGGTGGAGACACAAAAGGCACCGAATCCCAGGAATGATCCAATTATTATTATTTTTAAGCGAGGATACAAATGGAATGACTTGATGGAAATATATATATATATATATAAATATAAATACTACATAGTAGGCTACATTTATAATAGCATTTAAATGAGGGCGATATGAAAATGCATAATGATATTATTAATGATAACAACAACAAAAAACCAGTAAATAATAAATGCGTTTCTTACATCGTTCGCGTCGAAGGTCTTGAACATGGTCGTGACGTACGCGTTTGAGGACTCTGACAGATTCTTCAGCCCGAAGAACTTCTTGAACTCGTAGAACGTGAGCTGACCGGACGGACACTCGGTCATGAACTTCCGGTACCACTGGTGCGACTCGCACGCGTTCAGCTCCTCCAGAGACGAACCGGGCGCGTTCCCCATGATGCCGCTGTACCGGAGGAGGTCCGGGAGAGATCGCGCGTTCGGTCCTGGCCCTGGGTTCCCCTCACTCACACACACACACACACACACTGACTGAGAGACGAGCTCAGCGGGACAGAGTTAGTGAGTCCCGACCAATCCCCGCGCGAGGGGCCCGGGATCACCGCTGACGTCACTCTCCTGAATTAGCCCAAATGGTCAGCTGCACACAGCTGAATCTATCTATCTCTCTCTATCTATCTATCTATCTATCTATGCATCTATCTATCTATCTATCTATCTATCTATCTATCTATCTATCTATCTATCTATCTATCTATGCATTTATCAATCTATCTATCTATCTATCTATCTATCTATCTATCTATCTATCTATGCATTTATCAATCTATCTATCTATCTGTCTATCTATGCATTTATCAATCTATCTATCTATCTATCTATCTGTCTATCTATGCATTTATCAATCTATCTATCTATCTGTCTATCTATGCATTTATCAATCTATCTATCTATCTATCTGTCTATCTATGCATTTATCAATCTATCTATCTATCTATCTACACTGTAAAAAAATTCCCCGTTAATTTACAGTAAACTACAGGCAGCTAGATTTACCTGTAGAATGCTGTAATTTTACAGTGAACCTGCTGTAATCTGAAACAACAGTTTATTACTGTAAAAATGTTCCCGTTAATTTACAGTAAACTACAGGCAGCTAGATTTACCTGTAGAATGCTGTAATCTGAAGTTACAGTTTATTACTGTAAAAAATATTACAGTACTGTGCTGTAGAAAATATAGGCTGCACAGTATAATACTGTCAGGTGTTCGGCTGCATATACACAAACTGTGCATTACTATAAAGTGTATTAAAGTACTCTAAAATGTGATCTTTACATTGTAACACTACTAGAATCTGACAATTTAAAATTTGCATTCTAAAATAAAAAACACTGAAAATTGCTTGCAAACAAATGACTCAAACAAAAGATTACCTTAAAACATGCTTTTATTAAAGCTAATACCTTTAAGAACAACACAACACTAGATAAACTTTTAGATTTATTCTCATAAAACATTAGATAGACTTTTACCATATGCCTTAAAACAGGCATACATAATTACATATACATACATAAATACATTACCTATTCATAAAATACTCTTAAGTACTCTTAAATACTCTTAAGTCAGGCTTCAATGAACACTAGCCAATTATTTTATATCAAAACAAATAGTTTATAAAATATATATCAGCATTTTATACTTTTGGACTGATGGTTAAAGTCTTTTTCTGCACAGGTTTCCCAATTATTTTACACACCTGTTTTCTCTGTGCAGCTTTGGTTCTCTTTTCCGGATTTATTCGAATAAAGTATCTGAAAAATAAGAGGAGAAATTTTTCAATTAAAATGATTTGCAGTGTATAATTTTGATTATCTAAAAAATTCCTAACCAAAAACTACTGGATAATTCACTGAAGACTTGGAATTAACTGTGGAGATCATACAGAGTACATTTATAGTCAGTAGATTCTAGCATGATGCACATAAATGTGAATCTTATCCTGATAAACGAAAGTTATGTGTCAGTCTGGAGTGTTAGCTTTGTTTTAGAGAAACAAAATGCAGACATGTCTAATATGACATACTTACCAAGAAGGATCAAACAAGGAGACACAGGCAAACATTTTCTCAAGGTCAGCAGGTTTGGCAGACATCTATTGGTAAAGAAAACAATTTAAGATGACTGACAGTATTTGTATCTGCAAATTAAAAATTAAAAACTTAATGTGCTACTTGTTCCTTATATTCTACAGAGCCAATAGGCCTAACATATTCAGAATATGAATGGTTTATGTAAAAATTATAATTTTCTCATTTACTTACCCTTATGCAGATTTAAACTCTAATGATGAAAAAGATGATATTTTAATGGAAAAGCAATGTCTGTTTGTCCCTACAATGGAAAAGAAGAGAATCGGGATCAATAATGGGGAACACCATTAGTCATAGTAAATGAAAGATAAAACTAGCCTAATTTATACGGGTCACTTGTTTCAATTTGTTTCACCATACATCTAGTGATTGGAGTCCAGTTTTTGATGCTTTGGTCTCATATCTTTGATATTACATGAAACAACTGGTGACTTAGATTAAAGGGATAGTTCACCCAAAAATTTAAATTAGCCCATGATTTACTCACCCTGCGGTCATCCTAGGAGTATATGACATTTTTCTTTTAGACGAATACAATTATAGTTATATAAAAAAAAATGTCCTGGCTCTTCCAAGCTTTATAATGGGAGTGAATGGCAAGTCCATACAAGTGCATCTATCCATCATAAAAGTGTCCCAAACTGCTTTGAGGGGTTAATAGAGGCCTTCTGAAGCGAAGTGATGCATTGGTGTAAGAAAAATATCCATATTTATACATTTCTAGACTAAAATAACTAGTTTCCGCCATGCGGCCATACGCATCGATTTACGGCGAAAGTTGTTTGTTTGTTCAGCCCTGTTTGTTTGAACTGGCATAAGTCGACTTGCGTATAGACATCTGCCGGAAGCTAGTTATTTAAGTCGATAAAGTTTTAAATATGAACATTTTTCTTACAATAATGGAACACTTTGCTTCAAAAGGCATTTATTAACCCCCCCGGAGCCATTTGGGACACTTTTATGATGGATAGATGGACTTCGATGGACTTAAAAAAAATGGTGCCCATTCACTCCCATTATAAAACTTGGAAGAGCCAGGACATTTTTTAATATAACTCTTGATTGTATTTGTCTGAAAGAATAATGTCATATACACCTAGGATGGCTTCAGGGTGAGTAAATCATTGGGCTAATTTTCATTTTTGGGTGAACTATTATTTTAATGGTACTGTACCTTTACGTTCCTTTTTGAGCTTGAAGGTTTGGTCCCCATTCGTCTTCCATTGTTTGGGCAAACAGACATCATTTCTCCATAACAATATCTTAATTTTTCCTCCAAGAGAAAGAGACAACATAAGGTTAAGTAAATGATGAGAGAACTACAATTTTTAGGTGAACAACTATACAGGTGTTAATAGAACAAGCAACAGGCAAACTCACAGTTCTTTAAAGAATGAGTCCTTGCTTCTCTACAAAGTTAGCCTTCAGGAGTTTATCTATAATGACAAGGTGAACATAATGTAAAGAAGAGATACCTAAAAAAATAGTCTTAATTAAAAAGAAAAATCTGAAAATTATCGACATTCCATCCATCGATCTGTTATGCTGCTATTTCTGTAGCGGTTTGAACATGCACGTTCACAGTAATCACGCAAGATTTATGAATTTTGATCATACCTCACCTATCTTTTGCTTCAATATAGATTGGGACATGTGTCCGTTGCATAAACTGTGCATGACGGTAGCAAATACAAACCAAATGCAGTCTGAGTACATGCTAACGAGCTCACAGGCATATGCTATCGTTTTACTCGGTTACTTTTCCATGATTAAAACACGCTATCCTGTCATCTAATTACACTTCACTGGATATTTATACTGCAGGGTTCTCAAGTTTTATCAAAAGCTTGGAGTGAGATCACATGCGGTTAGGGGAGGAGCCCTAATGGAGCCCCGCCCCTGCCTGTCCCCGCCCCCCAATTTAACCCATTGTTCATAATTAACCAGCACAAATTGAAATTATAACAATTGGTAAATCTGATAAATGACAGAGCAATTCATCACATCAAATATACTATTTAATGTTATATTTCAAATTACAAATATACAAAAATATAACAAATTGCTCCAAACAGTTTGGAAAAACAAATCTTTTTGCATTTTGAATGTGTCTAGTCGAAATGGTATAATGATTTATTGTGTGGTGGGACATTGTGAACAAATGACATATTAGAGTATTAAGGTGTGTGTTTGTGTTTGTGTGTGTGTGTACACAAGAGCAGGGCTGGACTGGGACAAAAAAATCGGCCCTGGCATTTTGGCCCAGACTGGCCCACTATATAAACACCACCCATCTTTGCACGCCCTTAATTGCATACCATCTCCTATTCCTTAAAACCACTAATGCCATGTAATGAGTGAGTATAGGAACGAGTGAGAGTTAACAGATGAAATAAGTAAAAATTTGACATTTATTAATACAGTTGAACTATACTCCACAGTGATGAATCCTAAAACAAGCTATAAGCTGCATTGGCATAGCAATACCCGTGTTTCTTACAGGATTTTTGGTAAAATTGTGGTGGGTGGACCTCTGTCCTTCTGAGAGTTCAAAATTAAAAGCTCCAAACCATATTCAGTGTGCCAATTAAACAAGGAAAAATGTAAAACTCTTTTAGTTCCAGTGTCTATTTACATTACACTACATAATAATGTTATAATATTAATCCAATGACAGTAATAGCCATATTTTGTAAAAACAAATGCACTAAAAAATAAAGGAAACTTTCATAATTAGATTTGTACCTATTTCTATACTTGAAAGAGATAAGCACATGATCTTTTATTTTGACGGAAACTGCATCAAGCTTTTATTTTGGCGGAAAACATGGTTTACAAACGCCTCTCATTAAATTTCTAGTGAATTGCAGTAATCGTCAACTATGCAGATGTGGAAATAATCTGTAACTGGGTTATGGGTTCCTACACTCATGACATATCCTAAGTGTTTTGAAAGTAGTTCTGCTTACCGCGGACTCTACACTTTCTCATCTCTCTCCTGATCCAGATCCTCCTCACTATCATCATCATCACAGGAGCTGATGAAGGGCAGAAAACATACTGTATATTCTGACACAGTTTACAGCGTCTGCTTTAAGGGCCTGTTTCTATTGTTTCGCGATATTTCTCTGCACATTCCTTGCGTTTCTTCTCCATCTCGCTGACTATTCTGACAGATACACACTGACACTGCTGCACGCTCGCTCACTCGTTTAAAGTTGTGATTGGGCCAGCCCAGTGTCAATCAAGGAAAGAGCCAATGGGCCGCTGATCTACGTGTTTCATGGGCTGGTCTGTCAGAAAAAAAAAAAACTAACGCTGACTTTTTTTGACCAATGCATTACACCAGCACAAACCCAGCGCGTTCGCGCGATGTTGTTGGTTACCTACTAACGAACGTATGGTGCGTGTGCGTGCGCCTCGTACACAACGTTATATATAAAGCTTGCAGGACAACTTGGTTGGCATTGCTTTTTCAGCGTGAGAAATACATGGTGTGGCGTGTGAGCGTGTGAACTGGTTGAATTGCGTGTGTCTCACGGCCAATGCGTGAGACTTGAGAACCCTGATACTGTATGTTAATATTTAGATGTAGGCCTACTTGGTAACTTACATATCAAATCAAAGAGTACTGGTAGTTGCAAATAACATCAGCAGATAATTGACGGTTTGAATCTCACGTAAAAAAATTTAACCACATAAGAAAAAAATAACACAATTTCACTCGGATTTTTACTCGGATAAGTTAAGGAAAATGTGCAAGTTGAATAAAAGTTGCTTACCTGTTTGAATGTGATACTGATGACAGTCTGTACAATGGGCTAACTTTCCTGTGGTATCTTCCGGATTAAAACAAAGTCGCTTCATCAGACTTAAATCACAAAAACATCACTGGATGTTTAATATTTATAAGTAATAGGTAGTTTACGTATAAAATAATACTAGGCAGAGCTGCAAAATGACCTCATGCAGATAAACTAAAATGTCTTCCTAAACTCATGTGCATGGAAAAATATGGTATTATACTGTTAAATAACAGTGTCATAATGTTGCTGGTCAACACACAATTTGAAGCGACCAAGTTTTCCCATAATGCACTGCAAAAAACAGTAACTTGCAGTTATTACATGAAAACAGCATTTTGCTGTTAAATTTTCATGTAAATTTACAGGATTTTTTTACAGTGTATATCTATGCATTTATCAATCTATCTATCTATCTATCAATCTATCTGTCTATCTATGCATTTATCAATCTATCTATCTATCTATCTATCTATCTATCTATCTATCTATCTATCTATGCATTTATCAATCTATCTATCTATCTATCTATCTGTCTATCTATGCATTTATCAATCTATCTATCTATCTATCTGTCTATCTATGCATTTATCAATCTATCTATCTATCTATCTGTCTATCTATGCATTTATCAATCTATCTATCTATCTATCTATCTATGCATTTATCAATCTATCAATCTATCTATCTATCTATCTATCTATCTATCTATCTGTCTATCTATGCATTTATCAATCTATCTATCTATCTATCTATGCATTTATCAATCTATCAATCTATCTATCTATCTATCTATCTATCTGTCTATCTATGCATTTATCAATCTATCTATCTATCTATCTGTCTATCTATGCATTTATCAATCTATCTATCTATCTATCTGTCTATCTATGCATTTATCAATCTATCTATCTATCTATCTATCTATGCATTTATCAATCTATCTATCTATCTATCAATCTATCTGTCTATCTATGCATTTATCAATCTATCTATCTATCTATCTGTCTATCTATGCATTTATCAATCTATCTATCTATCTATCTATCTATGCATTTATCAATCTATCAATCTATCTATCTATCTATCTATCTATCTGTCTATCTATGCATTTATCAATCTATCTATCTATGTATCTATCTGTCTATCTATGCATTTATCAATCTATCTATCTATCTATCAATCTATCTATCTATCTATCTATCTATCTATCTATGCATTTATCAATCTATCTATCTATCTATCTATCTGTCTATCTATGCATTTATCAATCTATCTATCTATCTATCTGTCTATCTATGCATTTATCAATCTATCTATCTATCTATCTGTCTATCTATGCATTTATCAATCTATCTATCTATCTATCTATCTATGCATTTATCTATCTATCTGTCTATCTATGCATTTATCAATCTATCTATCTATCTATCTATCTATCTATCTATGCATTTATCAATCTATCTATCTATCTATCTATCTATCTATCTATCTATCTATCTATCTATCTATGCATTTATCAATCTATCTATCTATCTATCTGTCTATCTATGCATTTATCAATCTATCTATCTATCTATCTATCTGTCTATCTATGCATTTATCAATCTATCTATCTATCTATCTATCTATGCATTTATCAATCTATCTATCTATCTATCTATCTGTCTATCTATGCATTTATCAATCTATCTATCTATCTATCTGTCTATCTATGCATTTATCAATCTATCTATCTATCTATCTATGCATTTATCAATCTATCAATCTATCTATCTATCTATCAATATATATCTCCATCCGTCCAACTATTCGTCTATCCATCCATTCTATCTATCTATTTATCCATCCGTTCTATCTATCCATCTATCTATCTATTCATCCATCCATCATCCATCTGAAGTGAAGCGAGACAGTATAGAGATAAACGAGTGCAGGTTATTGTGGTTTCCCAGTGGCGCTCCTCCACTTGTTGGGGTTGTAGGGTTCTGCAGGTCTGAAAGCGTGATGACGTGGGGCGCTTGTCGGCGCCATTGGTTCTCTGTGTTTACCTTCTGAAATAAATGACACACGCATTCGTGTGCTCAACGTGAGACGTTGTCTCTAACAAATGCCGTTCACCATGCAGTTTCGGCGGTTCGGGAAACGCTCAGTAGTGGCCATGAGTGTCGGCCGGCCGCTTTCCATCCGCGACAGCATCTCCGGACGCCGTTTTCTGTGCGACGCGGGAGCACAGTGGAGCGTCCTGCCTGCATCCCGTTTAGACATGGTGACCGACAGCCACGGCCCGCCTATGGAAGCTGCCAGTGGAAGCCCCATCCGCACATATGGAACGAGGTACGTCGAATTGTGTTTCGGAGGACAGCAGTTCGGCTGGGACTTTATTACAGCAAAGGTTGCCGTCCCCCTCCTCGGCGCTCATTTTTTGTGTGCATGTGGACGTAAAGAACCGCCGTCTGATTGACGCCGTCACGTTTGGTTCTTATACGTGCGCGCTCAGCAGGGCCGACTCCATACGACTGTCTAGCATGCTCTCAGCTTCCGATGATTTCCACCGTCTACTTGCCAGTTTCCCAGCCCTCACTCAGCCCACTTTCTCTGCATCTGCTGTGAAGCATAATGTGGAGCACCATCTCGCCACTCGGGGCGCCTCGACCCGACCAAGCTTGCCGTTGCAAAGGCTGAGTTAGCAAACATGGACAGCCCGTGGGCATCACCCCTCCATATCGTGCCAGAACCTGGCGGCGGCAGGCGTCCGTGTGGTGACTACTGGCGGCTTAATGAGGCAACGGCACCTGACCGATACCCAGTCCCGAACATACAGGACTTTTCAGCACACCTGGCTGGCAAGGTGATTTTTTCCAAGGTGGACCTCGTCCGGGGATATCATCAGGTGCTGGTACACACAGTGGACATTCCCAAAACGGCAGTGATCACGCCTGTTTGAGTTTCTGCGCATGCCGTTCGGCCTTAAAAACGCGTCCAATATTTTTTAGCGCCTCATGGACTCTGTTTTGCGGGACCTGCCTTTCCTTTTTGTGTACTTGGATGACATCCTGGTATCGAGCACGTCCAAGTCTCAGCACCTGGCACACCTCTGAACCCTTTTTGAGCTGCTTAACCAACATGGATTAATTGTCAACCCCGCCAAGTGCCAGTTCGGTCTCTCCACCACTGACTTCCTAGGACACAGAGGTACTAAGGACGGGAAGGAAGTTTTTGATGCCATCCATGGTCTCTCCCACACCCAGGTTCGAGAGCGTCGCAGAGACTGATTGCAGCACAGTTTATTTGGCACGGCCTCAAGAAGGATGTTAGGGACTGGGCTAACACCTGTGTTGGACGGCCGCTGCGGGTGCCAGAGGATTTTGTCCCTAGCACCACGGTTCCCTGGTCTGCTACTCTCCAGCGGTCTACTCTACTGGACAATGCGAGGCTTTTCGCACCTGTCTCTACTTCCCGCCACGGCCTCCCTCAGTCACACATCCCCGCTGGACTTCAGACGGCTGACTATGTTTTCATCCGCCACGATACCCACAGGGGACCGCTACACCCGCTCTACGAGGGCCCATTCCGGGTTCTGGAGATGGGGAACAAACATTTTGTAGTGGACAAGGGCGGTAAACCAGAGCGACTCTCCATTGACCGCCTCAAACCGGCTCACCTGGACTTGGCCAGGCCCATTGACCTGGCCCAGCCCACACGACACGGACGGCCTCCTGCTCTGCACCTACTCCCCGTCATCCAGCGTCTCCTCGTTCCTCTTTCATCCTCATAAATGTGTTTTAGGTGGACAGATTAATACAGGACAAAGAACATCAGAAATATAATGTTGTTTCTGTTCACCAAATGTTTTTTAATCTTCGCTATTGCTTCAGTGCGAATGAACAAGCGCTGTTATTAGTTGTGTCGTGACGTGTGTGTTCAAGTGAGCAGATTCTGAGCGATACGCTGTATTTAATATATCATGATGATTTACGAGTATTTGCACTAACTCTGCACAGATATGTCTTACACGAACTTCCCCATGAAGTGAGTAAACATAATAACTAATACGCCAGATTGGCTCGTGATTTGACAGTGTTTCCTGCCACAGTTCATTTCAAAACCTGCTTATTAACGCACAGTAATATCAGAGTTACTGGTGTGTGTGTGTGTGTGTGTGTGTGTGTGTGTGTGTGTGTGTGTGTGTGTGTGTGTGTGTGTGTGTGTGTGTGTGTGTGTGTGTGTGTGTGTGTGTGTGTGTGAATGTGGTTCTGTTACCTGAGTCTTTGTTCCCGTGTGTGTGCCCATGATCTAGTATAAAACTAATATATATTCTGTCCATCTATCTATCTATCCTTCCATCCATCATCCAGATAGCGATTATGTTTGTCATTATCTGGCGTGTCAATCAGCTCTGAGCCGTGATGCATCATGGGAAGGGATCATAAAGCATGTGAACCACGAGTGAAACTCATCTAACACTCCTGGGAAACACAGGAACTCTCACATTCCCGACATTCCCGGAACTGAGATCGGCATGACAACCGCTCACGGAACAGGACCGACCCGTTTGAATTCTGTTGCCGACTGGGAATTATGGGATACGCCCTGCTCTCTGTCAGTCCTTCCCATCACTCTTAACTGGACACGGATTGATTCAGTGGTTTAGCGCCTGTAAAGTTATTCTGACTGACTTAAGCTGCTTCTAATGGGCTCTTCTGTTTATTCTCAGACTCTATAATCCCTCTATTATTAGGACGACACAATTAGCCCAAAACAAGTCAATACTGATATTCAGTTTCCTCTATCTATACGGTATTCTTCATTCATATTAGATTCTCTCTTTACCAGCAACATGTCCTTCCAGCATAAGAAGAACATCTACTGTCATCTCTTTCCTCTTGCGCTCGGGTCATGTCCTGAAGTGACCTTTGACCCTCGTGAACCAATTCCCTTATTTAACTGCGATAACCCGGCCGTCACACACTGACCTGATCACAGTCACAACACAAACACTCATCTCAGTGCATTTACAGATCCTTTCAATAATATTTATATGCATTATATCATTCATACAGTCCCAAAGGGCAAAATGTAATCATTTATATAGTTTTATAGATGATATAATTGTTATATATTGATTTTTTTAATATATATAATATGTATTATTAACATAATATTAATTTGTATAACATATGTCACACTAAATTATGCTTTAAAATAATTTAAACTATAAAATATTTACAAAATCATAGAATTTTATACTTTACATGGATAATAGCATAACTTTAAATAGAATAAACTTTAAATAACAAGCTTTACATATATTTAAATAAGCAATAAAGAGACATTGCGAAAACGTAAACAGTCAAAATTATGACATGTAAAGTCAATTTAGATTTTTCAATTATGACTTAGTATATGATCATTTCGACTATTATTTCATAATTACGAGATAAAAAGTCAAAATTATGATAGTCATAGGCTACATATGACTTATTATACAATAAATATGACTTGTTATGTCATGATTATGACATTTTATGTTATATTCTCAACTTTTTATGTCGATTTTATCATAATTATGACAAAAGTTATGACGTATGAAATAAAATGAAATTTGTCATATTTTCAACTTTGTCAACTATGACATGGAAAGTCCATTTCGATTTTTCGATTATGACTTATTAGTATGTGATCATTTCGAATTTATCTCATAATTTAAACTTTTTATCTCTCGTAATTATGACAATTCTGTCATATTTTCAAATTTTTCTACATAATTATGACTTTGTATGTATGACATCAATTCGACATTTTACACGTACATGCTTTAACATTTTCTTAGTCATAATTATTTATTTCATAATTAAGATTTCCCAAAGCATGTTTTATTATGCTGCTGAAAAGGTCTTAGACAGCTCTGATCATAAACAGAACATTTGATGGCTGAAAGAGACTGAATTCTCCATGACAACAAATATTTGAGTTTCATTCATCTTAACGATGGAAAATAATATTGAGTAATACTGAGGGTGTGTGTTCGAGCAGCAGTTTTAAGGTGTGTGTGTGTGTGTGTGTGTGTGTGTTTACCTGTCTCAGTGGGCGGGGTCACGGGCAGATTCAGGTGCGTGGCCATTTTCTCTTCTTCAGTGTTTCTGAATCAGTTATCAGTCTCAAACTCACAATCAGCTGCTGCTGACACACTGAAATCATGAAATCATGAAATCATGAAATCACGCTGATGTGAATCACTGCGGATCAAATCACAGTCATTACAGTCATGAAGAAAGGATCGCTTAATTTCCTGGGCCGGAAGAATCAATCTTTATTCGGCACCAATGTGGAGTTCAAGGAGATGGGTAAGAGAGATTCACACTCATATAGATTTATAGTCTTGTTATAGATCTGATAGCAGTTTAAAGTGCTCTTCACGCGACCTTTGCACCTGTCAAGGAGCGCGCGCACGCGCGTGCACGTCAGGCTTCTGCTCGATCGATCACAAAACACTTTCTTTAAGACACGAATAACATTTCATTTAAACAACTCTGGGTAAGTTAGTGTTTTAAAAAAAACGAAGTTAGTTGTAGACACACTGACAGAATAACCACATTTAAATATTCAGTTTTTTTTCGTAAGTTTGTGACGTGTCCGATTACACTGACTGACTGAATAAACAGTTTTTTTTGACATATGCCATAGTACTACTATGTTATACAGCACTGTACCACCCTGTTGTTGGGCATATACCATAGTACTACCATGTTATACACCTTAGTACTACCATGTTTTTGCTCATATACACGGTCCCTGTTTTGGCCATATGCCATAGTACTACCATGTTATATACCATAGTACTATAGTTTTGGATATGTACAATGGTAATATGTTTTTACTTATAAAAATGGTAGTACCATTGTAATTTGGTGGTTTATGGAGTATCTTGTGAAAACCATAGTGGCACATGAATTTTAGTACCAATGGTATATTTCAAAGTACCATAGTATTACTATCTTATTATTTTTTAACTAATATATGGAACACACCTTAGTTCCTTTTTATTTTAATGCACAAACTAATACATGCATTTTTAATAGATTATATAAAATAGCTCATTTGTCGCGGCACATATTTGTTTCAAAGAACAAGATCAGTTACATTAAAAACAGAGAGACGCCTGCTGTCATAATGCGGGTCACACTTCCTGTTTGTAATGATTGACGACAGTCAGGACGGCTGAATCTCTGGTAATTGCATCATTATCACTTTTAAAGTCGTTAAGGAACAAACACAGATAACCGAAAATGGTTCAAGAGGCTGTATACTGATCGCATTGCAGGAACACGAAGGTCTCGGGCTCGAATCCTGAGCCGACTGACCCACTACTACTATTTTTTGGGCCCTAAAATGAACACAATACCTTTGTGTAAGAACCTCAAACAGGAAAGTGATAGTTACCAGTGTTTGTTTTGATTTATAACAATGATGAGAGTAAAAGTTATTATTGGCTCTTCAAGAAACCTTTGACCTGCCATAACGCCATGCACGTGAACTACTTGTTCTGCTGTTTTGGTGGTCACATGGTCTCGAGCAGTGGCTTTGAACCACGCAGGCTGCAGGTTAAACCATGTTAACCAGGTAAATAACACGTCTTTGTTTTTCAGATAACGTGGAGCTGGTGTATGACTCGGCTGCTATCCCGGAGTCTGGAACCGCCAAAGTGCGCTCGCGTCCGACCGTCAAACACTTCACGGTACGGCCCCAAAACCCCCCGATCACATGATCATTCTCTATCCTGGCAGTAAAGGGACACAGATTTTATTTGAGCATCAGTGAATAGACAGAAAATAGTATTTAATTGTTTTTAGGGTCTCCAAAAGTGCCATAGTATTACCTTTTTATATATATATATATATGTACTATGGTAACACCATGGGCTACTTGGTACATATACAATACAATAATGTTTTACTAGAGCACATGTCCAACAAACAGGGTGAAACCATGTTAGACTTTTGTAAATTATCTCTGTACCATAGTACTACCACAGTACTTTCCTTTAAAGAACATTTTTGAGTTGGGATCTTTTACAAAATAGTATTACCATGTTTTTTTGTTGACATGGACTTATACCATGGGCTCCAATGTACTAGGTACAAAAAACAGGGTAAAACCATGGCGCATATCCAAAAAAACAGGGTAAAATGATTATGCGTGTTCAAAAACAGGGTAAAACTATGGTGGATGTCCAAAAAACAGGGTAAAACCATGGTACACTTCTGTAAATTATCAACCGTAAGCAAATTTGTAGTGTTGGGGTCACTTGCAAAATAGCATTATTAATAGTACTATGTTTTGTTGGACATTTACCACTGTAATGCAGTGTTTTTGCACATAGTACCATAGTCATACCGGGGTATCATGAGATTATGATGCTTTTATAAATGTACAATGGAAGTGGCATTTTTTTAAAATGTTTTTTAAGCACCATGCAAATTCTATGGTATATGCAAATGCTAATCAAATATGCTGTGGGTATATATCACTTACTGACACACAATCTGAACGTGTTTTGGTACATCACCTTTTTGCAGTATGTTTGCATTTAATGCTATTTAATTTAGAGAAATGCGCTGAAGTCGTCTTGTACACACAGGCACACCTTTAGCTTCAGGACAAACACACCCTTCAGCATATAAGCACACTTTCACTCCGACAGAACAAAGCGAACACACACACACAGCAGTTGTGTGTTTGTATCACCCTGGTGATGATGACCGAATCACAGTAACCACGCTCAGATTGTGCCAGTAATTGTTCATCTGAGCGTGAGCGTGTTCGGACTCGAGCTCACTCGCTGTATTAGATCAGGATCCTGATGATTCAGCTGTTCCGACGCTCTCTGGTGCCGATGCAGGTTTTAGCCGGCCGAGTTTTCCAAACCTGCAGGTGCTGTTTTGAATACATGTTGTGTTTGTGTTCAGCAGAGATCTGGCAGACGTACACACACACACAGACACAAGCTTCAGTAATTAGGAGCTTTTGCCACTTTTATAATGGCTCATACTTTCTGAACAAATCTCAAATATTAAGAATTAAAGTTCTGTCATGCATCATCCTGCATTTTTCATGCAAGTTGCTTTGAATGAGTGATTTAACGCCTTGTGATTCTCCCATAAAGACAGCAAAACCTGAAACACAAACACACACGTTGTAGGGGTGTGATCCTTTTTGCATGTCAATGAACTGAGAGGACAAGAAATGAAAATGATCCGTAAAGAAAGATTATCAAGCTATTTCTGAATGACATTTTTGGATGCAGACCAGGTTCCATTTCATACAGGAATCACATTGAGTGCTCTCAGTTCAGCAACCTGGACGTTCCCGAGAACATTCCCATAATGTTTTCATAACAATAAATCACTTTATGGGGTGTTGGGTGAGGAGTGTCCAAGAATCTGTCACCTGATTTACAGAAACATATCTGGAGCATTCTCTCACTCACACAGAGTGTGAAATCGGGATGGTTTATACATGAGAACGAAAGAGCCAAATCAAGAAAAAGGATCCATGTCCTTCAATATCATAAGCTCTCTGAATAGTTTATAGGAAACTGGTTGGTTTAGTGCCTAGAAATTCAAACTGTGACTCAGTGGCTCCTACAATGAAAGGTGTGTTACTGCTGTAGACTCCCTTACCTTCTAACTGTTCGGTTTCTTTAAATCCCAGTCCTCTGAGAGTGTGCAAGGCTTTGCAGTTCCAACTCCCAAGGTACCGGTTCTTCCACCCTTCTATGAACCCAAGATAAACGGTACAGGTGAGATCACTACACAGAACTCAACAAACATGATGATCAGGAATAGATGACTTCTTGGATAACAGTGTTTTTTTTATTACATTCTTGAGGTGTTTGAATGAACTAATGAACTTGTCTTTTTGTAGGAAGTACCACAAATCTCCCGAAAGGAAGAATGCTTTCTGTTCCCGACATAATCGAGGGAGAAATACTGATACCTCCTCCACCCAGCTCCGCCCCTCCACCCCCTCCACCCTCTTCAGCCCCGCCTCCTCCATCTTTCATCCCTCCCCCACCACAGTTCTTTGGTGAAATCGACCCTTCTGTAAAACATGCAAGTCTGCAACCCCCTCCAATGGCGCCCCCAAAACCTCCATCAATTACCGGGTCTGAGTACACTTCAGATTTGGACATGGCCTCCCTCAAACCTCCTCCAATGGCTCCTCCAAAACCTCCATCTGAAACATCCAGCTTCAGAGGTTCCCTCTCCAGCCTGGAGTTCCAAGATATCCCAGAATGCCCTAAATTCACCCCACCGCCACCCCCTGGTGGGAAAGCGTCACCTGTTCTTGCTAAATCTCCAAAAGCGGCGCCTCTAAAACCCGTCCGAATGTCCTCCATACCTAATCTGGATATCCAGTCTCAAACGCCAGTGCCACCTGTTGCTTCTAACCCAAGACCATCTAGCTTCAACCCCCAGAACACAGCCAAACTCTACAACATAGAGAAGAGCGCATTACTTGGCGGACAGTCAGACAAGGAAAAGGTCCAGTCAATTTTACTGCTGGAAGATTCTTCTGGAAACTCGGTTAGTGTTGTCAATGGGAATAGTGGGAAAAATGGTGGATCTCTCCAACCAGTCCAATCGGTGGTGCCGCCAACTAAACCAGCCCGTCGGAACAGCTCCGCCACTCTGCTACAGAATGACCAGCCAGAGATGGCACATGCCCCAAGCCAACCAGCCAAGGTCGAGGTCAAAGTCAATCCTGAGCCTGTCATGGTACAAAACATCCCCACTGAGGTTCCAACACCCATCAAAGTCTCTCCCAAAATAGAGAAGAAAATACCTGATGTTAGGCAGGTGATGGAGTCCCCTGGCAGGTCTCGCAAGAACAGCCCGCTCATCAACTACCGACAGCTCAACACACAGGGAGTAGATGGCACAGTGAAGAAAGAGACATCCGCCTCGCCGTTCGCCCTGCTATTGGCTGCAAAGGAAAGAGATAAGCAGAGAGCAGCTCTATCCCAACAGAACAGCAACTCCACAGAGCCAAGCAACTCTGTGATCCAACCTAGTGTTGAAAAACCAAACTCCTTCACCGTCACTCCTCGAGACCCAACACCAAACAGTCCCAATGCACAATTAAAGTCCACCACGAACGTGCAACCACTCACCAAAGCAGAGGGTACAAAAGTGTCCCACTCAAAGCCGGAGCTAAGCTCAACTCCACAAGAAAGCAGCCCAATGAACAGCTCCGTTGGTGGTCTGGGTGTTCTTGTTAGAGATGTGGAAAGCGGAGAAAACTTGATCTTCATTCCGCCACCTCCAGAATTTGCCAACTCTGACACTGAGGATGAACCTTCGGTTCCCCCGCCAAGTCACCCCGCTCCTGCTGCCCCTGTGAAAACTGCCTCTCAAACTTCTAAAACCTTACCTTCTACTCCTACTCCGATCATTAACTGCCCACCGCCAAGTCACCCCGCTCCTGCTGCCCCTGTGAAAACTGTCTCTCAACCTTCTAAAACCCTACCTTCTACTCCTACTCCGATCATTAATTGCCCCCCGCCAAGTCACCCCGCTCCTGCTGCCCCTGTGAAAACTGCCTCTCAACCTTCTAAAACCCTACCTTCTACTCCTACTCCGATCATTAACTGCCCCCCACCAAGTCACCCCGCTCCTGCTGCCCCTGTGAAAACTGCCTCTCAACCTTCTAAAACCTTACCTTCTACTCCTGCTCCGATCATTAACTGCCCCCCGCCTAGTCACCCCGCTCCTGCTGCCCCTGTGAAAACTGCCTCTCAACCTTCTAAAACCTTACCTTCTACTCCTGCTCCGATCATTAACTGCCCCCCGCCTAGTCACCCCGCTCCTGCTGCCCCTGTGAAAACTGCCTCTCAACCTTCTAAAACCTTACCTTCTACTCCTACTCCGATCTTTAACTACCCCCCACCAAGTCACCCCGCTCCTGCTGCCCCTGTTAAAACTCCTCCTACACCTTCTAAACCCTTCTTACCTACTCAAATCCCCAATGGCACCTTACCAAGTCACTCTGCTCCACCTGCCAAACCCTCCCCACCTGCTACACCTCCTCCTGTAACCAATGGCCCCCGTGTTTCCCCCAAACCTAAACCTCCCACCTACCCTCCTAAAGCCCCAGGCCCTCCACCAAACCTCCAGCTCCAATCCAAACCAGTTCAAACTAAAGCCACGCAACCCCCTGCACAGGGACCTCCATCCGTCTCCGCTAGCCACGCAACACTTCTCAGTATCTTGCAGAAGAAGATGCTAGAGATGGACCCCAAGTTCTCAGCTGCCAAGGAGGTGGAGTCTAACGGAGATGACTGGAACTCTCCGCTGTCTGACGACGAGGCCACGTCCTATCCTACGAAAACCCGAAGTTCAACCCTGCCAGTGCAATCTCGTGGACTGGACCTGAAGGAGCTGGAAAGCAAAGCCGCCAAAAAAGCTCTAGCCACTTCAGCTAAATCCCAGAACAGGTAAACTGAACAAGCTAAAGTCAAAGTTGCAACCCATTATACTTCTGTAATGACATGTTTTTCAGGTGAAATATGACCTTAAAGTGTCATGAAACCCTCGTTTTAGCCTGGTTGTTCACACCTCAGAGTTGGAAAAAGTCTCAAAAGATGGTGTAGAGGGTGGGAAGAGCGGAGACAACAACCAATAAAACACACACTGCTACACACATGATTACACAGACTTATACAGACAAAAAAAACAGAGTTGAGGGTTCAAAATCGAACCCTATTTAACAAACTGCAAAAACGAGGGAGAAACGCGCAAGAACATTTAAAAGGCCTAATAATAACATTTTCGTTACATTTACAAGCTCAACAGTCTCTGAACAAATGACGCGTCAGTTTAACTGAAAGGGATTTTATTCAACAGACTTTTTGTCCGTTGTTCTTTAAATTGTCGGTTTGCATCATTAGCCGCGTTTCCATTACCCTTCAAATTGCGCAAATTGAAATTGAAAATTGAAAATACGCCCAATGGAAACACGTCATTTTCGCAAAAACTCCCATTTATCGCAAAAAAGTTTTCCCGCTCGCATGAGGAGGTTTTTCAGGCAATTCGAAAAAGAAATATTTTGCAAAACTGCAATAGAAACATTTCCAGGTCACCTGACGTAATGACGCGGTGTGTTTGGACAGAATACGAGACAGAGTTCTTTATTAAACTCATATAAGACAAAAGAATTACAGGAATAATGGATTCTAAACCTCAAATAAATGCCACAATCAAGACCTCGACGCAGATATGAGGGAGAAACACCCAGAAACTCCTCATATGAGCCGCTCACAGTATAAGAGTCTTTCCTTGCCAGTAATGCTTGGAAAACACACACACATCTCCTTCAATTAATAATAATGGCCAGTGCAGTGGCTGGGATATAGTACATAAACCTACCAGCGTCCGTTGCCATGGTTTTTGGAATGATTTTACTGATCGCGAGAGGAAAAAATTACGTTTTAGTCGCATAACATCAGTTAATGGAAACACCGTCATTTCGCAATAGTTTTTTGTCGACATTTAGAAGAAAAAAAATTGCAAAAGTTTTGGTGCTAATCTGTAATGGAAACGCTTCTATTGTCTTCTGTAGATCAGAATAATCTCACGCGTAATACAGCGCAGTGATTGGACTGAACGAGCTCTTTCTCATGAATAAACCAGAGCCCGTCTACGGAGAGCCTGTCCACTCCCTATTAAGTCCTATTGTACCGAATTTTGGTTGTAGTACCACCAGAGTTCCACTGGGGGCGCTCGCCATGAGTGCAAAATGAATGGGAGTCAATGGGGCTAGACGGCTAAATTTGTCTCTTTCACCCGATTGCCGTTGAGAAATCTCAGATGTGATTGTAGGTTTTGCAAGTTCAACATGGGTTTTAGGTCGAAAGTTGAATGAACGAGTACTTATGTCGTTTTGATTTCTTACAGGTTGAGTTGTTGTTGCCCATAACACGCTAGCATTCTGCTAATGACGTCAGCATTCTGACGTCATTGACATTTTGAAAGACTTTTTTAAAGCAAATAAGTGACTCTAAAAAATCTAACACCCAGCAATGTGTAATTTCTTTGCATCTCCTTTCGAATACAACATCAAATTACTAGACAAAAAATTATATCCTGAGAAAAGTGGATTTTGAGGGGTATACCGCCATTGACCTCCATTCATTCTGCACTCGTCCTGTGAGCGCCCTCATATGGAATCAGAGTGGAACTGTAACCAGTTCAGAAGCCGGAAGTGTAGTGAGAGTGAAACTTCTCGCCATATTAGACATTCTCTGAATAAACGCAGAGATTAGCTCTAGGGTCAGCTGATGTAGAATCGTACCTGCAGCCAATCACACGCTCCCAAAGCACGCTTCTACCTCACATTCCCTGACGTTGCCTCGACTTTGCTTTTCAACCCGAAATTACTCCGAAAAAAATGCTAAAATAACCCATTTATATAATTTATGAGTGCTTTTAATGATGTGCAGCCCGTACATATCTGTTCACATCTCAGTGTGTTTTGGGAAAAGAGGGAAATATGTCAAGATTGGGTGTCTCAATGAGACCGGTGTTTGAAAACTAAGAGGGCTAATGATGCCCGTCTCCACTGCAGTGTAATGAAAGATGAAGGTTTAAATAATAAACTCACAATGTGAGGATTAAAGTCACAATTGGGAGAAATTAAGTTGCATTGACAAGAATTAAAGTGTCGGTTTCCCTTTTCACTCTGAGCCGGAAACAGGCTTCCATGGGACATCTCTGTCGGATTACGTACAGAAAGATTACGCAACACATTTCTTTGGAATAACATGAACAATGATTCAGTCGTCACAGTTCACTCCTCCCTGATAGCACATGCACATAGCTGAGATATTTATTTGATGTGTTTTCACCTGGAAGACAAATAGACTCCTAAAATATTCTCTCTGATACTAGAGTAACATTCAATAGCTGTTTCAATGACATCTATGTGGTTTATGACATTACTGGCTGTACTCAATCCAGCTGATGGCCACAAATCTTTTGTAATATTGAGAAATCACTGGTTGAAGTGGAATTATGAGGTTCATGTCTTCTCCATGTTCATCTCTCTTTAGTGTGTAATGTTGCTGTTTGAGTTCAGTGGGAGTTCTTCTCTATATCAGTGTCAGTGTTTCTGAACTCCTGAAACGCCTCCATTGTAGTCTTGAGTTTCTTCCGGGAACGAACACTTCACAATATTCCTCATTTAAATAATTCATGCGAAGAATAAAGGGGCGGGGCCTAGTTGAGTTAGTATTGTGTAAACTGGCGGTTATGGTAAGGGGCGGGACATTTCCCAAACACACTCGAAGCGCTCGACCAATCACAACACACCGCTCCAGCCGACCAATCAGAGCACAGTGTGCTTTTCAGAAGGAGGGGCTTCATAGAGACAGGAACTAAACAGAGCGTTACTGACAGACTGGGAAGAGAGGAGCCGCAACAATGGAGAATATGAGGAAAACCTGTTCTAGTAGAGCCTGAAAACAGACTTTGGTCCTATTTAATGCTGTCAATACTATTATAAGTGTTTTCATGAGATGTCAGCTGAAGAATAACAGCACTTTTCTTTGTCCTCCAGTAACGGACCGTCAAGCAAACAGCAGTACGGAATGACATTCACCGTGAGACCGGGAACCAAACAGCCCATCACACCCGTGATCAAAGACGGTTCGCCCTGATCCGGAGACGTGCCTTACCTGTACATACGCTAAAACTCCTACCTGACAGACCATTTGCACGTTTTGCACCCCGTCTGAAGCTTTTATTACCGCTGTTGCTGAAGTATTACTGTAACCGTCTACGGTTTCGACTACGGGACTTCCTAGAGCTGCTAAAATCACTCGAATGGAGAAACTGTGCCTGTATATGAACAACACAAACTCACGATATTTGACATTTTAATGTTATAACTTTTAATTTAATGCACTCAAATCATTCGTTTAATCCATTCCTGATCATCAGTTGTGTTTGTCAGGTGCATTGGACGTTTCTTTTATCATTAATGTACAAAATTCCTCTACAGCTCTCGACCCGAGGGCTTCTTCCACTGGTGCTGGATTTATCTTTTTCCAGGTCAAAACTATGTATTTTATGAACTAAAGTATAAAATAAGCCTTAAAATGTAGATGTAAATGCTATAGATACCGATGGCTTTTCTCAACGAAGAAGCTTTTGCTGCTTTTCATGGTTATTATTTCGAAATCTGAAGCAAGAATCAAAGACAAAATGAAGCAAACTTCGCTTTTGTTTGAATATACTGGATGAAAATAAGCTTGTGTGTAAATAAGAAATTATTTGGGGGGAAAATCTCACACTTCTTTAAAGGTTTAAATCGTGTGATAAATGTCAAAAGGTCAATAATCGTGCTTTATTAATCTTATTTCTACGACTTTATTGTGATATTGTCATTTTGTACATTTAACAATTTGTTACGCCTGAAGGGAACAATATAACCGCAATATCCTGCAATAAAAAACATGCGAGAGCAAAAATAGACAAGATGACAGAAACTTTTATTGAACAGTGACATTATTTTTTTGCTCAGATCTGAAGGAATGAAATGTTTGTTTGCTCAAATATGAGATGAAAACAGCATAATCACAACAATCAGCAGAAATGCCCATTTCTGTTAATAAAACACACGTTTTTTCTGCTTACACACTGGTGAAACTCATGAATGGTCACAGATGAGTGTATTTGATGGAGACAGAATGAAGGTGGGCGTGTGGTTTCCCATGATGCTCTAGGGCGCGGGTGTGTGCGGGCTCACGCTGTGGTGCAGCACCTGATGGTCCCAGCCCACGCTGGTCAACACACCCGAGCCGCCCGGGACCCAACACACACCGCGCACGAAGTCCTGGTGCCGCCGGTCCCTGAAACTGAACACACACACCATAAACACACTTAAACACAACACCATAAACACACTTAAACACAACGCTTAAAGTGCCACGGTTCTATATGGGTGTCCATGATAATGTTTAGATTCATAACAATAAGATCATGTGAACAATGATATTCTTGGAAATACCTAGAAGTATATGAATATGAATGCAAATTTTAATTGTTCAAACTACATTTAATCAATAATAATAATTTATAAAATAATAATTTATATTTATATATTTTTATATATATATATATATATATATATATATATGCAAAAAAACATGTGTCACATGACACCACAATAAGCCACAAAAAAAAAAAAAAATCAGTCAATGTTTCAAAGCCATTAGAAATATGTATTTAAATATTTAAAGCACAAAAGTTACTTCAGGAATGTCAGTTTCATGCACTTTCGAGGTGTGTGTATTCCCTGTCCTCTCATTGGCCGATCCAGGACAGCCAATGAGGAGAGAGGTGTGTGTCAATACTCACATTTCTCTGAGCTCTGCAGTAACCACGGCAACAGAGCAATCATCACTGACGGAGGCCAGGAGAGGAGCGCTGCAAACACAGCCCATAATAATCATCAGTGCGATGTCACGGCAGTGCTGAAGCGTGACCACACACACTGATGCGATCTGTACGTTTTTATTAGTTCTTGTTTAATTACTGAGTGTTTATTGTCTTTAATAATGCTTGAAGTTTATATTAGTTGGGCTAGTTGTTCTTCTATGGTGTTTTTAAACGCTCCTTGTGTAAGTGTCCTTTATCCTGATGATTTCTGCTCATGATGTTCAGATACAGTTACATGTTTTACAATAAGACTAAATGTGAATGGAATCTAAGGTTGTTTTTCTCATTATTGGAATGGAAATATGAAATATGAATGGGAATTGTTAAACTCAGAGGATACCCAGCGCTGCTTCCGTGTTGGAGAGAGAGAGAGAGAGTGTGTGTGTGTGACGCACCTGTCCGAGGAGAAGCTCAGTGCCGAGACCCTGCGAGTGTGTGTGTGTGTCGTGCGTACACCGTCTGACGACTGCAGATCTCTCAGAGTCACACGGCCCAGCTCGTCACCTGAGAACACACACATCAGTCAGCCGCACGGCATCATGGGACAGCGCAGAGCATGCTGGGAGATCATGGGACAGCGCAGGGCATGCTGGGAGATCATGGGTCACTGCAGTGCATGCTGGGAAATGAAGTTTACCGTATGCGATGCTGCTGCTCTGATGCGGGTGCCAGGAGACGGCTGTGGGACTGCAGCTCGGAGACACCACATCTACAACACACACAGGAAGATGTGAGAGAGAGAGTGTGTGTGTGTGTGTGTGTGTGAGAAATTGTGTGTTCATGTGTGTGTAAGTGCGCGTGAGTGTGTTCAGCTGTTTGTGTGTTCAAGTCTATGTATGTGTGTGTGTGAGAGATTGTGTGTTTTCAGGTGAGTGTGTGTTCAGGTGTATGTGTGTGAGAGATTGTGTTTTTTAAGGTGTGTGTGTGTGTGTGTGTGTGTGTGTGTGTGTTTACCCAGGCGAGAGGCGGGTTTGTCTTTCCGTCGGTCCCACAACAGCAGTCGTCCGTCCTGCAGGAGAGTGTGAGACAGTTACACACTCAGAGTGAGTGTGTGTGTGTGTGTGTGTGTGTGTGTGTGTGTGTGTGTGTGTGTGTGTGTGTGTGTGTGTGTGTGTGTGTGTGTGTGTGGACACTGACCTGAGCACACGACAGGAAGAGAGACTCGTCCGCTGGAGAACACGACACACAGCTGACCGGCAGAGAGTGAGCTGACACACACACACACACACACACACACACACACACACACACACAGAACACAGACTTTCACTTTCAGTAACTAAACATTTGTATATATAGTTTAAATAAATGACATAAAATCTTGCACATTTTTCATAAATACAATATATAAAAATACTTTTTTTTGTAATAAAAAAAACAAAAAACATTTTTTTATTTAATGTAATGCTTTGAAATGTATGGGAACACTATGAATATAAATATTTACATATACTTAATAAATAATATATATTCTAAATAAACCGTATCTTGATCTATGAAACTGCCAACGTATGAAAATGATTCTTATGGACTTTTATAAACGGAAGTTTTCGTTATTTCAATATTTCTTCCGATCAGTTTCTCCATCGTGAGTTCATGAAGCAAACCGACCGTCACCACAACATGTGATTCGCTGCATCTATTCTTATAAATAAAATGCCACATATATATTTTATATATATTAACTTTTTGTATTTATTATTATATTTTTAACATATTACTAATATACTATTGTTACTATTTAATAGCCTAATGTAACTATAGCACTATGTTAAGTGATGTCACTTCCTGTTTGCTCACCGGTATACGAGCTGATGACGCTTTTCTGGTTCAGATCCCACACTTTGATCCTGAAACCAGAGAGAGAGAGAGAGAGAGAGAGAGAGAGAGAGAGAGAGAGAGAGAGAGAGAGAGAGAGAGAGAGAGAGAGAGAGAGAGAGAGAGAGAGAGAGAGAGAGAGAGAGAGAGAGAGAGAGAGAGAGAGAGAGAGAGAGAGAGAGAGAGAGAGAGAGAGAGAGAGAGAGAGAGAGAGATGATTGACAGTTGTCATGACGATGGTCCATTCGCAGCAATTCCCATGTCTTAAATGACAAAGTGCAGTGCACTTAATGCACACTAAACCCACACTATATCCAGTACCGCTTCGGAGCTAAGCGTATCCCATCATGCATTATGTTCGGAAGCTCATGTGCCCCGAAAAAGCGAGATGTCGAGATTCCACTGTAATTTAAATTAATTAGATACATATTATTTGGTAGTAAAAACATAAAGGGCCCTATTTGAACAATCTAAGCACATGATCACTTAGGGCGAGTCCGAATCCACTTTTGCTAGTTTATAGACGGGAAAAATGGTCGGTGCTCCCGGCGCATGGTCTAAAAGGGTCGTCCCTATTCTCATAATGAGTAATGGGTGTGTTTCGGGATTTACGTGCGTTAAACCAATCAGAGTCTCATCTCCCATTCCCTTTAAATGGCAGTTGCGCTCGCGCCATGGAGGATTCGCTATTTACATGGCGGACTTTAATAGTGGAAAGACCGAAC
Organism: Rutilus rutilus; assembly: GCF_951802725.1. NCBI lineage: Eukaryota > Metazoa > Chordata > Actinopteri > Cypriniformes > Leuciscidae > Rutilus > Rutilus rutilus. The sequence goes on along the minus strand of NC_140222.1, from coordinate 1,892,587 downwards.
GCGTCTCCAGAGCGCAAACGCTCGTGCGCGAGGTCAAAGTGCGCTAGCAGAACATCTACGGGACAAGCCGGATTCACCATATCTTTATGTACACAATAATAATCTTTTACATTGTAATCCTTTTAATTCTAAATATTCGGCATGTTGTGCGTCCCTCTGTGTGTAATAAGCAGAGTGTGTGTGTAATAAGCAGAGTGTATGCTCGTCGTGGACCCGCCTATAGGCGCACATTACTAACGCGCTCTTTAAATAACCATTGACTTTAGAGCAGGTTCAGTCGGTCAGCGGCTCAGTCTATTTCAGTTCCTCAAAATAGCAACGCTCCAACTATGAGTCAGAACCATAGACTGTAAAAAATATGGACAAAGCGTCTGTGACGTCACCCATAGACTTTCTGAAGATTGGTTTTGAAGCCGTTTATGGGGGGTATGGGCGGCGCCATCTTGGAAAATCCTAACCCCGCCCACTTTCTGGCCAAACCATATATGGGTAAAAGGGCGGGCTTTGTGTGAGACTGGAACGTCATTTTCGTGCGAAGAAAGCAACATAAACAACAATGGATGACACAGCAGATCTTGTACAATTGTCATAAATCTTTATAAATAAACCACAGATTTGAGCTTTAAACAACTACATTCTCGCCTGAAAAACTCTTAAAACTACATTTCATGATACAGAAACAGTAGTATTATATTTCAACTGTATATTAAAAAAATGGCGCTTCTTATGTTGTCATTCTCCTTGACGCAGCCTAAGCTCGTTATCAGCTGTCAATCAAGCTGTCAATCAAAGTTAACCACGCCCTTATTTGTCATACATTTTATATCTAAATACGATCTAAACTAACGAGTTAGAAAAAAATTCACCCCCCTCACCGTTGTCAGGCACTCGGAAGCTATCGAAAAATACAATAAAAGTCCATGGGACCAACCTGTAAAAACATGAATTTATGCTGTGAAAACGGGTATTTTAACATGGTGGCTATGGACATTTGCTCCCTTTTGGGACCTGCCCCTAGCGGATTTTCAATGTATTGCAGTTTTTCGCACTTCCGGGTAGGCTTCATTTCTCAGATTAAAATGTTGCCGCTTGGTAAGAACACACACTTGATCTCAGACCAGCAGCTCATGGGCACAAATGCATTTGCTATTTAAACAACGTGGCACAGGACGTGAAAATGAAAACTGCGTCGGGCTGAAACTAGCAGAAAACACTTGGCGCGCTTCTTTTTTTCACCACAAGTCTGAAAGAAGACATGTTATTGAAGACAAATATCCCAAATCTCAAAACTGACCAGTGAAAAAAACGATGTTTTTGCCTGCCGTGTCTCGCCTTAAACAACGTGCAGGACATGAAAATGATAATTGCGTCGGGCTGAAACTAGCAGAAAACACTTGCGTCGCGTTTGCCGCTGCATTCTCCCGGGTGTAAGATAGGGCCACACACACACACACACTCACCTGCAGTCGGCACCGCAGCTGACGGCGTGTCTCGCGCCCACACACACACTCACGCCCGTCACCACATCATCATGCTCATGTGCACTGAAGCGGTTCACCAGTAGACGCTCGTCCTCCGCCAGCTCCCACAACTCCACCGACCCTGCACACACACACACACACACACACTACATGCTCAAAAACAGCGTAATAGCATGATTTTATGGGTCAAAGAGCACAATATTACTATGGTAGATCTCTAAAAATGCAAGATTATTGACCAAAAATACATGAATCATTCACTCAAACGACTCGTTCAAAACGGCTTCTGGATTGCAAAGTCCGCCTCTGCTTTCAATACCATATAAATACTGTTGTACTGTGGTACTATTTATAATATTTTAGTATTAAATAATATATTAATACTATTTATATTGTGGTACTATAATATAATATTTCAACTCAGATCAATATTTTGTGTCTAATTATTTACTTATGTGGCAAGTATCCGTGTATAAAGCGGCTAATGTACATCCAGTCGGTTGTTATCTCAGAATAAACCCCTTCAGGTGTGTGTGTGTGTGTGTGTGTGTGTTTTCTCAGAATAAACCCCTTCAGGTGTGTGTGTGTGTGTGTGTGTGTGTGTGTGTGATCTCAGAATAAACCCCTTCAGGTGTGTGTGTGTGTGTGTGTGTGTGTGTTTTCTCAGAATAAACCCCTTCAGGTGTGTGTGTGTGTGTGTGTGTGTGTGTGTGTGTGTGTGTGTGTGTGTGTGTGTGTGTGTTTTCTCAGAATAAACCCCTTCAGGTGTGTGTGTGTGTGTGTGTGTGTGTTATCTCAGAATAAACCCCTTCAGGTGTGTGTGAGTGTGTGTGTTATCTCAGAATAAACCCCTTCAGGTGTGTGTGTGTGTGTGTGTGTGTGTGTGTGTGTTTTCTCAGAATAAACCCCTTCAGGTGTGTGTGTGTGTGTGTGTGTGTTATCTCAGAATAAACCCCTTCAGGTGTGTGTGAGTGTGTGTGTTATCTCAGAATAAACCCCTTCAGGTGTGTGTGTGTGTGTGTGTGTGTGTGTGTGTGTGTGTGTGTGTGTGTTTTCTCAGAATAAACCCCTTCAGGTGTGTGTGTGTTATCTCAGAATAAACCCCTTCAGGTGTGTGTGTGTGTGTGTGTGTGTGTGTGTGATCTCAGAATAAACCCCTTCAGGTGTGTGTGTGTGTGTGTGTGTGTGTGTTTTCTCAGAATAAACCCCTTCAGGTGTGTGTGTGTGTGTGTGTGTGTGTGTGTGTGTGTTTTCTCAGAATAAACCCCTTCAGGTGTGTGTGTGTGTGTGTGTGTGTGTGTGTGTTATCTCAGAATAAACCCCTTCAGGTGTGTGTGAGTGTGTGTGTTATCTCAGAATAAACCCCTTCAGGTGTGTGTGTGTGTGTGTGTGTGTGTGTGTGTGTTTTCTCAGAATAAACCCCTTCAGGTGTGTGTGTGTGTGTGTGTTATCTCAGAATAAACCCCTTCAGGTGTGTGTGAGTGTGTGTGTTATCTCAGAATAAACCCCTTCAGGTGTGTGTGTGTGTGTGTGTGTGTGTGTGTGTGTGTGTTTTCTCAGAATAAACCCCTTCAGGTGTGTGTGTGTTATCTCAGAATAAACCCCTTCAGGTGTGTGTGTGTGTGTGTGTGTGTGTGTTTTCTCAGAATAAACCCCTTCAGGTGTGTGTGTGTGTGTGTGTGTGTGTGTGTGTGTGTGTTATCTCAGAATAAACCCCTTCAGGTGTGTGTGAGTGTGTGTGTTATCTCAGAATAAACCCCTTCAGGTGTGTGTGTGTGTGTGTGTTTTCTCAGAATAAACCCCTTCAGGTGTGTGTGTGTGTGTGTGTGTGTGTTATCTCAGAATAAACCCTTTCAGGTGTGTGTGAGTGTGTGTGTTATCTCAGAATAAACCCCTTCAGGTGTGTGTGTGTGTGTGTGTGCTCTCTCAGAATAAACCCCTTCAGGCTGATGAAGTCCTGATCCTGCTCACCCTGTCAGGGTTTATTCTGAGATAACACACACACACACACACACACACACACCTGAAGGGGTTTATTCTGAGATAACACACACACACACCTGAAGGGGTTTATTCTGAGATAACACACACACACACACACACACACACACACCTGAAGGGGTTTATTCTGAGATCACACACACACACACACACACACACACACACACACACACACACACACACACACACACCTGAAGGGGTTTATTCTGAGATAACACACACACACACACACACACACACACACACACACCTGAAGGGGTTTATTCTGAGATAACACACACACACACACACACACCTGAAGGGGTTTATTCTGAGATCACACACACACACACACACCTGAAGGGGTTTATTCTGAGATAACACACACACACACACACACACACACACACACACGAAGGGGTTTATTCTGAGATAACACACACACACACCTGAAGGGGTTTATTCTGAGATCACACACACACACACACCTGAAGGGGTTTATTCTGAGATAACACACACACACACACACACACACACACCTGAAGGGGTTTATTCTGAGATCACACACACACACACACACACACACACACACACACACACACACACACACACACACACACACACACACACACACACACCTGAAGGGGTTTATTCTGAGATAACACACACACACACACACACCTGAAGGGGTTTATTCTGAGATCACACACACACACACACACACACACCTGAAGGGGTTTATTCTGAGATAACACACACACACACACACACACACACACACCTGAAGGGGTTTATTCTGAGATAACACACACACACACACCTGAAGGGGTTTATTCTGAGATCACACACACACACACACACACACACACACACACACACACACACACACACCTGAAGGGGTTTATTCTGAGATAACACACACACACACACACACACACACACCTGAAGGGGTTTATTCTGAGATAACACACACACACACCTGAAGGGGTTTATTCTGAGATCACACACACACACACCTGAAGGGGTTTATTCTGAGATAACACACACACACACACACACACACACACACCTGAAGGGGTTTATTCTGAGATAACACACACACACACACACACACACACACCTGAAGGGGTTTATTCTGAGATCACACACACACACACCTGAAGGGGTTTATTCTGAGATAACACACACACACACACACACACACACACCTGAAGGGGTTTATTCTGAGATAACACACACACACACACACCTGAAGGGGTTTATTCTGAGAAAACACACACACACACACACACACACACCTGAAGGGGTTTATTCTGAGAAAACACACACACACACACACACACACACACACACACACCTGAAGGGGTTTATTCTGAGAAAACACACACACACACACACACACACACACACACCTGAAGGGGTTTATTCTGAGATAACACACACACACACACCTGAAGGGGTTTATTCTGAGATAACACACACACACACACACACACACACACACACACACCTGAAGGGGTTTATTCTGAGATAACACACACACACACACACACCTGAAGGGGTTTATTCTGAGAAAACACACACACACACACACACACACACACACACACACACCTGAAGGGGTTTATTCTGAGAGAACAACCGGCTGGATGTTCACTATCTCTTACTCGTAAGGGTGTAATCACTGTTCTACACGTCCATAAACACAGTACTGCGGTGAGTTAGTGTGTGTTTTACCCGCGTCTGACGCCAGGATCAGCGCGCGCTCCGAGATCCACTTAGCGTCCGTGACTCCGGCATCAGTCTGAACGCCCGCCTTACAGTAGCCCTCGCTGGGGGCCAGTTTGGGGTCCGTGTACACCCACACCGAGCCCTGCCAGCTGCGGCCCGACAGACTGGAGGCACCCAGCAGCAGAGACCCATCTGACACACAACAACAACAACATCATCATCATCATCATCATCATCATCATCATCATCATCATCGTCATCATCATCATCATCATCGTCATCAACAACAACAACAGGAAATATACAACTGAGAAATAATTCAATGACATGCAGTGCAAGTGCAAAAGTTTCAGAATACATGTAAAACTATTTAAAATACCAAAAAAATAAATACCCGTAGCAATTGTTCAAACATTATGGATGTTGTGTACATCTAAATTCATTTAAAAAAAATTATTTAAGTGATTTTAGTGTTTCTTCATCTAGATGAATTGTCCGTAGCCTTAAACAATGTCATGTGGTGCGACCGTGATTTATCTTAAAATTAATTAATTTCCTTAACATGCAAACATTTTTTTACAAGTTCTTAGTAATTAAAGTGTTTAAAAACCAAGTATTTGCATTTCTTTTGAGTTTCTGTAAATAATGATCTCATTTTTTGTTCTATAATTTCCGAGTTGCCTTCTTAAATCTAGTTAACAGACTTACTTTTCCTGTAAATCACATAAAACTGACACAAATGTTTTAAAAATATCATTTACTAAAGCATACTGTATCAGTGATTCATATTTCAGCCACAGAAATAAGATTTTTTATTTTAAATTTAATACAGTGATTGCTTTTATTGGTCGCACCACATAAGTGGTCGCTCCAAATGACACGAAAGACCTTAAATAGTTAAAAATCCATTTAAAGAGATCAATGAACAATACATTTTATACAAAATTTTTTATTTAAACCAGATTTTACACAAATTTCACAGAATTTTCCTGAACATAAACATTTTAGAAATTTTTTTTTTTTTATAAAAAATAACTATACAATACATGCTATACATACATTATTGAAAGATAATTATATATTTGTAGTTTGATTAATTATACAGTCAAACCCAAATTGACTCAGACACCTTCAACATTTCTCACATTATCACAGTTTATTCGCTATAGTTTAGAAAATGGTAATAAAATCTGAGCAGAACTCAGTTGATATTTGACTGGTTTTGTCCATCCTTCTGTTAGACTGTCTCACACATGAATTATGTTGAATATCTGTCAGCTGTTAAATTTAACTCCACAATTAGATAATACCAGTTTAGCTCAACCAATCACCAAGCAATGCTTCATTGTGTTCAGTCTGTGTGTAAAAAGAGCATTAGCAATTAAAGAAAACACACTTCAGCAAAACATGATCAGCTCAAAGTGTCCCAATCATTTCTGCTCCCAAATGTTTATTAATGTCACTGGTAGGGTTAGAGTTAGGTTATGTCACTGGTAGTCACTGGATGAAGAATATTTGGGTGTAATATGTCACAGTTTACTTTATTTTGCTCTCTTCACTTACATAAATGACCTGTAGTGTCCTGATCACACTAGTGAAAATTTAAAATTAAAAATTATTTCTGATAATATTTGGTTTGACTGTGAGACGTTTATTGCAGCAAAATAAAATAATCAGGGCTGCAGTTCAGTATTAATAAAAGTAATTAAGAATAAGTGCTTAGATTTGTATTATATTGCAAATTTATATTATAATCCCTATATTTAATGCATCTGATGCACGTGAGTTTATTTCAATCAGAGTAAGAGATGATAGTTTTACTCTGACCTTTCCTGTAATCCACCGCGTCCAGGTGTCTCTCCATACACGCCGGGGCGTTTACAGGGATATTCCAGCAGTTGTCCTTAATCATGATGATCTCGAGTAATTATCAATATCAATATCACACTTAACAACACATGCAAACTCCCGCAATGAATGAAAAAGACACGCGCGTGTGCAGCACTTCCGCTTCCAGCGCCGAAGACACTTCAAAATAAAAGCTGATATAATGAAACGAACTTCAAAATAAGAGCCATTTGTCTCTCGTTTAATAAAATTATAATAATACTATAATATAAATAATTGTTATAAATAATAATTATAATATAAATATCATGTATAAATTACTATATGTAATTATGCTGATGATAAAAATGACGAAGCAAAAAAATATCAAATGTATTTATAAATACTCGCATCTTTCTCCTCTAGGTGTCGCGCTAGCGCCAGTTTTACACTTTAAGACTCATCTTGATATGGGGAAAAATTAGATGCGAGGAAAATAAGTATTTCAGTGCTTTGCGTTTCTCAGAGAGAACTCAAACGCTTTGAAATATATATTTTCCTTAAACCCGGATTTATTCCAATGATTGCAGTTCACTTCTCAGCATATCAGACACTATGTCAATTTAATAAACTCACGCATTGAGACGCATTGGCTTCCAAATTAAATCTGTGATAAATGTGAAGTTCAAAGTCATTCCTGGGTTTCAACACAAGCTTTAAGTCAATAAAACATCATAAACACTTGAATATGAAAATAGACTTTATTTAGTTATAAAACACTGCAAGTTATTGTGTGTCTCTAAACACAAACATTCCAGTGGCGTTTAAGTCCGCATGTATGTTGTGTAATCGCAGACGCTCGTAAACATGCAGAAACAGAGGATCCAGACCAGCTCAGACCAGACCAGATCAGACCAGACCAGACCAGCTCAGACCAGACCAGACCAGACCAGATCAGACCAGACCAGCTCAAACCAGACCAGCTCAGACTAGACCAGACCAGCTCAAACCAGACCAGTTCAGACCAGACCAGCTCAGACCAGACCAGCTCAAACCAGACCAGTTCAGACCAGACCAGCTCAGACCAGACCAGCTCAAACCAGACCAGTTCAGACCAGACCAGCTCAGACCAGACCAGACCAGACCAGCTCAGACCAGACCAGTTCAAACCAGACCAGCTCAGACCAGACCATCTCAAACCAGACCATTTCAAACCAGACCAGCTCAGACCAGACCAGCTCAAACCAGACCAGCTCAGACCAGACCAGCTCAGACTAGACCAGACCAGCTCAGACCAGACCAGTTCAAACCAGACCAGCTCAGACCAGACCAGCTCAAACCAGACCAGTTCAGACCAGACCAGCTCAGACCAGACCAGCTCAAACCAGACCAGTTCAGACCAGACCAGCTCAGACCAGCTCAGACCAGACCAGTTCAAACCAGACCAGCTCAGACCAGACCATCTCAAACCAGACCATTTCAAACCAGACCAGCTCAGACCAGACCAGCTCAAACCAGACCAGCTCAGACCAGACCAGCTCAGACTAGACCAGACCAGCTCAGACCAGACCAGTTCAAACCAGACCAGCTCAGACCAGACCAGCTCAGACCAGACCAGCTCAAACCAGACCAGTTCAGACCAGACCAGCTCAAACCAGACCAGACCAGCTCAGACCAGACCAGCTCAGACCAGACCAGCTCAAACCAGACCAGTTCAGACCAGACCAGCTCAAACCAGATCAGACCAGCTCAGACAAGTTCAGACCAGCTCAGATCAGCTCAGATCAGATCAGATCAGATCAGACCAGACCCACTCAGACCTGGTCTCCTCACGCAGGTCTTCAGGAGGCATGTCTCCGGTCATCAGAGCTTCTGAGTGTGATTTGAGAGAGTTTGGGCTCGTCTGAAGCATCAGATCCAGCAGTGCTAACCCTGAGCCCAGCAGATAGACCTTCAGCAGACCACGCCTGGGCTTCTGGATCCACAGCTCTCTGATCCTGAGCTCTCACGGTCTCCATGATGTCCAGAGCTCATGAAGCAAGTGCTGATCAGTGTGAGTGAATGAGAGACTGAACTCTATTATCCCTCCTTTATACAGCAGATCCAGACTGACCCGCCCACAGAGACATGAGGAACTACTCAGCTGACCACACCAGTCAGTGAGACCAGCGGGTCAGATTCACCTCAATTCTATTCTACTCTATTCAAGTCTAGTCTACTCTAGTCTATTTTACTCTAGTCTATTCTACTCTAGTCTATTCTACTCTAGTCTATTTTACTCTAGTCTATTCTACTCTAGTCTATTCTACTCTAGTCTATTCTACTCTAGTCTATTTTACTCTAGTCAATTCTACTCTAGTCTATTTTACTCTAGTCTATTTTACTCTAGTCTATTCTACTCTAGTCTATTTTACTCTAGTCTATTTTACTCTAGTCTATTCTACTCTAGTCTATTCTACTCTAGTCTATTCTACTCTAGTCTATTTTACTCTAGTCTATTCTACTCTAGTCTATTTTACTCTAGTCTATTCTACTCTAGTCTATTCTACTCTAGTCTATTTTACTCTAGTCTATTTTACTCTAGTCTATTCTACTCTAGTCTATTCTACTCTAGTCTATTTTACTCTAGTCTATTCTACTCTAGTCTATTTTACTCTAGTCTATTCTACTCTAGTCTATTCTACTCTAGTCTATTTTACTCTAGTCTATTTTACTCTAGTCTATTCTACTCTAGTCTATTCTACTCTAGTCTATTCTACTCTAGTCTATTTTACTCTAGTCTATTCTACTCTAGTCTATTTTACTCTAGTCTATTCTACTCTAGTCTATTCTACTCTAGTCTATTTTACTCTAGTCTATTCTACTCTAGTCTAGTCTACTCTAGTCTATTTTACTCTAGTCTATTTTACTCTAGTCTATTCTACTCTAGTCTATTCTACTCTAGTCTATTTTACTCTAGTCTATTCTACTCTAGTCTATTCTACTCTAGTCTATTTTACTCTAGTCTATTCTACTCTAGTCGATTCTACTCTAGTCTATTTTACTCTAGTCTATTCTACTCTAGTCTATTCTACTCTAGTCTATTTTACTCTAGTCTATTCTACTCTAGTCTATTCTACTCTAGTCTATTTTACTCTAGTCTATTCTACTCTAGTCTATTCTACTCTAGTCTATTTTACTCTAGTCTATTCTACTCTAGTCTACTGTAGTCTATTTTACTCTAGTCTATTCTACTCTAGTCTATTTTACTCTAGTCTATTCTACTCTAGTCTATTCTACTCTAGTCTAGTCTACTCTAGTCTATTTTACTCTAGTCTATTTTACTCTAGTCTATTCTACTCTAGTCTATTCTACTCTAGTCTATTTTACTCTAGTCTATTCTACTCTAGTCTATTCTACTCTAGTCTATTTTACTCTAGTCTAGTCTATTCTACTCTAGTCTATTTTACTCTAGTCTATTCTACTCTAGTCGATTCTACTCTAGTCTATTTTACTCTAGTCTATTCTACTCTAGTCTATTCTACTCTAGTCTATTTTACTCTAGTCTATTCTACTCTAGTCTATTCTACTCTAGTCTATTTTACTCTAGTCTATTCTACTCTAGTCTATTCTACTCTAGTCTATTTTACTCTAGTCTATTCTACTCTAGTCTACTGTAGTCTATTTTACTCTAGTCTATTCTACTCTAGTCTATTTTACTCTAGTCTATTCTACTCTAGTCTATTCTACTCTAGTCTAGTCTACTCTAGTCTATTTTACTCTAGTCTATTTTACTCTAGTCTATTCTACTCTAGTCTATTCTACTCTAGTCTATTTTACTCTAGTCTATTCTACTCTAGTCTATTCTACTCTAGTCTATTTTACTCTAGTCTATTTTACTCTAGTCTAGTCTACTGTAGTCTATTTTACTCTAGTCTATTCTACTCTAGTCTATTTTACTCTAGTCTATTCTACTCTAGTCTAGTCTACTCTAGTCTATTTTACTCTAGTCTATTCTACTCTAGTCTATTCTACTCTAGTCTATTTTACTCTAGTCTATTCTACTCTAGTCTATTTTACTCTAGTCTATTCTACTCTAGTCTATTCTACTCTAGTCTATTCTACTCTAGTCTATTTTACTCTAGTCTATTCTACTCTAGTCTATTCTACTCTAGTCTATTTTACTCTAGTCTATTCTACTCTAGTCTATTTTACTCTAGTCTATTCTACTCTAGTCTATTCTACTCTAGTCTATTCTACTCTAGTCTATTTTACTCTAGTCTATTCTACTCTAGTCTATTCTACTCTAGTCTATTTTACTCTAGTCTATTTTACTCTAGTCTAGTCTACTGTAGTCTATTTTACTCTAGTCTATTCTACTCTAGTCTATTTTACTCTAGTCTATTCTACTCTAGTCTAGTCTACTCTAGTCTATTTTACTCTAGTCTATTCTACTCTAGTCTATTCTACTCTAGTCTATTTTACTCTAGTCTATTCTACTCTAGTCTATTTTACTCTAGTCTATTCTACTCTAGTCTATTCTACTCTAGTCTATTCTACTCTAGTCTATTTTACTCTAGTCTATTCTACTCTAGTCTATTCTACTCTAGTCTATTTTACTCTAGTCTATTCTACTCTAGTCTATTTTACTCTAGTCTATTCTACTCTAGTCTATTCTACTCTAGTCTATTCTACTCTAGTCTATTTTACTCTAGTCTATTCTACTCTAGTCTATTTTACTCTAGTCTATTCTACTCTAGTCTAGTCTAATCTATTACGGTATATTATATTCTACTCTATTCTATTGTAGTCTATTCTATTCTACTCTATTCAAGTCTAGTCTACTCTAGTCTATTTTACTCTAGTCTATTCTACTCTAGTCTATTCTACTCTAGTCTAATCTATTATATTATATTCTACTCTAGTCTATTCTACTCTTGTCTCTATTCCATTCTACTCTATTCTAATCGTCTCTAGTCTATTCTACTCTAGTCTATTCTACTCTAGTCTAATCTATTATATTATATTCTACTCTAGTCTATTCCACCTAAAATACCTTAGCAACACCCTGTCAATTACCCAGAACACCTTTGGAACCATCCGTAATACTCTAGCAACCCTAGAAATGCCTTGGAAACCACCCAAAACATCCTTACAACCACCCACAATACCTTAGCAACGCCCTGGCAATCACCCAGAACAACATGTTAAGAACCACCCTGAACACCAACCTGTCCAATCAGAATTCAGAGTCTGATTGATCCACATGTGTTATTGTGTTTCTCATACTGGTGAGAAACGAGAGTCATACAGTAATGAGCATACAGTGTGATTATGAGTTCAGATGTTATGAACTCATGAATATTAAGGTGGCGCTCGGAGCATGTGAGTGTGAGTGGCTGGAAATTCCAGGGTGAACGGCGACTTTAGATCCAGACGAACAGGAAAACTGGTGATTCTGAATTATCTATTTCATCCCCAGCTAAACCAAACCCGGTGAAAATAAACTGGATTAGAGAAACACTGAATAAATCACCTCTCTGAGCTGCTGTGACGTTTCAGACGTGTGTGAACATGCAGAGGTTCAGGAGTAGAAGAGCAGAATGTTCTGCCACACAACACACACACACTCATTCAGAACATACACACACACACTCATTCAGAACATACACACACACACTCATTCAGAACATACACACACACACACTCGTTCAGAACATACACACACACACACGCACACTCATTCAGAACAAACACGCACACACACACACACACTCGTTCAGAATGGATACTGAAAAAAAAAAAAAAGCTACCAAAGGAAACGTATGGGTGGAAATACCTTTAAAAAAAAGAAAGATTTATTTAAAGATTTATTAAAAAAAAGAAAAGATTTAAGATTATCTTTCACATTTATTCCATTCGTTCTTGACGGTTATGCCACAGGTTCTCATCAACAGCGCACTGAGGGCCCTATTTTAACGATCTGAAACGCAAGTATCCAGCGCAAAGCGCAAGTAACTTTGTGGGCGGGTCTTGGCGCTGTTGCTATTTTCCCGGCGGGATAAATGACTCTTGCGCCAGGCGCAAATCTAAAATGGGTTGGTCTGAAGTAGCTTCATTATTCATAGGTGTGGTTTGGGCGTAACGTGAAATAAACCAATCAGAGCGTCATCTCACATTCCCTTTAAGAGCAGGCACGCTTGTTCTAAAGCGGATTCCTATTATAACGGCGGATTTGCCAGGCGCGCGCCAGGAGCGGTTCACAGCCGATCAGAGCAACGCTCTCGTCAGGGACGTTGGGGATGGAGAAACACACCCAAATTAACTTTGGTTAAACAGGCGTATGATAATTTGGGTAAATGTGTAAGCTAGATGTATGCTTTTATAATAAATTGTCTATCTATCTATCTATCTATCTATCTATCTATTGTAATAATGTATGATTTGCAAAAATGAAAACTGCTGCTTCTGTGTGTAGATGAGAGAATCAAAGTGTATGCGCGTTGTGCTCACGCTACATTGATTATGGCCAAGCATGCGCCCTTAAAATAGCATATGAATAACATGCGCAACGCGCCACTGACTTTAAACAATTTTTTCCTGGTTAGTGGCGCAATTGTTTTCTAAACCTGCAAAATAGCATGAAGGAACGTTTGCACCGGAACACGCCTCCTCTTTTGCGCTGAACCGCCCAGGGAGCGCAAGTTCATTCCCTAGTTTAGCGACGTGCTTCTGTGGAGGGAAAAGCGCGCTTTGCGCGGGTGCAAAATAGGAATGATACATGCATCAGTGTACAAAGTCAATTGCGCTGGGTGCAAGATAGGGCCCTGAATGTTTTCCCCGAGGGAAATGCCTCCTTGCATGGCGTATCCCTGGCAGTCCTCTGCACCTATGGCCAGGCAGCCAGCATTCACTGCCTCCAGGAGGGGCATCTGCTCACATGGTCGGTGATCACACACCTGCCACCTCCAAGCAGAGAAGACCTCCTCGACTGGAGTCAGAAAAGGCGAGTATGCAGGGAGGAACAGCTGTGCTGCAAACCATTCGTTCACAAGGCGAGAGTGATGAGACCCAATGATGACATACAGGGTCATGCCAGGCCTCAACAGCCCTCTCTCTTCGGGTGGAATCAGGATTTCTTTCAATGCATCAAGACATGTGATGAGGCGTTCTGTATTGTATAGGCCAATGGTTGGTATGTGGCAAAGGACCGCATCATTGGAGATGGCAGCACACATGGTGATACTGGCACCCCTCTGGCCTGGCGCTGGGACAGTCCTCTGCCCAATGATGTTCCTCCCGCGTCTCCTCACTTTACAGAGGCTGAAGCGGCTTCATCCACAAAAATGAATTTGTGATGTGCTTCAGCTTCAAGCTCCATTATTCTCTAAGAAAAAGAGCAAATTCATAAAGCAGATTCTTCCAGTGGCATGGAGCTATGGTAAACAAGGTATTACAATAGAAAATCTGTACCTGCACATATTGGAATCGTGCCTCCTTTACGATGTCAGGGTTTCTGTGAGATGGACCTCTGTACAGCTGCTTCATCCTGACGTGGTTTCATTAAGGACTCGATCTATAGTTGCCAAACTCACACCGTTTATATTTCTAATTACTCCCTGATCTGCAGTTACTGCTGCCTGCATTTCACACAGTCTGATCGCAGTGTTTGCCACTACCATATCTACAATGGCTGACTCCTGTTCAATACTAAATATCTTTCCTCTGCCACCAGTGTGGGTTTAGACATTACTGAAGACACAGTTTGTTCTGCTAGCAGGGCAATACAGTAAAGCTGAAATACACAGTGGTACACATTACAGTAACACTGTGAATTACCAGTTCTCATTCCGAAAAAGCCTGACAATAGATGCCACAGTGCTCCGGCTCCGACTGGGCCTCTCTAGAGGACAAGCCATGACTGAGGACATGGTCAATAATTGTTGCCCAAATTTCGTTTGATTGAGCTAGATTTTGTCCTCTTGCTGCTGCAGCTCCTCCACCAAACTCCTCTTCCTCGGGCCCCTCTTCATCGGGCCCCTCTTCCTCGGACTCCTCTTCCTCGGGCTCCTCTTCCTCGGGCTCCTCTTCCTCGGACTCCTCTTCCTCGGGCTCCTCTTCCCCGGGCCCCTCTTCCTCGGGCTCCTCTTCCTCGGGCCCCTCTTCCTCGGGCTCCTCTTCCTCGGACCCCTCTTCCTCGGGCCCCTCTTCCTCTGGCCCCTCTTCCTCGGACTCCTCTTCCTCGGGCTCCTCTTCCTCGGACTCCTCTTCCTCGGGCTCCTCTTCCCCCGGGCCCCTCTTCCTCGGGCTCCTCTTCCTCGGGCTCCTCTTCCTCGGGCTCCTCTTCCTCGGGCCCCTCTTCCTCTGGCCCCTCTTCCTCGGGCTCCTCTTCCTCGGACCCCTCTTCCTCGAGCTCCTCTTCCTCGGGCTCCTCTTCCTCGGACCCCTCTTCCTCGGGCCCCTCTTCCTCGGGCCCCTCTTCCTCGGGCTCCTCTTCCTCGGGCTCCTCTTCCTCGGGCCCCTCTTCCTCGGGCTCCTCTTCCTCGGACTCCTCTTCCTCGGGCTCCTCTTCCTCTTCCTCGGGCCCCTCTTCCTCGGGCCCCTCTTCCTCGGGCCCCTCTTCCTCGGGCTCCTCTTCCTCGGGCCCCTCTTCCTCGGGCTCCTCTTCCTCGGACTCCTCTTCCTCGGGCCCCTCTTCCTCTGGCCCCTCTTCCATGGCCTCTTCCTCTCCTTCCGTGCCTATGGCCTCTTGGATCCATGCTTGCACATAGCAACACAGAGGTGGCATCTTCTATAGATGGATGAGGACTGATTGCTGATTAAAGAGTTGTGCAAATGAGTTTCACACAGGTGCATCGAGATTTATAACTATGCAAGTACTTTCTATCAGCTGTGAATAGATGTTTTCCTTTTGTTCAACACAGTGAATCCAATAGAGTTCGGGGTCTTTCAATGAGATCTGTGGTAACTGTTCTGACAAAGGGTGTGAAAAATGTGTGAAACAAATGAAAAAGTGTTAAAACATTTGCAAGAGAAGACTTCTGCTGTGCTAATAATGTGATGATGAAGATCAGGCGGATCCCAGTTTCATTTAGGCTCAATCCCAATTCACCCCTTGCCCCTACCCCTTGGCCCTACCCCTCTGTTTTGCGCGTTCCCGTGAAGGGGTAGGGTTGTCTCAATTCTCTTTTGGTTGGAGGGGTAGGGGGAAGGGGAAGGGCCAGATAGCCCTTGAAACGAAGATTTTTCGGGACCACACTTCAAACGAAGGGGTATGAAAAATTTACCTGCATACACTGGCTACAGAGGCAACATGACTGCCAATAATCATTTTCTTTGTCACATTCAATCTTGTGTTCATATTTACGGTCATGTTCTTCAAAGAAACGGTTGCAAAAAAACGCTAAAGTTCGTTAACAATATGACGTGTGTAAAAAGCAGTTTGAAGCGAAGTGGACGCGCGAATGAGGCGAATTCGCGTCCACCGCACCGCGCTAAACGTCTCATTCGCGTCGCAAGACCTCCAGACGCGCTTAAACGCGTCTTAACATTGAAATCACTCGCGCCAGACGCTCTATTCACGTTTGGTGTGAACGCGGCAGCATTAGGCGTCGAAGATATCGTCATCTCCGTTGTTTTCTGCAAACTTCAGAAGAAAAATGCAAAAAATAGCTAACTCACCAAAACTACAGCTGACGACGGCATCTTGGAACTGATGCACTTTTATGATGGACAGATGCACTTTTATGATGGACGGATGCACTTTTATGATGGACGGATGCACTTTTATGATGGACGGATGCACTTTTATGATGGACGGATGCACTTTTATGATGGACGGATGCACTTTTATGATGGACTGATGCACTTTTATGATGGACTGATGCACTTTTATGATGGACTGATGCACTTTTATGATGGACTGATGCACTTTTATAATGGATGGATGCACTTTTATGATGGACAGATGCACTTTTATGATGGACTGATGCACTTTTATGATGGACAGATGCACTTTTATGATGGACTGATGCACTTTTATGATGGACGGATGCACTTTTATGATGGACGGATGCACTTTTATGATGGACTGATGCACTTTTATGATGGACTGATGCACTTTTATGATGCACTTTTATGATGGACTGATGCACTTTTATGATGGACTGATGCACTTTTATGATGGATGGATGCACTTTTATGATGGACAGATGCACTTTTATGATGGACTGATGCACTTTTATGATGGACAGATGCACTTTTTATGATGGACAGATGCACTTTTATGATGGACGGATGCACTTTTATGATGGACTGATGCACTTTTATGATGGACTGATGCACTTTTATGATGGACAGATGCACTTTTATGATGGACTGATGCACTTTTATGATGGACTGATGCACTTTTATGATGGACGGATGCACTTTTATGATGGATAGATGCACTTTTATGATGGACGGATGCACTTTTATGATGGACAGATGCACTTTTTATGATGGACTGATGCACTTTTATGATGGACTGATGCACTTTTATGATGGACTGATGCACTTTTATGATGATAGATGCACTTTTATGATGGACAGATGCACTTTTATGATGGACTGATGCACTTTTATGATGGACTGATGCACTTTTATGATGGACTGATGCACTTTTATGATGATAGATGCACTTTTATGATGGATAGATGCACTTTTATGATGATAGATGCACTTTTATGATGATAGATGCACTTTTATGATGGATAGATGCACTTTTATGATGGACAGATGCACTTTTATGATGGACTGATGCACTTTTATGATGGACTGATGCACTTTTATGATGATAGATGCACTTTTATGATGGACTGATGCATTTTTATGATGGACTGATGCACTTTTATGATGCTAGATGCACTTTTATGATGGACAGATGCACTTTTATGATGGACTGATGCACTTTTATGATGCTAGATGCACTTTTATGATGGACAGATGCACTTTTATGATGGATGGATGCATGTTTTTGAGCTTTAATCTGTTGGTTGCAATTCACTGCCATTATAAAGCTTGGAAGAGCCAGGACATTTTTTAATATAACTCTGATTGTGTTCGTCTGAAAGAAGAGTGTCATACACACCTAGGATGACTTGAGGGAGAGTAAATCATGGGCTAATTTTCATTTGAAAGTGAACTACTCCTTTAAGAGTGATTATGTTTTTTTTTTTGATAAATGCATATTTTGTGTTATTTGTATTATATCGTGAGATTTGTACGTACGAGTAATAATTTGAAGAATAAGAACTTAGGAAGGGTTGGAATTTTCCCTTGTGGAAGAACGGCGAAGAACGAAAAATAGCTCAGACTGCCATTACAAAACACTTGAATACTCCACAGACTATAGACAGAACAACTACAATAAACCTGCTATATCAACAAAACAAATATACACACAGTATATACACACATTACCAAATGATTGCTAATCCATATGACAATAAGATAATCAGTGACAAAATAAATAAGACAATAAAGTGACATTTTTGATCTTCCGAGTGTCCAGTATTCTTACCTAATATTAACATAAGTTAGATATTAGTGTTGATTAAACATTAGTCCCAGATTTATTGGTCTCTTCCTCACAGTTCGTCAGTCGAACCCTGTCACATCTTCACCCTCCCTTCATCATCTTCATAACTGTGTTTCTTCACACTGAGCAATGGTTTCCCATTACCATATATGAGTTTATGAATATTTATGAATGTCTATGAGCCTATGGGTGTTGCATTATGTGTCGTCATAGTGATCTGGCAACCGTGTTCAGGTGTGGCACCTTCGTCTGTGTGTGTTGAGTCACTGTCTCACCTCAGACACACCCCACACACACACACACCCCACACACACACACACAGAGCTGAAATCAGTGCCTGCAGGCAGAGAGTTTTAAAACACACACAAACACACGTAACCCTTCATCACACACACACACACAAATACACGTAACTCTTCATCACACACACACCCGACATACACGCACACACTCACACACAGAGCTGAAATCATTGCCTGCAGGCGGACACACGTTAACTTAGCTATCTTCGTGGGCACTCTCCATAGACATAATGGTTTTTATACTTTACAAACTGTATATTCTCTCCTCTTAAGGCCTCATTATACTTCTGCGTCGGACCTACGCCGGAGCCTATACGCCGTAGGCAACGTGTTGGTTTTAATTTATACTTCTGTGTTGTTGTCCGCGTTGACGCGTACCTAGGGAGCGTGTGAAACCCCGAGGGAGGGGTTCTGGCAGACCAATCACAGCGCTTGTGTCCGCGTAGAATTGACGCGTTGTTACATTTTTGGAGAGGTGCACGTCAGGGTACGCCGTAGGGTACGCGCGCTACACACAGCCTACGACGTAGCTACGGCGGCAGTTCGACGCAGAAGCATAAAACAGGCTTTACACTAACCTGACCCCTAAACCTACCCATCACACACACACACACACACACACACACACACACACACACACACACACACACACACACACTAACCCTACCCCTAAACCTACCCATCACACACACACACACACACACACACACACACACACACACACACACACACACACACACACACACACACACACTAACCCGACCCCTAAACCTACCCATCACACACACACACACACACACACACACACACACACACACACACACTAACCCGACCCCTAAACCTACCCATCACACACACACACACACACACACACACTAACCTGACCCCTAAACCTACATCACACACACACACACACACACACACACACACACACACACACACACACTAACCCGACCTTTAAACCTACCCATCACAAACAACTTTCTGTGTTTTTACCTTTAAAAAAGCCTTTAATTACTTTATTTTGATACCAGATTAACAAATGAGGACGTCCCTAAAGGAGGTTTTTGGGGATTTTGTCAGGATTTGGTCATTTCTGGATACAAATTTTTACCCAATATATAGTCTCCGCAGGCGGAGAGCTTTAAAACACACATAAACACACGTAACTCTTCATCACACACACTCTCTGTTCAGCAAACACTCAGGAAATGCTGGACTCTTTGTTTATGATTGTATAAATCAACACAGAGTCTCTGAAACTGAACCTAAAACTGCTGGCTAGTGTCCTGAACGACCACAGTACACACACACACACACACACACTGAATATAGTGTTCATCAGTCTGTATCATAATAATGAATCACGATTAAATTCCATCTCTGTTACTTTGAGGATGTGAGTGTGTGTGTGTGCGCACATGTTGATTCATGTTATGAAGGGTGTGACGCTGTGAGGAAGGGTATAACACACACACACACACACACACACACACACACACACAGGTGAGCGGCTCCTGAAATAAAAGCCAAACACACACGGCACACGCTGCATTTGAACACTTCACACACACAGAACTACAGCTTTCACACACAAACCGGTGAGTTCTTCACTTTAACATGGTAAATGAACCCTGACTTTAAGTGTCCTTCAGTTGTGCTTTAAAGAACGTTGTGTTTTATCCGTTTAGATCCAGATATTGTCCGGATGAAGACGTGGATTTTTCTTTCTTTAGCAGGTTTGTTGTGTTCAAAGCTTTTAATCATGATGGTTTTGGGCATGTATCATATTATGAACATTAATATTATTATTATATAATATTATTATTATGTTTTTTTGAAAAGATAATGATATTCTTCATATGTTATGTGAATGTTATGTGAGTTCCGCGTGATTTTACCGTGGTAAAGTGTAGGGTGGGAATCGAAAACTTGAGGTCAGGAATCGGATACTTGTTATAAAATTTACATTTCGATTCCTCTTATCGATTCCTCTGTGAGCATTTCAATATGACTTTAAACCACTGAAGCGAGAGACTCTGTTTTCTGTGTTCATGTGTATCAGTATATTGGATCCGGCAGCTCTTAAAGTGACAGCAGCCTAATATTCCTGCTCTATAATAACACTGATATTCCTAATATAACATATAATATATATGCCGTCTCTATAATAACACTAATCAAACAACAGAAGACACAGAGAAAATTATCTCATTCTTCACTGAATAACTTTTGTAACTATATTTGTAATGTATATTTTATTTATAAAGTACAGTGTTATTTTACATTTGATTCCAGTTTCTGAACCTGAAAATCTTAAAACTGTTTATTTCAATCGTGTCTGTGATCAGCTGTGTCTATTAGTTGCGATTTGTTAATTTTTTATTTGTTCTTTTTTAATCACTGAGTGTTTATTGTCTTTAATAATGCTTGAAGTCTATATTAGTTGGGCTAGTTGTTCTTCTATGGTGTTTTTAAACCACAGGCAAACGCTCCTTGTGTAAGTGTTCTTTATCCTGATGATTTCTGCTCATGATATTCAGATACAGTTACATGTTTTGCAATAAGACTAGGGCCCTTTCTTACAACTGCAATGCAGCGCCAAGCGCGACGCAAGTGTTTTCTGCTAGTTTCAGCCCGACGCAGTTATCATTTTCACGTCCTGCGCCGCGTTGTTTAAATAGCAAATGCATTTGCGCCCATTTGTGCCCATGAGCTGCTGGTCTGAGATCGAGTGTGTGTTCTGGCGCATTGTTGGAGCGTTGCTATTTTGAGGAACAGAAATAGACTGAGCCGCTGACCGACTGAACCTGCTCTAAAGTCAATGGCGCAATATATTTTTTTGTTATTTAAAGAGCGCGTTAGTAATGTGCGCCTATAGGCGGGTCCACAACCCGCGTACATTCTGCTTATTACACACACACTCTGCTTATTAAACACACAGGGACGCAAAGCAACACACAAACATGCCAAATATTAAAAATAAAAGTGTAAAAGATTAATATTGTGTACATAAAGATATGGTGAATCCGGCTTGTCCTGTAGAACTTTTACCTCGCGCACGAGCAGATCCGTTTGCGCTCTGGAGACGCGTTCGGTCTTTCCACTGTCAAATTCCGTCATGTAAATAGCGAATCCGCCATGGTGCAAGCGCAACTGGCATTTAAAGGGAATGGGAGATGAGACTCTGATTGGTTTAACGCACGTAAATCCCAAAACACACCCATTACTCATTATGAGAATAGGGACGACCCTTTTAGACCATGCGCCGGGAGCACCGACCATTTTTCCCGTCGTTAAACTAGCAAAAATGTATTCAGACTCACCCTAAGTGAACTTGCGCCCTGCGCTTTAGACCATGTGCTTAGATCATTAAAATAGGGCCCTAAATGTGAATGATATCTAAGTTTTATTTACCATATTGGAATCGAAATTAGGAATCGATAAGCAGAATCGGAATCGGAATCGTTAAAATTCTAACGATACCCAACCCTAGTAAAGTGTTGTGTTGTGTTCTGGTCTCCAGCCCTGTCTGTTGAGTTTTACCGTGATTTTACCGTGGTAAAGTGTCGTGGTCTTGTCTCCAGCTCTGTCTGGTGAGCTTTCCTGTTATTTTACTGTGGTAAAGTGTTGTGTTCTGGTCTCCAGCTCTGTCTGCTGAGCTTTACCGTGATTTTACTGTGGTAAAGTGTTGTGTGCTGGTCTCCAGCTCTGTCTGCTGAGCTTTATCGTGATTTTTACCGTGGTAAAGTGTCGTGTTCTGGTCTCCAGCTCTGTCTGCTGAGTATTACCGTGATTTTACCGTGGTAAAGTGTTGTGTGCTGGTCTCCAGCTCTGTCTGCTGAGCTTTACCGTGGTAAAGTGTTGTGTTCTGGTCTCCAGCTCTGTCTGCGCTGTGTGTGGCACAGCAGGACTGTAGTCGAGGCGCTTGTTACCCGCTGATGGGCGACCTGCTCCTGGGCCGAGAGCAGAACCTGCGCGCCTCCTCCACATGCGGTCAGATGGGGTCAGAGGTCGTCTGCGCTCCACACGGACAGGTGAGGAACTGGGAAACATAAATAACAGAAAAAACTCTTTCATAAAATGATGACACAAAAAGTAAAAATCGAAATAATTACCAAGTTGAAATTATAATCATAATTATGACATTCAAAAGTCGGAATTACAACAAAAAAAATCTAAATTCGGACTTAAAAGTCATAATTATGACATAGAAAGTCATAATTTCAACTTTTAACTTTGTTTTTTTATCTATGACTTCACCATATTTTTAAGTTTCAAGTAAAATAAAGAAAAAAATATATATATTAATAAATATATATATGTGTGTGTGATTTAATATTTATTTTACATTACAGTAATGAGAATGTAAGGGGAAAAAGTGTTTAATTGTCATGAAAATAATATCATAACACAAAAAAATCTTTGGGTTCACTAACTTAATGAAAATATCTAATTTCTTATGGTTTTAGGGTGAAATATAACTCGAGAGTTTTCATGACATTCACTCATTTCTGGTTTTTATGGTTCGCTAGCAGCAGTTTTTGAGGCTGATGCATTTCGAGTTGAACTTGTTTACTCATGTTATTGCTGACGGTTTGTAAAACTAAATCTTCACGCAGACATTCTGTTCTCATTAGGACATGATGAGACGTAATAATGAACAAACTCAGATTCCCCAACCTGAGGCGACGCTCATATGAGACTGTTTTATACTACATGTGATAATTAAACACATTTTACCTCTATAATCTTACTGTATGACTACTGGCTCATTTGTGCGTGTGTTTATTTATTTAGACTGACATTATAATGACATAAAAAGTCAAAATTATAAGATACTAAGTCATAATTATGAGATAAAAAAGTTGAAATTATGGCTTAAAAATTCATAAAATGATGACATAAAAAGTACAAATCAAACAAATTACCAAGTTGAAACTATAACCTATTTATGACATTAAACATATTCTGAAAAAAAAAAAAAAAAAAACTGACTTAAAAGTCATAATTATGACATAGAAGGTTTTTTTTTAAAGTCATATGTCAATCATATTTCATAATTTCGACTTTATCTCATAATTTCAACTTTTAATGTCATAAATATGACATAAAAAGTCAAAATGATGCTGTAACTATGTCATAAAAGTCAAAATTATAACTCAGTAAATCATAATGATCTATTTTTGTAATCATTTCGATTTTCTATGCCATAATGATGACATAAATTAAAAAAATTGTATTTAGTATAATCACAATTTCGCATTTTTATGTCATATTAATGACTTTTTATGTCATAATTAAGATTTATCAAACTTTTTTTCTTATGTGGCGAAAATGGGCTTCCATAAATGAGACCAGAACTGCTTAAGTCCCATAAGCCACACAGAGTCCAACTCAATCATGTCTAAACAAACCCTCTGTGTCCCAGTGGAAGATGAAATGTTGTCCGTGTGACTCTCGGAACCCCGCGGCCTATAACGCTCACACGATCCGGAACGTGATCTCCAGCGCCGGACCCAACCGATGGTGGCAGTCCAAGAAAGGTACGACATCAAAAACCACATCGCTGATGAAAACACAGCAACAACATTCTGTTCGCCATTTTGTTTACCTCAGGATCACTTTATTTATGTCAGTCAGGTTACTCAGGTATTCGATATGTTCGAGTTTGGCTGACCGACTACATGTAATTAAAGGACATCATAACGAAAAGTACATATAATAAATAGTTTTAATTCTACACAATGAACATTTCAACAGTATTTTCTATAACTAAAACGTCAAATTAACGGGCAGCGCATATTTTTACAACCATGACAACAGCAGATAGCGCGCGGGAACCGTTATGATCAGTCTTTGAAACGTAAATACTGCCGATAAATAAACACTTAATTATTGATTTATATTAATTACACAAAATACATTTAAGATAACAGAAGTTTATCGCGAGCACAGCGAAACCACTTTATGTTACGTAAAACGAATAAATGGCTCTAAATCTTACAATCATCTTAGTCATCAAAACCCACTTTTTATTGTAAAATATTTAAACAAATGATTTAAATGAGGTTTTATTTAACTATGGTAATTATAAAATTTGTTCAGTTAATGCCGAAGCAAATGTACTTTCTTTCTAATTTACACTACCAAACTGTATTGTTTTAAACATATTCAGTACTTTTAATTAAATACTTCACATTTGTTCGTAATTAATAAAATTTAAACACGATTTTGCACAATACAATTTGATGGAAATATTCCAGGACAAACATGTCCGTCATTCCATCATTGAAAGGTTTTCCTGTGTTAATATGAGTGTGTGTGTGTGTGTGTGTGTGTGTGTGTTTATACAGTGTGTGTGTGTGTGTGTGTGTGTGTGTGTGTGTTTATACAGTGTTAATGTGAGTGTGTGTGTGTGTGTGTGTGTGTGTTTATACAGTGTTAATGTGAGTGTGTGTGTTTATACAGTGTTAATGTGAGTGTGTGTGTGTTTACAGTGTTAATATGAGTGTGTGTGTTTATACAGTGATAATATGAGTGTGTGTGTTTATACAGTGATAATGTGAGTGTGTGTGTGTGTGTGTTTATACAGTGTTAATGTGAGTGTGTGTGTGTTTATACAGTGTTAATGTGAGTGTGTGTGTTTGTACAGTGTTAATGTGAGTGTGTGTGTTTATACCGTGTTAATGTGAGTGTGTGTGTGTGTTTATGTGAGTGTGTGTGTTTATACAGTGTTAATGTGAGTGTGTGTGTTATTCCAGATGTGAGTCCGGTGACGCTGCAGCTGGATTTAAATGGGATATATCACCTGGAAACGGTCCTACTATCTTTTAAGGTATCTGATACTCAGTCTCATTGGCAATGTTTACATGCACAACTTTTATTCAATCGGACTGAATTTATTCCGACTGATGAATCTGATTAGTGTTTACACAAGCGCTAAACATGTGATCGGGTTGATGTGTGTGTTTATATGTAAAAAGCTTCAAATCGCTATATATTTTTCGACATGCCCACATTACACGAATTCTCCTCCATTGGTTCTTTATTTGTTTTAAACAGCAGACTTAATATTGACCCATTTCTGGTCATAATTTGGAGACGATGAGCGTATGAACCTGCAGTAATTAGGAATAAACCCCCCCTTTCAGTCCGATCGAAATTTTGTTCGGATCGAGCTCAATCAGATCTTTTTTCAGTCCGATTGAGCCGTCAATCCCCTTACTAACCGATTATTTGATTGCATGTAAACGTAGCCAGTCTTTATTTGCTATGAAGTGCTGTTTTCTAACGGGTCCTGTGGTCCGCAGGGCCCGAGGCCTGACGCGCTGATCATCGAGAGGTCGAGGGATTTCGGGGGGTCGTGGCAGCCGGTCCTGTACATGGCCACCGACTGCCCCTCCACCTTCCCTCAGGTGAGCACGTCGTTCCCTCGGCGCCTGCAGGACACGTACTGCTACACTCTGCCCTCCACCGCAGACCAGCCCTACAGGGACCAGAAGGTACATCTTCATTCATGGCAATAACATCATCATAATTATGACATATTTATGAGACTAAAAGTCACATTTATGAGATACTTAGGTATAATTATGAGATTAAAAGTCTAAATCATGACATATTAAGACAAAAAGTTACAATTTTGACAGTCAATTATGACAAAAAGTTGAAATTATGACAAAAAGTTACAATTATCACAAAAAGTTACAATTATCACAAAAAGACAAAATTATGACAAAAGTAAAAATTTGGACAAAAAGTTTACATTTTGATAAAAAGTCAAAATTATGACATATTAAGTCATCTATGAAATTTTGACAAGTCAGTTATGATATAAAAAGTCAAAATTATGACAAAAAGTTTATATTTTAACAAAAAGACAATTTTGACAAAAAGTCAATAAAAAGTCATCGTTTATGATAAAAAGTCAAAATTATAAGATAAAAAGTCGAAATGATGACTTTTTATTTGATCATTTTGATTTACCAAAGCATGATTTTGTTTTCTTAATAAACGGGCTTCCTTATGTTGACGATTCTCTTCTCCTCAGGTTAACTTTTATCCTCTCCATCAGTTCTCAAACATCGATCTACCCAACGAATACAAAATTGAAGGTGAGATGTTTTGACTTTATGAGATTTACTGATTAATAACTGCCAGATGTGATGATTGACGGCTGGTTTGCCCCTCAGTGGCGTCGGGATTCACGGGTCTGCGGGTCAATTTGACCCGGTTGGGTCCGGTTCCCAGTTTGCCGGGCCGAGGCCTGAGTCAGTTCTACGCCCTGCGGGAGATGAAGGTTGTCGGATCCTGTTTCTGCCACGGACACGCAAACCAGTGCAGCAGCCAGACCAACACACAGGTCACACTCACACACACTCACACACACACACTCTCTCTCACACACACACACACTCTCACACTCACACACTCACACACACAGGCGCACACATCTTTGTGGGGACTCTCCATAGATGTAATGGTTTTTATACTGTACAAACTGTATATTCTGTCCCCTCACACTAACCCTACCCCTAAACCTACCCATCACACACACACACACACACACACACACACTAACCCTACCCCTAAACCTACCCATCACAGAAAACTTTCTGCATGTTTACATTTTCAAAAAAATATAATTTAGTATGTTTATTAACCCATTTCCCTCGTGGGGACCACTGGCTGGCTGGCTGGCTGGTCCCCACAATGGAGGTGATCTCAGGTTTTACTATCCTTGTGGGGACATTTGGTTCCCACAATGTAATATAAACAAAAACACACACACACACACACACAGACAGACCAGTGCAGCAGCCAGACCAACACACAGGTCACACACACACACACACTCCCATACACACACACAACACTGTAAAGCTCACGCAGCTCATGCGTGTGTGTTTGTGTTCTGCAGGTTGGAGGTGTGTGTGACTGTCAGCACAACACGGCCGGTGTGAACTGTGAGCGATGTGACGACTTCCACAACGACCTTCCCTGGAGACCCGCGGAGAGCGGAAACACACACACCTGCAAACGTACGCATGCGTCACAATCAATAAATATTAAAATATTAGAACTTATAGCTAAAATCACTTCAAAGAAATGGCAGAAGTGTTATGCTAGTGTTATGCTAGCGTTAATGCTAGTGTTAATGCTAGTGTGTTATTTCATATAAAGCTATGAAGATGTGCTATACATCAGCTGGAGTGTGTCATCATGTGTGTGTGGTGTGTGTGTGTGCAGGTTGTGACTGTAATAATCACTCTGATCGCTGTCACTTCGACCCGCTGCGTTACGAGGCGACGGGCCGGCGCTCTGGAGGAGTGTGTGACGGATGTTCTCATCACACAACGGGACACAACTGTGAGCGCTGTGTGCAAAACTACTACCCTAACCCTCTGAGTGACATGAGGAGCCCCGACGCCTGCCTGCGTGAGGATACACACACACACACACACACACACAAACACACACACACACACACACACACACACACATGTCTGGTTCACTATCTTTGTGGGGACTCTCCATAGACGTAATGGTTTTTATACAGTACAAACTGTATATTCTGTCCCCTTACACTAACCCTACCCCTAAACCTACCCATCACACACACACACACACACACACACACACACACACTAACCCTACCCCTAAACCTACCCATCACAGAAAACTTTCTGCATTTTTACATTTTCAAAAAAATATAATTTAGTATGTTTATTTACCCATTCCCCTCATGAGGACCGCTGGCTGGTCCCCACAATGGAGGTGATCTCAGGTTTTACTATCCTTGTGGAGACATTTGGTTCCCACAATGTAATATAAATCAAACGCACACAGACACACACACACACACTTACATATACATACACACACACACACACATGAGGATGATGCTGATGATGAAGGTGTGTCCTCAGGTTGTCTGTGTGACCCCGCGGGCTCTAAGAGCGGGGGTCAGTGTGACGCGTCAGGAGTGTGTGTGTGTAAAGAGAACGTGGAGGGCGATCGCTGCGACCGCTGTAAAGACGGACACTACAACCTCGACGCCAACAACCCTCTCGGCTGCTCCAGTGAGTCACAGCTCATATTCAACACACCTCATACAAATACCACGATCTATTCATATTCAATTCATACTAAATATTAAATTGCCAATAAATAAATAGGAAATGATATTAAATAAAATAATATCAAAGAAATTGCATGGACTGCGTTAAATTAAATAGTAAAAAATCGAATTAAAAAAAGGTCTTTAGGCTGAATGTGTTTAACGAACTGCCTGTATGTGTGTGTGTGTGTGTTCAGAGTGCTCCTGCAGTTATGTCGGGTCGGTCAGCGGTGTGTGTAACCAGCTGACGGGTCAGTGTGTGTGTCGCGCTAACGCTGAGGGTTTAGCGTGTGACCGTTGTGCTGCTGGTTACTGGAACCCGTCGTCGCCCAACGGTTGCCAGCCGTGTGACTGTGACCCCATCAACGCCCGCAGCGCCACCTGTGACCAGGTACACACATCTCACACACACACACACACACACACACACACACACACACACACACATA
>NC_140222.1:1828137-1858137 GCF_951802725.1 Rutilus rutilus | reverse complement strand
CTCCCGACGGAGCGCCCCCTTGTGGAGCGGAGGACGCCTGCATAGGAGCACTGCCCAATGCCAACAAGGCCTTTCAGGACGCCGACGAGGTCAAGGCCAAACTACAGGAGCTCAACGACAAGATCGCACAAGCAGCCGCGCAGGTACCACCAAATTTACTATATCTTATTTATACCTATTAGATATAAAAGTTAAAAATAGTATAAAGAAGTAAACGTTCAATAATAAATCAAAATAAAATTTGTTATTAAATTAAATGTTAAATGTTAAACAAGCCCAAAAAATTATGATAAATAAAATTGATATTGGGAAACATAAAGATGCAATTATGAGAATCAAAAGTTGCACTTGTAAATATTGAATAAAAAATTAATTAATAATAAATATTTTGATAAATTGTCAAATAAACAAATATTAAGTTATAAACATTACATGTAAAAATAACAACATTATACACAAGTAAATATTACATTAATAAAAAAAAAATGAAAAAGTCACAATTGTGAGAAATATTAGTTAAATTATGAAAATAAAATTTCAAATTGTGAAATATAAAGATGGTACAAACACACATGACCACTTAGAAAGACTAATAAGACTAGTCCGTTTTGATTTTTACATTGACTTACGTCGACTCTCTGAAAAAACAGATCCAGGAAGCTGACGATGCGGCCAATAGGGTGAGACTGTCCACTGACAATCTGGCCAATCAGATCAAGCAGGTGCAAGCCGACGTAGACGGAGACCTGAAAGACACCAAAGACTTCATCAACACACTGAGGGACTTCCTGTCAGGTCAGTAACACACTCACTCACTCACACACAAACACACGTGTCATTGCTTTAACTTTATTTTGACATGCTGCACCCTGTGAAGTATATGCCATGAATTTATTCATAAGGTAGTATGTGAAGCAGTATGTAAAAAAAAGTAGGATTTACTTACTATATATAGTATGCATACTGCAGTCAGGATGGAGTATGTAGTGGTGCATTGAGCAGCTGCAGTACAGTACTGTAGTTTGTGGTGTGGTGTTGTAAAGCGCTATAGTCAAGTCAAGTCATCTTCATTTATATAGTGCTTTTAACAATATAGATTGTTCCAAAACAGCTTTAAAGTGATAATAGGGAAATAGAAGTAACAGAGATTGTTTTGGCTTTACAGCAGCTCTAGAATAAAGTAGTATGTAGTGTGCTGTAAAGCGCTGTAGTGTGTTGTAAAGTGCTGTAGTATGTAGTGTGTTGTAAAGCGCTGTAGTATGTAGTGTGTTGTAAAGCGCTGTAGTATGTAGTGTGGTGTTGTAAAGCGTTGTAGTATGTAGTGTGTTGTAAAGCGCTGTAGTATGTAGTGTGTTGTTGTAAAGTGCTGTAGTATGTAGTGTGTTGTTGTAAAGCGCTGTAGTGTGTAGTGTGTTGTTGTAAAGCGCTGTAGTATGTAGTGTGTTGTTGTAAAGCGCTGTAGTATGTAGTGTGTTGTTGTAAAGCGCTGTAGTATGTAGTGTGTTGTTGTAAAGTGCTGTAGTATGTAGTGTGTTGTTGTAAAGCGCTGTAGTATGTAGTGTGTTGTAAAGCGTTGTAGTGTATAGTGTGTTGTAAAGCGCTGTAGTATGTAGTGTGTTGTTGTAAAGTGCTGTAGTATGTAGTGTGTTGTTGTAAAGCGCTGTAGTATGTAGTGTGTTGTAAAGCGTTGTAGTGTATAGTGTGTTGTAAAGTGCTGTAGTATGTAGTGTGTTGTTGTAAAGCGCTGTAGTATGTAGTGTGTTGTTGTAAAGCGCTGTATAGTGTAGTGTGCTGTAAAGCGCTGTAGTATGTAGTGTGTTGTTGTAAAGCGCTGTAGTATGTAGTGTGTTGTTGTAAAGCGCTGTAGTATGTAGTGTGTTGTTGTAAAGCGCTGTAGTATGTAGTGTGTTGTAAAGCGCTGTATAGTGTAGTGTGCTGTAAAGCGTTGTAGTGTATAGTGTGTTGTAAAGTGCTGTAGTATGTAGTGTGGTGTTGTAAAGCATTGTAGTGTATAGTGTGTTGTAAAGTGCTGTAGTATGTAGTGTGTTGTTGTAAAGCGTTGTAGTGTATAGTGTGTTGTAAAGTGCTGTAGTATGTAGTGTGGTGTTGTAAAGCGTTGTAGTGTATAGTGTGTTGTAAAGTGCTGTAGTATGTAGTGTGGTGTTGTAAAGCGCTGTGTAGTATGTAGTGTGTTGTAAAGCGCTGTATAGTGTAGTGTGCTGTAAAGCGCTGTAGTATGTAGTGTGCTGTAAAGCGCTGTAGTATGTAGTGTGTTGTAAAGCGCTGTATAGTGTAGTGTGCTGTAAAGCGCTGTAGTGTGCTGTAAAGCGCTGTAGGATGTAGTGTGTTGTAAAGCGCTGTAGTATGTAGTGTGGTGTTGTAAAGTGCTGTAGTATGTAGTGTGGTGTTGTAAAGCGCTGTAGTATGTAGTGTGGTGTTGTAAAGCGCTGTAGTATGTAGTGTGTTGTAAAGCGCTGTAGTATGTAGTGTGGTGTTGTAAAGCGCTGTAGTATGTAGTGTGTTGTTGTAAAGCGCTGTAGTATGTAGTGTGTTGTAAAGCGCTGTAGTATGTAGTGTGTTGTAAAGCGCTGTGTTGTAAAGCGCTGTAGTGTGTAGTGTGCTGTAAAGCGCTGTAGTGTGTTGTAAAGCGCTGTAGTATGTAGTGTGCTGTAAAGCGCTGTGTTGTAAAGCGCTGTAGTGTGTAGTGTGTTGTAAAGCGCTGTGTTGTAAAGCGCTGTAGTGTGTTGTAAAGCGCTGTAGTATGTAGTGTGTTGTAAAGCGCTGTGTTGTAAAGCGCTGTAGTGTGTAGTGTGCTGTAAAGCGTTGTAGTGTGTTGTAAAGCGCTGTAGTGTGTAGTGTGCTGTAAAGCGCTGTAGTGTGTTGTAAAGCGCTGTAGTATGTAGTGTGTTGTAAAGCGCTGTGTTGTAAAGCGCTGTAGTGTGTAGTGTGCTGTAAAGCGCTGTAGTGTGTTGTAAAGCGCTGTGTTGTCACCCCCTCAGAGCCTCAGTCAGACCCGGAGCAGGTCCAGCGAGTGTGTGAGGCTGTTCTGGAGGCCCGGCTGCCTCTGACTCTGGATCAGCTGAAGCAGAAGCTGAAGGATCTGCAGGATCTGACGGCCTCAGTGCCCGACAGCAGCAGCGTCCTGACGACTAGCGGCCCGCAGCTGGAGGACGCCAGACGCCTGCTGGATACCGCCCGCGAGACACGGTACACACAC
This sequence comes from Rutilus rutilus, assembly GCF_951802725.1. NCBI lineage: Eukaryota > Metazoa > Chordata > Actinopteri > Cypriniformes > Leuciscidae > Rutilus > Rutilus rutilus. Next base: position 1,854,920 of record NC_140222.1, on the reverse strand, counting down.
ACACGCACGCACACAGGGTACACACACACTCACACACACGGTACACACACACACGGTACACATGCACACAGGGTACACACACACTCACACACACACACACACACGGTACACACACAAATGCACACACGGTACACACACACTCACACACACACACGGTACACACACACTCACACACATACGGTACACACACACTCACACACATACAGTACAGGTCATGCTGAAGTGCTTTTATTTCGAATTTCATGGATTATTTTGTTCAGAATTTTCTGTCACATTTTCCTTCGTGAAATATTTTGTTAATAGATCCGTGTAGAATTTCGTTCCAAAATTTCGTTTCAGTATTCTTTTAAGAATTTCCCTTCTGACAATGAAGCTCTATTGGTAAATATTAGTTAATGCATTAAGTGTCATGAACTAATAACAAACACTATTTTACTTTTACTAACATGAATCTAGATGAATGTTAAATTCAACGGTAACACTTTACAGTAAGGTTCATTAGTGAACATTAGTTTATGACTTTAGTTAACGTGAACTAAGAATGACCAATACTTCTACAGCATTAATTAATCTTAGTTAATATTCATTTCAACATTTACTAATGCATTATTAAAATCAGAGGTTGTATTTGTGAACATTAGTTACTGCACTGTGAACTAACATGAACACACAATGAACAGCTGGATTATTATTAACTAACATTAACAAAGATGAATAAATACTGTAACAAATGTATTGATCATTGTTAGTTCAATCTTATTATGAAGTGTTACCAATTCAACATAAATTATACATTTTTAAATGTTAAATTAACATTATTGTATTTTGAATTAACATAAATTAACAAGACATAATAATATATATAATATACTGTATATAAAATTTATTTGTAATTTATTCATATTTATAAAACGGTTAGTTCCAGTCCGTGATTCTGATTGGTCGATAGCTGTGTTTTATTCACGATAAAGCGGTTCTATGTATCACTACACAACACCCCTAACAACCACTCTTAGCAACGTAAACATACTTGTTCTCAACGATATTGTTCATTGACGCTAATAGAGTAGAGTATTGTGAGAGGTCGAGTAAGCGAGTGTTCCTGCAGTTACAGTAGACACAGCATTTTCCTTCATTCATAATAAAAAATCAGTCCGAATGTCCGCCGCGATATCTTGTCCTTTTACCAGTTAAAGGTCCCGTTGTATGCCCCTTTTCACAAGATGTAAAATAAGTCTCTGATGTCCCCAGAGTGTGTATGTGAAGTTTGAGCTCAAAATACCCAACAGATCATTTTTTACAGCATGTTTAAATTGACATTTTTTGGGGCTCAGAAAAACGAGCTGTTTCAGTGTGTGCCCTTTAAATGCAAATGAGCTGCTGCTGGACGACCCAGGGGGCGGAGCTTCATGAGCTCGTGCTCAGTCTGTCAGGACAAATTCATCTCATGGAATGATGATAATATCAGAAACTCTCAGTAACGGCGTTCATTTCGAGTCGGACAATAATGCCTACAGAGTCAGAGTGCTGTATAGAGATGGAACAGGTATAGTTTAGTAGTTTAATTACGGTTATTATAACGTATTTGTCATCTGCTTGTATGTATCCATTATTTATTAACAGCCTACAAGTCTGCTGTTTCGGACCAGGTCCGAATGATGATCAAACATGTACTGATGAGTTTAATAAAGTTTATTGTACATCAGACAAAAGATGAAGCGTCAGTTTTACTTCAGAAAATCACGGTAAGAGCTGAGTAAACACAGTAGCCTAAGTTATAAGAAGTGCGCAAGTAGCCAGTAGAGTTGAGGGAGCATTCCTGTGGGCGGAGGTTAGTCTAAACACGGTTCTGGTGATGTCACTAATGAAGGAAGTAGAGGGGTGTAGTCCAATCGAGCCGTTTTATGTAGTCAACTTCTGTTAAATAAAATATCTCGCTTGGCATTGAACTTTGAGCTTTATAATTTTACAGATATTATTTATACTCTAACAACAACATTACACACTAACTAAAGTTTGAAACATGGGATCACGTAGAACGGGACCTTTAAGAAGTTTTCTCGTGCCGTGACACGCTAGTCGTTTATCAGTGGCGTCTTGCTCCTCCGTGTTCACAAGTTTCAGTCGTTTCAGTGTAAAAGTCTTCTCTACTGACTGACTCGCTCATAAAGACAGTGTTTGCCGCCATCTAACGGTGAAATAATGTGTAACTTCTGCTGCTGTTCACGGTCAGGGACTATTTTCTCCAGCGGAAGGAAGGCTTTTAGTGATTTAACTTCATGAAAGTTGCACTAATACATATTTTTTGGGCTTTAATATTTGTATTGTGCGGTCACCGTTTCATAAAAGCAATAAGGTACTCGAGGCTAGTGCTGTATCGCGAATAATGGTGACTCTGCTTCGTGTCGAGCCTAACAACACCTCGTGACTTATTCCCCGTACAGCACAGCCTCGAGTGCCTCATTGCTGATATATCTGTGTGTGTTTGGCTGATGTTCTTTGACTGGTCGTTTGCAGAGACGCAGCGTTTGGCATCCAGCAGGACGGCGAGAGTCTTCTGAAAGCGATGGATGAAAACGAGAACATTTTCGACGACCTGGAGGACAAAATCCGGCAGAGCGTCGACATCGCCAACGACGTTAAGAAAGACATCGAGGGGGTCAGTTCGAGTCACGTGTGCGGAAACAACAGGAACGACCTCAGAACTCAAATTAACCGAGATTTGTCATCTCTCTCTCTCTCTCAGATTGAGGACGTGCTGGCTCCCGCTGAGCAGGGGATTGTGGGTATTTCAGGGCTGATGGATGAGATTCGCCCCCTGGTGGACGCGTTGAGGAACGACTTGACGACAGGAACAGCGCTGGCGAACGATGCTCAAGATCAGGCAAATTCTGCTCAAGACGAGGCCGACCAGGCCGCAGAGGTACTGACACACACACAACTGTTCAATACACAGCTTTCCACAACACACATCACTTCAAAGCAGCTTTACAGAAAGTGCATGAGTCCACATTACAGCTTACAGTGATCTGATATCAGAGGTGATGTCTAAGTTATGTATTTCAGAAATGTACATATACAAAATCACAGTTAGCTAAAAATTTATTATTTTAAACAACGTAATAATTTTATGCAGAAACAATAAGCTGACTGAAGTAATGAATACTTGTGTGTTAACAAATTATGCTAACAAACGTGTTTGTAGGAGCTGGAGGCGTTAAGAGACGAGTTTGAGCGGATGAAACAAGCCGCGGCTGACAACACTCAGGCAGGGGAAGATGGTGTTCGTTTACTAAAGCTACAGGAGGAGGCGGAGTCTCTGATGACGGACACCTCTGACATCATGAAGGCTCTGAAAGGTAACGCCCACAAAACATCCATCCCATAATGTCAGGCACACACATTACCGATTGTGTGGTTTTGTGAGTGATTGCGAGACATTTTAGAGATGATGTGAACAAATCATTGAATCAGAGTTCTGAATCAGTTTTTGATTCACTGAATCGGTTCATTTGAATCAATTGGTGTATTCGATTGACTCAGTGAGTCGATTTGATTTATTTATTCAAATCTGTGAATCAAATGAGTCGATTCACTGACTGTTTGAATACGTTAGGAATCGATCCACTGAATCAGAGTCAGTTGAATGAACTCAGCACAAAAACTGTTTTTGGTACTAAAAGTTCAATTAAATTATGTCATACTGTCATGCACACACACATTACCCATGGTAACCGCTCGTGTTGTTTGTGTCTCTCAGATAAAGAAGCGTCCATACGGCAGCAAGCGACAGAGCTGGAGGAGAACGGCTCGCGACTGACCGGCCTGGACGCTATAGTGGAGAAACTCAGAGACGACATTCGCTATAAAGTCACCAGTCTGAACATGTGCCAGGGCTGATGACACACAACTAACACACAACACTGATGACACACAACTAACACACAACAGTCACCAGTCTGAACATGTGCCAGGGCTGATGACACACAACTAACACACAACACTTGATGACACACAACTAACACACAACAGTCACCAGTCTGAACATGTGCCAGGGCTGATGACACACAACTAACACACAACACTGATGACACACAACACACAACACTGATGACACGCAACACACAACAGTAGCACTGATGACACACAACTAACACACAACACTGATAACACACAACTAACACACAACAGTAACACTGATGACACACAACTAACACACAACACACAACAGTCACCAGTCTGAACATGTGCCAGGGCTGATGACACACAACTAACACACAACACTGATGACACACAACACACAACAGTCACCAGTCTGAACATGTGCCAGGGCTGATGACACACAACTAACACACAACACTGATGACACACAACTAACACACAACACTGATGACACACAACACACAACAGTAACACTGATGACACACAACTAACACACAACAGTAACACTGATGACACACAACTAACACACAACAGTAACACTGATGACACACAACTAACACACAACAGTAACACTGATGACACACATTATTGTCTTTGAATAAACTTGATTTTCTAAACTTGCTCTAAATGTTGTACTTGAATTAAACTTGCCCACATTGAAGTTGGTGTGTAAATAGTTTTATTTGATGATGTCAATACAGCAGTGTGTTTATGATTACAGCAGGGGTCTGTGATAATACACATTTACTGACATTAGATACAGTGATCTTATAAGCACATATAAAACACAAACAGAGAGATTATAACAGCGAAGATTAATAAGTCCTTAAATAAGAAAATAATATTTAAGCACAGTCCTTCAGTATTTATACACACTCAAACACACAGCTGTGGCACATGTGATCCGCCCTTCCCATGATGCACCCTGATCAGCCCACCACGGGTGTAAATATGACTACTGTACATGTATATGCAGACAGTAGGTGAAATAATACGACGAACAGAGCGTCCGGTCTCACGCTCTCAGTCTCTTCACACTGACACGTCGTCCAGGCCGAGATGAAGCTTTGAGAAGCGGATGTGTGTGTGCGATTGGCACTCGTTTGACCCGGTCTGTGGCTCCGACGTGTGACGGGACGAGCCGACGCTCAGATAAACACCATCTGAGAGAGAGAGAGAAGAGAGAGAGAGAGGAGAGAGAGAGAGAAGAGAGAGAGAGACAGAGAGAGAGAGAGAGAGAGAGAGAGAGATTTGTCTTACATGAACTTCCCCAGCAAAGTGAGTAAACATAATAACTAATACGCCAATTTGGTTCATGATTTGACAGTGTTTCCCGCCACAGTTGATTTTTACCCACAAACCCTGCACACACACCTTCACGATCACGTGACGGTTAAAGCGGAGGCCTGAGTGGATACTCACTTCATTTGATTGACAGCTGTCAGTCAGACGATTACATCAGAGAGCAAACGCCGGTCTGAAGGGTCTGGCCACGCCCATCTGAGCCACACATCATCCTGTCCGACCTGAGACACACAGAACACACTCATGAGGCCTTGAAAACAGTACAATCACTTATAAAAGCAAGTTTTAAATAAGTATTTACATGTATGTATATTTATGTACATTTTAAAAGCCATAAACTGCAATATAGTTATAAACAGAAATATTTATCAACACTTGTTGCATTAAACTATTCACAAAAATGAGACGTGCCACATGGAGACTTGAGGAAACATGTTATAGTGATGATGCCAGTGAATCATAGAATGGGAGTTGTGAATCTGATTCACCGAATCTGCTCATTTGAAACATCCAACTGAATCGATTCACAGAATCAAATGAGTCGATTCACTGAGTTGAATTTACGAAACAACTACTTGATTCACTGAATCAGAGTTATGAATTGATTCATTGAAATTTCAGCTAAACAAATAAATCGATTCACAGAATCAAATAGATTGAATTTACAAAACAACTACTTGAGTCACTGAATTGATTCACTGAATCAGAGTTATGAATTGATTCATTGAAATGAATAAAACACAGTTTTTGCTACTTAAGTTTTTTGTATTAACTTTCTCAAATTTGTGATTCGAACATGGAACAACCGTAAAACTAGACATGCTGATTGGGAATTGTGATGTTCATTATGTTGTTCGATGTTCCAAATTCAAAGGCATGACTGCATGAATTCTTCATGAACCCCAGAATGCATTGTTCAGTGAAAATGGCCCAGGATGGTGAACGAACATGAGAGAGATGTCAATAACAAAAGATATTAAAAAGTGTGTATCTGGTGCAGTATCTGACGCTAGCATCACCTGTTAGCGGCGCAGTCTGACGCACACAGGTCCGACTCTGAGTGGTACGCGTGTTGACCGGTCTCAGAGATGACCAGCGCGTGCATCGGCTCGCTGTTGCAGGCCTTGAGCGGGCCATGCCCCCTGACGACATCAGCGTGAGGCGACAGGGTCATGTGACTGCACGAGGGGTTCCCATTGGTGTCCAGCTCGCTGGGGGCGGGGCCTGGAGACGAGACGTCCAGCACCTCGATCAGCGGGGTCGGGCTCGGGGTCGTGACCTCAGGGTCAGCGTGAGTGAGTTGAAGACGTCGCATGTAACTGACCGCCACCGTCACGTTGATGGCTTGCTAAAACACACACATGCTCATATATTCAATATTTGTGTAGCGCTTTTCACAATACACATCATTTCAAAGCAGCTTTACGCATTACAATTTACAGTGATCTGTTATCAGGGGAAACTGTCTAAGTTATGTATTTCAGAAATTTACAAATACAAAATCACAGTTAGCAAAAAAGGTATTAATTTAAACAATGTAATAATTGAATTCAGAATCAATGAGCTGATTGAAGTATTGAATACTTGAATATAGAGTCATTCACACAGCGACACAGGAGTGTTTTAGGGCTATCAAAATATCTGAAAAGCTCAATTCGAATTTCTTTCTTAAATATTAGCAGAATTCAAATTATATTCGAATTCTAAAGGCAATCCTTAATGTTAAAGGGGAAAACAGTGCTGTATTGTCTCCTATGCCCACAAGAGGGCGCAATGAGCAAATCTAAACCAAATCAAGCATCTCATCTTTAACAATTGTTCTTAAATAAAATATAATTTCCTTAGTTTTATGCACAATTGTAACCTAATTTTCCTTGCACATTATGTAAGTGCATCAGTAACCTGAGAAAACACACTTCAACACACAGCGTAATGAACTACATCAACACTTCCATTCAGAAACACTCACTTCTACTCACTACATCTACATATTGATCATCACAAACAGCAGACGCTCAGATGTTTTTATCTTTCAGCAAGCTTTTATCTATTTACTCATAAATATGATTCATCAAACATGTATTTTCATGAACCAGTTTATTCATGAATCAACATTGTTTTTTTCTAAATAATGTTTATTCGTGAATCAGTATATTTATTTATGAATCATCATATTTGTATACATTAGTTTATGAAGTATTTCATCATTTAAAAAAAAACATTTATACATGATAAAGTATGTTTGATTATTAATAGGTCAATCTGGTAATGAATTAGTAAGTTTATTGACAAATCGGTTTGTTTATTTGTGCAAATTCGAATGTGCAGTTTGTTTTTAAATTTGACAAAATATTCTAAATGAAAGATGTTCTTTGACAGCCCTGGAGTGTGTGTGTGATCTGCTCTCTCACCTTCCACTTGGATTTGGCAAAGTTCTTCTGCATCTGCTCACAGACGGACTGAATAATATTGTCATTGTGCGCCGTGTCTCCAATTATCCTGCATAAAGAGAACAACAGCTCATTTATTCATGAACCAGCATGTTTATTCATACATTTATGAATCTGCATGTTCATTTATACATTTGTTTATTCATGAATAAGAATGATTATTCATCATGTGATTTTCATGAATCATAGATGAATCCATGAATCAACATGCTTATTGCAAAATTAATGTTTATTCGTGAATCTGTATATTTATTTATGAATCAGCATATTCCTATGCATTTGTTTATTCATGAAGTTTTTCATAAATAAACATTTGTCTGTTAATTCACACGTAAGTAAATTTATTCATGAATTATTAATAAGTCAATATAGTAATGAATCAGAATGTTTATTGTTGAAGCAGGTTGTATATTTGTTTAATCGTGATCTGCATTTTTTTTTTTCATGATTCAATATGTTAATCATGTGTATTCATGACTCAGTTCATCAGTCCACATATAAACAGGCCGTAAAACTGTACTGGGATTCTCCGAGGTGTATCTCACCATGGATGACCGAGCGCTTGTTCAGTTGTGTAGCGTTTATTAGGGTTTTTCTCCAGCATGTGTCTGATAAAGTCCTTCGCTGCAGAAAACAGGACAAATCAGATATTATTCACAAAGATTTTCAATACATACTAACATTAAAGGTGCAGTGTGTGAGTTTTAGCAGTATCTAGTGGTGAGGATGTGAATTGCACCCAACAGGAGTTACGGTGGCCGACAGGAAGTGATGTCGTCGTCTGAGACAGCAGAGAGTAGCCAGTTAAACAATGAGGTCTCTTTGCAAAGATAAATTAAGAAATTATGTTTACTTTATTATTCAGTAAAACGATAAGGGAATATTATTGTTACTTGTTCATCATTGTGTCAGTGTTTGATCCGCTGACTTTAGCTGAAGCTTCTTATCATGAAGAAGAACATAGTGACGAAACGCGTTTGTCCGCTCAGGGCCACCGTAGAAACATGTCGATGTAAGCGGACCCGCGGTGTGTGTAGAGAGAAATGCCTCATTCTAAGCTAATAAACACATAACGGTTCATTATGTAAGGTCTTTATACACCACTGAAAACATAGTTATGAATATGATATTGCATTTCTGTCAACAGATCCTCCTAAATATTACACAATGCACCTTTAACATACTAAGAATACACGCTAACAATTTAAAAAGAGACCCATGTTTGATGTTGTACTGCAGCTGATGGCCTACAGGGGGCAGTAATAACAGCGTGTGTAAAGTGTTTCAGACGCACCTGACTCAGAGATTTCGTCCCAGTACGGCGAGTGAAACGCATATTCTGCCTTCATGATCTTGGAGAAAAGGCGTGTTTCATTCTCCTCATAAAATGGCGGGTATCCACTCAACCTAAACAAACACATGAAGAGATCAGCGTTTGAGGAAAAACACACCTGACCGGATCGCAAGAGTGTGTATAATGACGGCAGACTCACAGAATGTACGTTATGACGCCGATAGACCAGCAATCCACTGCTTTACTGTACGGTTTCTGAGCCAGAACCTCGGGAGCTGATGAGAATAATCACCGTAATGAGAATCATCACCATAATGAGAATCATCACCATAATGAGAATTATCAATCATCACCGTAATGAGAATAATCACCGTAATGAGAATCATCACCATAATGAGAATCATCACCATAATGAGAATCATCACCGTAATGACAATCATCACCGTAATGAGAATCATCACCGTAATGAGAAACATCACCATAATACGAATCATCATCACCATAATGAGAATCATCACCGTAATGACAATCATCACCATAATGAGAATCATAATGAGTAACATCACAGTAATGAGAATCATCACCGTAATGACAATCATCACCATAATGAGAATCATAATGAGTAACATCACAGTAATGAGAATCATCACCATAATGAGAATCATAACCATTACAGGCAATCTAACAGCAGAAGTAAAAGCGTTCGTACCAACATATCCTGGTGTTCCACAGGCCGTGGACATCACACCGTGATCCGCCATCTTCGACAGACCGAAGTCACTGATCATGATCTTAGCGTTCTCCTCTGGACTGTAGTACAGCAGGTTCTCCGGCTACAGACGGATAAAACAGTGGACATTAATAACATTTAGGACCTATTACACCATTGATATTAGTTTTAGGCTCTACTATAAGCAGAGTTTCTTGTTTGCATGACATGTGGACTCAATAAATCCTTATCCTGAGCAAAATAATCAAGCTGACATTCAGTACAATTTGTATCTTTTATTTAGAATACATGCAAATGTAATTTACGTCTTTTAATTTGTCAAAAGATTTAAAGCAAAGTTTTTGAAGAGTGCGCATGTGCGAACGAGCTCTAGTGCGTAAGAACGAGACTATGATTGAATCTGGAAATAAAACAGATGACAGATGACATATCCTCAGATGACATGTCCGTAATTTATTCGCATTAATTTGATCTCAAACAGATTCATTAAAAGTAGTTATTACTCCACCACGTGTGTGACATCATTAACCAACGTTGTTGATCGACCAATTTGCGACAGTACAGTTTCGGGAAACAGTCGTGACTCGCTAGTTGATTTCTTCAACGATGCATCGTGCTATAGTAGTAAAGCAGCGAGTTACGTCGTTGTACGGGAAACACACTCCTGTTTAGTTCCTGTCTCTATGAAGCCCCTCCTTCTGAAAAGCACACTGTGCTCTGATTGGTCGGCTGGAGCAGTGTGTTGTGATTGGTCGAGCGCTTGAGTGTGTTTGGGAAACATCCCGCCCCTTACCATAACCGCCAGTTTAATACACTACTAACTAACTCAACCAGGCCCCGCCCCTTTATTCTGCGTATGAATTATTTAAATGAGGAATATTGTGACGTGTTCGTTCCCGGAAGAAACTCAAGACTACAATGGAGGCGTTTCAGGGAGATTTTAGAAACAGTGACGCTTATATAGAGTATAACTGGAACTTTGCAGAACTTTCCATGAGAATTGAACGTGTAAAACGCATAATAGGTCGTCTTTAATTAAAACCTCGACAGAAGATGGATGAGAAGATCAAGCTCTCTCACCTTCAGGTCTCTGTGGACGATGCTGTTCTGGTGCAGGTAGGAAACGGCCTCCAGGACCTGTTTGATCACACGGCTGGCGTCTTTTTCCGTGAAAACCCCTCGATCCAGAATACGGTCAAACAGCTCTCCGCCCGACACCCTTCACAGACACCCAGACATGTACGAGTTAATACACACGCTAAAAAAGACTGTTTGTGTGTATGTTTTAGGCATTATCAAACACGTACAGCTCCATGACCAAGTAATAGTGTGTTCTCGTTTCGTAGAAATCTTCCAGTCCCACCACGTTATCATGCTTTATCCTGAAAGAGAGAGAGAGAGAGACTTCAGAATCCAGAACATGGTGTTTGGTGTTGGTCTGTAGTGTTGTGTCAGATGCTTTAGGGGTTGGCGGTCTATATGTGGAGTCAGGTGTGTTTGTATTAATGGTCTGTGATATTTGTGGTCTGTAGTTTTTAATCTGTGATGTTTGCGTCTGTGAATAGGAATTTTCGTTATAACTTTTGACCACAAGGTGGCGCTGCCCGGAAACTTCTTGAGTACTTTCAGGGCATGGTGCCGAAGACACACACCAAATTTTGTAAAGAAATGCCAATGTTCGTAAAATATAGCAAATTACGGCCAAATTCAAAATGGCCGACACCAAAAATGGCCGATATGGGAAAATTGGGTATCGTTCGACTCGGCATGCTGCACCAGTGAGAGTTCTGTGATTTTTTGGGATTCAGCCTTGGTGTGTGTTATGACAACCATGACCTGAGGCTACCTGCACAGTTTCGGCGTGGTGCCACCTAGTGGTCAGGAGATATGAAAGATGGCTCTTTTTGCTTATAACTTCTGAAAGATTTGGCCAAAAAAAAAAAAATCACAAAACTCGAACAATACCCAATTTTCCCATATCGGCCATTTGGGGTGTCGGCCATTTAGAATTGTGTCGTAAAATGCTATATTTTACAAACATTGGCGTTTCTTTACAAAGCTTGGTTTGTGTCCACGACGCCATGCCCTGATGGTGCTCAAAAAGTTTCCGTGCAGCGCCACCTTGTGGTCAAAAGTTATGACAAAATTTCCAAAAATGCTAAAAACCTTTGACTAAATTAGCTTATTGTAATGAAACTGGTCTTAATAGATTCCTTGGGTCATGCTGAGAACATAGATACCAATTTTGTCAAATTTAGCCAAATTTCCTGTCCGCCATTTTGATATTTTTCGAACTCCTCCAAGACCTTTGGTCCAATTTTCACCAAAATCAAATCGTATCATCTTCAAACAAAAAAGTTATAGATTTCGTGGTGATAGGCGAAACTGTTTTCATATACTGCATCAACAAAGTTAATGGAATGATGCCAAAATGACTGTGATTGGGCTTATGGTCTTTATATTAATGGCCTGTGATGTTTGCTGTATTGATGATATTGTTCTGTAGTCTTTATGTTAATGGCCTGTATTGTTTATGGTCTGTAATCTGTGATCAGGATCTCTGATGATTAGATTTGTTGTTTTGTCTCGTACCTCTTCAGCACCTTGATCTCGTTCTCAAGGTTGGAGTGGTGCAGCTGTTTTTTCTTCACACACTTCAGGGCGTAGAAATTCCCGGTCTTTCTCTCTCTCACCAGGTAGACCTCAGAAAACGAGCCCCTGCAGAAACACATGAATGTTGAAGCCCCAGCGAGTGAGTTTGAGATCAGCACTAATCTCTCAGCACAAGGCACAGCTGTGTGTGTGTGTCCAGGTCGTTCATTAAAGACTTCAACTCACCTGGTGTATCTTAAATAGCTGTCCTAGGACGAGGATTACTGAGCGTTACGTAAGAGACCCAGTACCGCCCCTAACGACTCATTACCCACAATGCATCTAATCCAGAACACCTTAGAAATACCTTGCAAGCGCCCAGAACAACACAGAAAGCACCTGGCAATGTCCTCATCATGTTTGTCACATTGTCAAACCATGTGTGTGTGAAAACACACTCCTACAGCAGAGATTATCACAGACTGAGATTGAGAACATGATGATCGAATGATTATTTGAAGTCAAATCTGTAATGCTTTAGTTTAAATCAATGCTGTAATCCACATGAATGTGTACAGGAGCCAATTATGACACTCATTCTATACGTTATTAAATAATTCATAGATTATAAGAATAATTCACGAATTAACAAGAAAATTTAACAAAGATTCGTTATTTCTCTTTTGGAGACAGATTTGTCCCCGTGTTGGTGTAGCTTCGTAAACCCATTTACATTCACCGTCTCGGTAATCCTTTAATTAACTAGTGTCAGGATGTTCTCTGATGTCTGTGTCATTCCCCTGCTGATGAAGATTGACAGGTGTCAAAACGAGAGAGAGAGAGAGAGATGACTCACTAATGCTCACACGAACTCCTGACAAGCATTTCTGAGTATCAACTTAAAAACTGCACGCCTCATAATGACTCATAAAGCTTTATAACACTTCATAATGATTCATTAACTCTTCTCTATTCCTCAGTATGCCTTGCAAAGCTTTGAAACTCCTTATTCTGTCTCGTACAGCTTCATAACGGCTTCTGGTGCATTATAATGCAGATTATTTTGTAGTGCCTCATAATGCTTGGAAACATCTCATAACACTTCATACTGCTACATAAAGTGTCACAAGATTTCATAATGTGTTGTGTCGCAGTGTTACAGTGCTTCATAGCAACTCATAAACCGTCATAACACTTCACAATACCTCACAATGGCTCAGTAATTTACAAAGCTACACAACACCTTATAGATTCCTGTGAAGTTCCACAACACTTCAAAAAGCTTCATAGCACCTCATAATGTTTCCTAACCCCTCAAAAAGGTTCATAAGAGTTTATAGTGGCTATTAAAGCTTCATAACATTTTTTAACACTTTGTAATGCTCCATAACAACTCATAAAGCTTCATAACACTTCATAAAGATCCATATTACTTTACACTGCCTCATAACAGTTCAGTTTACCATATGAAGCTTCCTAACACATTATAGCGCCCCATAAAGCATTATAACACTTCATAACTGTAAGAATGCTTCATAAAGCTTCATAACATTTTGAAATGCTCTGTAATGACACGATTATAATTAAACCTGCTTTCATTCAAAACGCTTTAAAAAGTGTCATAAGAGCTTATAATGCCTCTTGAAGCTTCATAGCATTTTGAAATGCTCTGTAATGACACGATTATAATTCCTCTTAAAGCTTCATAGCATTTTGCCCACTTTATAATTCTTCATAACACGTTAAAATGCCTCAGTAATGCCTTACAAAGATTTCTAACACCTTATACTGATTTATAACATTACATAAAGCTTCATGTTCATAACACCTCAGCTTCATGAACCTTCACAAAGTGTCCTAAGAGTTTACGGTGCCTCTTAAAGCTTCATAACATTGTAATGGTTCGTAAAGCTTCATAAATCTTTGCAATGCCTCATAATGGTTTGTTATGTCTTACAAAGCTTCATAACTCCTTATAGTGCCCCATAAAGCTTCATGACTCCTTATAGTGCCCCATAAAGCTTCATAACTCCTTATAGCGCCCCATAAAGCTTCATAACTCCTTATAGCGCCCCATAAAGCTTCATAACTCCTTATAGCGCCCCATAAAGCTTCATAACTCCTTATAGCGCCCCATAAAGCTTCATAACTCCTTATAGCGCTCCTTATAGCACCCCATAAAGCTTCAAAACTCCTTATAGCGCCCCATAAAACTTCATAACTCCTTATAGCGCCCCATAAAGCTTCATAACTCCTTATAGCGCCCCATAAAGCTTCATAACTCCTTATAGCGCCCCATAAAGCTTCATAACTCCTTATAGCGCCCCATAAAACTTCATAACTCCTTATAGCGCCCCATAAAGCTTCATAACTCCTTATAGCGCCCCATAAAGCTTCATAACTCCTTATAGCGCCCCATAAAGCTTCATAACTCCTTATAGCGCTCCTTATAGCACCCCATAAAGCTTCAAAACTCCTTATAGCGCCCCATAAAACTTCATAACTCCTTATAGCGCCCCATAAAGCTTCATAACTCCTTATAGCGCCCCATAAAGCTTCATAACTCCTTATAGCGCCCCATAAAGCTTCATAACTCCTTATAGCGCCCCATAAAGCTTCATAACTCCTTATAGCGCCCCATAAAGCTTCATAACTCCTTATAGCGCCCCATAAAGCTTCATAACTCCTTATAGCGCCCCATAAAGCTTCATAACTCCTTATAGTGCCCCATAAAGCTTCATAACTCCTTATAGTGCCCCATAAAGCTTCATAACTCCTTATAGTGCCCCATAAAGCTTCAAAACATCTTATAATGCTTCAGAAAGCTTCATAACCCCTCATAAGGACCTTTTACTTCTCAATGCCTTGTAATATCTCAGCACAGCCTCGCAAAGCTATAACATCTATATGTTACGAGTATACTTCATAACTCTTCATAAAGTGTTATAAGAGCTTACTGTACATTGACTATTAAAGCTTCATAACACCCAATAAAGCTTCATACCCCTTCATAAACTGTCATAAGAACTTACTGTATAATGACGTAAAGCATCATAGCACTTTATAACCCTTAATAACAACTCATGAAGATTCATAAAGCTTCACTACACTTTACAATGATTCATAATGGTTCAGTAAAGCCTTTTAAAATATTTCATAAAACTTCATAACCCTTCATAAACTGTTGTAAGAGCTTAAAATGCCTCTTAAAGCTTCATTACATTTCAGAACGCTTTGTAATAATTCATGACAACCCATAACACTTCAAAAAGCTTCATCGTGCCTCATAATGCTTCATAACCCTTCATAAAGTGCCATAGGGGATAATAGTAAGGATGCACCGATATTACAATTTTGTCCGATACCGATAACCGATAATATTTGAAAGCCGATAACCGATATATATTGGCCGATAAACTTAAAATCAACATTTGTATATAATTTTTGAGAGCCTGATACAAAAACAAAAGTCTCACCATTAAAAGCCGCGTCCCAAACGCACAATTATGATGTTCTCGTTATAATTTTATGAAGCCGATATGACAGACTTGCGCTGCTCATGTTGTGCTTTACCATATTTGTATTTTTTTTAAGTGATTTCAATCATATTTCAAGCATTTTAAAACCATAATGTTGAACAGTGCGCATCTGAAGCGTCTCAGCTGGTGGAAATAATACAGTATTTATCAGCTTTAATATATCGGCCAAATGTTTTTATCGGGCCGATAACAATAACATTAAAAATGAACCGATATCGGCCGATACCGATATAGTGGCTGATATACCGTGCATCCCTATATAATCATGCCTCTTAAAGCTTTATAACATTTCATAATGCTTTGTAATAATTCATGACAACTCATAACACTTCAAAAAGCTCCATCGTGCCTCATAATGCTTCATAACCCTTCATAAAGAGCCATAGGAGATAATAGCAAGGATGCACCGATATTAAAATGATGGCTGATATCGATAACGTTAAAAAGTCGGCCGATACCGATATAGTGGCCGATATATCGTGCATCCCTAGATAATCGTGCCTCTTAAAGCTTTATAACATTTCATCATGCTCTGTAACGCGTGTTAAAACTTCAAAACGATGAATAATATCCTGTATTAGTGCTAACCGGTTCCTCCAGGTGTTTCTCAATAGGATGAACAGCTTCATTGATAAAGACGTCCCCTGGTCCTCAATCCGTTAATCTGAGTCTCAGGCTCAGACGCATGTGTCTCCTCTGAGCAGTAAAGCTTCTGATCCTGTAATAGCGCTCAAGCTCGCAAAAACACCCTCAGCTGACTCCTGACTCAGGAAACTTCAGTGTCTCGTCATGAAATCATGAAACGCTCCATACTTACGATCCCAGAACCTCCTTGAAGTCAAAGATCTCCTTGATGTTGCTGGTGATCTTCTTCCAGCTGCAGTTGATCTCCTTCCGACCCATCGCGGCTCGAGTTTCACACACCGACTCCTGAAACACACACATCTGTCATATTAATCACAGAAACCATCACATGGTCATAATCTTCATCTTATGTAAAGGTGGAGAAGGTCGCGCTAATGAATCCCGGTGCGTTTCTGAGAAGAGTTTTGATCTCTGACCTCTGACCTCTCTATGTGGGTTAATGCATTTAATACCTGGAATCACTTTACTTTAACGTTACAGTATAAGAACTATCAATGAACAATGATTCTACAGCATTTATGAATCTTAACTGATAGTAATTGAAACAAAAGTTGTATTTGTTACAAACATGAGCAAGCCATATTAAGTAAGTTGTATTTTTACTAACAGTAAAACAAAGTCTAATGAATGCACAGTTAATTTTAGCTAATGCATTAACACTTTAATACTTTAATAAAGCGTCACTTAACAACACTGACAAACATTATTACTCGATACAATGTTACCCAGATCATTTGTTAACACACATTTGAATAGTTAAGAATAATTATATATTCATTTATATATATTTATATACATTTTGCGAATGCATTTACATTTTTCTTTGGTATTTTAATGTCGTTCTCTTTAGCGCTTTTAACATTTAATGTCAAAATATTCACAAAAGTTGAAATACTGAGTTTAGAATAAACAGAAATATGATCACGTGTGAGCTCTCAGAGACACGATAATTCATATGAAAGAAGAAGCCATTCTTACCGGAGTGATGGTGATGATGATGAGGAGGAGACGCAGTTGTTGAGCATCTACCTGAACTCTCACGCGCTCGCTTCAGCTTCATGAGCGCGCGCGGGGGGCGGGGCCGAGGCGAGTGACGTCACCCGCGAGCACCTGAGAGCCAATCACAATAACCTTCCTTGAAAAAGTTATGGTATGAGGTGTCTATGTTTATTAAGGAAAATGTACTGTTTATTTTTTCGATATTTAAAGTATGATAACAGTGTGAATAAGGAGACTTTTGTAATTAATTTGGATACAAAGGTCTTGTATTTTTGTGAATGTTTTATTTTTTTATTAATTTTTTGGTCCCCTGGCTCCAAAATGTATGTTTTATTGTTTTGTTGTTTAAAGCATTAATAAAACATTTTTTAAAAATCACAGTAACCTTCCCCTGCAAATTATGCGCTTCAGATCAAGTGGCAAATGATATATGTCGTTAAATATGCTGCCTTTGTACTTTAATGGTGAAGGGGAAAAATTGTTTTATTAGTTTTGGTGTAAGTTGGGGAATAACTTGGAAATAAAGTAGCCTATAGTAGGCTATATACAGCAATGTAAATGTTGTACAAAAGAGTGTATTTTCTCTCAAAACAACATGTAAACAGGCAGCTTTAATTACATGTTGGTGGTTTAGAACATGTGCTTGCGATGTGTGCAGCTTAACGTGTAATTGAGCACTGCTGACACGCGCGCGCGCGTGTGTGTGTGTGTGTGTGTGTGTGCACGCGCGCGGACTCGCCTGGGTGAACAGGTGCGCACTGTATCATTACAGTGAGTGTCTTATAATCTAATATAGTTTTTGTATTATGCTTGAGTTCATTCTGCTTATCAGCACCGTGTGTGTATAATCACATGCATAATATCTGTTGATAATATGATTATGCTCTAAAGCGAGACATATTGACCCCAGAGTTGCTGAACACATGAATCTCCATGAGTTGCAGTCTCATGTTTAATCACATCGAGTCTCGAGTCCCTGCACATGTTCAGTCCGTGAGCGTGACGTCACAGCACGTCATTTCACACATCATCACATCATAATTCAGTCACAACGATTACACATAATCATCCGAGATTATATTACATAATATTATAATAATTACATAATATTAAAACGTATTTATTGCCATATAAATGACACACAAACCACACATATAAATGATTATATGATTTTTAATTATAAATAAACGTATTAATTTATTTTTGATGCATACCAATACAATGGCCTAATGTGATATACTGATAAATAGAACTTAAATTAATAAATGTGAATTAATTGTAATTCTTTCAATAGCCTACTTTGTTTACAAAATATATGAAGTAATTATTTCATAAACAAAAAATATAATATAATATATTATTCATTTCATTATTTTATGTCATGCACATTGTTTTTCAAAGTAAAAAAAATTTGATTATAAAATCACTTTTACAAATAATCCTTGTTACGTTGTTTAATTTAATTAATTTTTATAAAACCATTAAATCAACAAAAACATTCAGTGGTAAATATTTTATCCTAGATGATGATCTGCATCTTTTTCTACAGTAGATGTTCGTTTAAGAAACTTTAATCCGCTTTAATCCGGTTAAAATGAGCTGAGCAGAAAATTAAGAGCACTTCCTGATCTTGTTTCTCATTCTGAGATGTGATTGGCTGAGCAGAAGAATGTGGGCGGGGTTAAGATGCCCTGAAATTCACAGGACAGGAAACAGGAGATCATTAGCGGACGTCTGTACGAGTTTGTATAACTTCAGCAGAATGAAGAAGAAAGTTTAATCTCATCCAGATCAGGCTTATTTGACGCCTCTATTAAACTGCATTAATGAATATTAATGTCTCTCATGCATTCATTACCATTACTAACAATCCAAATGAAAGCAGCATGAAATGAGCAGCACCTGGTGAATCAGTCGATCTAAGCTTCTCAATGAATTTGAATACTGTTAATTAAAGTTAATTAATCTGTTGCCATGGCTTTGCACCTGTTTCAGGAGAAAGGAGGACATTCAGTCGAAATAAACAAGAATATTTAATGCCAACCTGTTTGTATTGCGTTCAGGACACACGAGCAGCCACATTCATAGGGATTAAAGTGAATTTAACTCTATAATCCAGTTACGTTCATCTGCTGTCTATGGTTGAATGAGTGAGTGTGACTCACTAGCGCCACCTGGTGGAAACCCAAAATCAATGACACTCGTCTCGTAAAAAAAAAATCAAGGACCACAATGGAAATAAGTTAATACAACTTCATTGTGTTATCCTTAAATGTTGTATTGCTACTTTTTATGTCAAATAAACTCAAACTCAAACTCAATTCAAGCCACCCAAAACAGAAACAGTCATGATTCAGTTACGACAGAGTGTTTATTCATACCTAAACTAGTCCTTTAAGATCTAATAACAACACTAAACCATCAGTGATTTATACAAACACTCACGAATACATATAAAAGAGTCACCATCAGCATTATCAGACCGAACACGAGCGAAATCACTCTGACGATCCATCCGTATGGAAACCTCCAGGACACCAGGGGGCGCCGATGTGCCACGAGACACCTGCAAACATATCACATGTCAGTGGTCTGAATTATGTCCATAAATTAAGATGAACATGACTGTAAACGCACAGTTCAGGGTTCTCCTCCCCTCGTTCTGACTCCTCCCCTTGTTCTGACTCCTCCCCCTCACATGAACTTTCTTTGGGTTTGATTGGAGAATAACGACGGCGATGGCACATTTGCGTCCCACTGTCGAATACAAAGATCGGTCACATGCACTCATGTAGGAAATTTACAAAATATCTTCATGGAACATGATCTTTACTAAATATCCTAATCATTTTTGGCATAAAAGAAAAATCTATAATTTTCACCCATACAAAGTATTGTTGGCTATTGCCACAAATATACCTGTGCGACTCGAGACCGGTTTTGTGGTCCAGGGTCACATATGTCACGTGTTTTACCTTTGAAACATGCTGCTGTCACTGTCTTCGTACTGGTTTAGACTGTTCACAGGAGAATCTACTGGAACTACTTCCTGTCTGAGAGACGCACACAGGAAACAGTCATATTTTTTAGTTAAATAAATCTTAAGCTACTAGTCTAGTCTAGTTTTACCTCATGTCTGCTTGCGTATCAGGCTTTGCGTTCGCACTGGTTTCGCAGCTCTCCAGAAACGAAGCCTCTAGATGCTTCAACTGCAGCGATAAAAAATCTCGTAAAAACCTACACACAATCAGACCAGAAGCAAACGCTGGAATATGATCCAGAAACATACCTCAGATTGAGTCGGGAGTAATGTGACGCTTACCCTGCGGCGTATTGGCTATGGTTAAACACATTTCAGAATAATACAAGACAAATGTTAATTACAGCTCATAGTCATTACATCTATCAAGCTCCAAACAACATAAAAGACATTTGGTCACTAAAAGAGTGGCATAAACCTAGAAAAAGGGGTTCGTAATGACATGAAGGTGGGTAGATCATAAGTTTACATTTATTTAGTCTGGTGAACTAGCTCTTTATATATGCAAAGTAAGGTCTAGAGATATGCATGAGTCACTGATTTAGTCTAATAGTTCAATCATGGTCAGTTACCTGTTGTGATGAATGTCTGAACAGGTCCCGGTCATCTGTTTGAAGAAAACTCTGATTATGTAAGACTACAGGATTATTTACCCTCCAGGCCACTAGGGGGCAGCACAGACACCCGTTTTCAAAAGTTTGCGTTTTCAGGCACCTAAAACGGCGTTGTCATGTCAATGAACGGCCATAAAAAGTTTTACGTTTTTAGTTGAAAACGGTGTTGTGTAAGCGGCCCCTACAGGTTTATTTACCCTCCAGGCCACTAGGGGGCAGCACTGAACCCCGTTTTCAAAAGTTTACGTTTTCAGGCACCTAAAACGGCGTTGTCGTGTCAATGAACGGCCATAAAAAGTTTTACGTTTTTAGTTGAAAATGGTGTCGTGTAAGCAGCCCCTACAGGTTTATTTATCCTCCAGGCCACTAGGGGGCAGAACTGATCCCCGTTTTCAAAAGTTTGCGTTTTCAGGCACCTAAAACGGCGTTGTCGTGTCAATGAACGGCCATAAAAAGTTTTACGTTTTTAGTTGAAAATGGTGTCGTGTAAGCAGCCCCTACAGGTTTATTTATCCTCCAGGCCACTAGGGGGCAGAACTGATCCCCGTTTTCAAAAGTTTACATTTTCAGGCACCTAAAACGGCGTTGTCGTGTCAATGAACGGCCATAAAAAGTTTTACGTTTTTAGTTGAAAATGGTGTCGTGTAAGCGGCCCCTACAGGTTTATTTATCCTCCAGGCCACTAGGGGGCAGAACTGATCCCCGTTTTCAAAAGTTTGCGTTTTCAGGCACCTAAAACGGCGTTGTCGTGTCAATGAACGGCCATAAAAAGTTTTAAGTTTTTAGTTGAAAATGGTGTCGTGTAAGCAGCCCCTACAGGTTTATTTATCCTCCAGGCCACTAGAGGGCAGAACTGATCCCCGTTTTCAAAAGTTTACATTTTCAGGCACCTAAAACGGCGTTGTCGTGTCAATGAACGGCCATAAAAAGTTTTACGTTTTTAGTTGAAAATGGTGTCGTGTAAGCGGCCCCTACAGGTTTATTTATCCTCCAGGCCACTAGGGGGCAGCACTGACCTGTGGAGTCGCTGTGTACTCGACGCTTCATCCTCTGCAGCATCTTCCTGGCCTCCAGCATCTCCTCGCTCTCTGAAGCATGACGTCTCTTGAGATGCTCCACGTGAATCGACATCATCTCCACGGCGTGACTGACACGCGCTTCCTGATGCGCAAACGTGGTTATGAGAAGGTTTATAAACGGTCTATGCGGGTTTTGTGATGTGAAGTACCTGGTGTGCGGCTCCAAGCATCTCTGCTGTTTTCACAACATTGTCCACATTGCCCTCCAGCATCTGCAGGTTGTTCTTCATCTGTTCCACCATCTCTCTGCTGTCCACATCTGGAAGACGCTCATACAACACCTGCAGGACAGCACAAACCCTTATAACATGTAGGGAAGCACTTTTTGAGTACCAACATTTTTGCCATTTTTGGGGACAGGATTTTTCTCCATATTTTGCAAGTTAGCAATTATAATGATAAGTGTGTTCATTAATTATTAGGATCGTAGTTGATCCGAACTGTGAACAGTGTCAGTCACTGAACTAGCCCCGCCCACTTGTGCTTTGACCACACCCTCTCTCCCATAAACCCCACCCACTAAAGATACAACAGGATCGTAGTTGATCCGAACTGTGAGCAGTGTCAGTCACTGAACTAGCCCCGCCCACTTGTACTTTGACCACACCCACTCTCCCATAAACCCCGCCCCCTAAAGACACAACAGCACGGGTCAGCAGCCCCACGCTTCGGCACGCATGAGATTCGTGGACTAACTGCTAAGTTTAACCATCATAGAGTGAACGTTTATCATTTGGACTTGTGTTTTGTCTTGCCAAGTTACACATTCAACGATTTTAAATGCAGAAGAAGAGGCGAAAGGCACCGAATTGATTCCTCTTTCGCGTTTACTTGCGCTTGAACGGACACATACACACAAAATTACGTTGTTTGAGGGGACGGCCATTTGTTGTGGTTTCCGAAACCACGTTATTGAGTGCACTCATTCAATCCCACAATGCACCGCAATAATGAGTGTACAACTGATGTACGTTCAACGGCTAGAGATTACCCATAATGCACTGTGAGAGATTTCACTAGATTTGTAATGAGACGCTTTGGTAAACTTGATATCCGCCAAAATAAAAGCTCGACTGCATTTTTCGTTAAAATAAAATTTCACGGGTTTATCTCATTTCTATACCCTTATGTGTGGAAATTAGGACAAAAAGTTATGAAAGTTTAATTTATTTTTCAGTGCATTTGTTTTTACAATTTATGACTTTTACTATGGAAGCTTGTTTCCGCCACAGAAAAAACCTTTTTAATCTCGCAATTCTGACTTTTTTCTCACAATTGCTTGCTATAAAGTCGCAATTGCGCGTTATAACGTCAGAATTGTGTGATATAAAGTCGCGATTGCGAGTTATAAAGTCAGAATTGCATGATATAAAGTCGCAATTGTGAGTTATAACGTCAGAATTGCGAGTTATAAAGTCAGAATTGTGTGATATAAAGTCAGAATTGCGAGTTATAAAGTCAGAATTGCATGATATAAAGTCAGAATTGCGAGTTATAAAGTCAGAATTGCGAGTTATAAAGTCAGAATTGCATGATATAAAGTCAGAATTGCGAGTTATAAATTCAGAATTGCGTGATATAAAGTCGCAATTGCGAGTTATAAAGTCAGAATTGCGTGATATAAAGTCAAAATTGCGTGATATAAAGTCGTAATTGCGAGTTATAAAGTCGTAATTGGGAGTTATAAAGTTGTAATTGGGAGTTATAAAGTCGTAATTGCAAGTTATAAAGTCGTAATTGCGAGTTATAAAGTTGTAATTGCGAGTTATAAAGTCGTAATTGCGAGTTATAAAGTTGTAATTGCGTGATATAAAGTCAGAATTGCGAGATATAAATGCAATTGTGAGATTATCTTTTAAAATGTTTTATTCTGTGTTGGAAACAAGCTTCCATATATTATTGTCATAGGAATTAATAATTATATTATTAGTAGTGTGTAGTGTAATGTAGACTGAGACACTATATCACAACTAAAAAGAGGTTTGAGTCCCTGTTAAAGTGACTGACGTTGTTCACGTTGCACACTGAATATGGTTTGGAGCTCTTCATTTTAAACTCTCAAAGTGCGCCAGATTTATGAGTTTAACTTCATCACTATACCCAGAATGCCCTCGCGACGCTCAGCAGAGTCTCAGGTGTGTGTTCTGCTGTACCTGTAGCATCTCTCTGGTGTGCAGCAGTTCTCTCTGCAGATTCTCCTCCGCGACGACACGCTCGTGACGCTCCGCTTGAAGCCGCTGCGTTAGCGTGTACTGGTCACAGCGAAACCCCAGTGCAAACTGGGTAAACGCGCTCTGTGTGTGTGTTCACAGGTGTTAGTGACGTCTGGGGATGTTATATCTAACACACACTCTCTCTCTGAGAGAGACTCACCTCGACCTCGTCCTCCGTCATCTCCACACTGCTGTGAGAAACATGTCCTGTTAGCGTTAGCATTAGCAGCCTGATACTGTGAGTTTGTTTCAGTGGGTCTTTATTACTTGAGGTCAGGAATCAGATACTTATTATAAAATTAAAATTTCGATTCCTCTTATCGATTCCTCTGTGAGCATTTCAATATGACTTTAAACCACTGAAGCGAGAGACTCTGTTTTCTGTGTTCATGTGTATCAGTATATTGGATCCGGCAGCTCTTAAAGTGACAGCAGCCTAATATTCCTGCTCTATAATAACACTGATATTCCTGCTCTATAATAACACTGATATTCCCGCTCTATAAGAACACTGATATTCCTCTCTATAATAACGCTGATATTCCCGCTCTATAATAACACTGATATTCCCGCTCTATAATAACACTGATATTCCCGCTCTATAATAATGCTGATATTCCCGCTCTATAATAACGCTGATATCTATAATAACACTGATATTCCTGCTCTATAATAACGCTGATATTCCCGCTCTATAATAACACTGATATTCCCGCTCTATAATAACACTGATATTCCTGCTCTATAATAACGCTGATATTCCCGCTCTATAATAACGCTGATATTCCCGCTCTATAATAACGCTGATATCTATAATAACGCTGATATTCCCGCTCTATAATAACGCTGATATTCCCGCTCTATAATAACGCTGATATTCCCGCTCTATAATAACACTAATATTCCCGCTCTATAATAACGCTGATATTCCCGCTCTATAATAACGCTGATATTCCCGCTCTATAATAACACTGATATTCCCGCTCTATAATAACGCTGATATTCCCGCTCTATAATAACACTAATATTCCCGCTCTATAATAACGCTGATATTCCCGCTCTATAATAACGCTGATATTCCCGCTCTATAATAACACTGATATTCCCGCTCTATAATAACGCTGATATTCCCGCTCTATAATAACACTAATATTCCCGCTCTATAATAACGCTGATATTCCCGCTCTATAATAACGCTGATATTCCCGCTCTATAATAACGCTGATATTCCAGTTCTATAATAACACTAATATTCCCGCTCTATAATAACGCTGATATTCCCGCTCTATAATAACGCTGATATTCCCGCTCTATAATAACGCTGATATTCCCGCTCTATAATAACGCTGATATTCCCGCTCTATAATAACGCTGATATTCCCGCTCTATAATAACGCTGATATCTATAATAACGCTGATATTCCCGCTCTATAATAACACTGATATTCCCGCTCTATAATAACGCTGATATTCCTGCTCTATAATAACACTAATATTCCCGCTCTATAATAACGCTGATATTCCCGCTCTATAATAACGCTGATATTCCCGCTCTATAATAACACTGATATTCCCGCTCTATAATAACGCTGATATTCCCGCTCTATAATAACACTAATATTCCCGCTCTATAATAACGCTGATATTCCCGCTCTATAATAACGCTGATATTCCCGCTCTATAATAACGCTGATATTCCATAATAACGCTGATATTCCCGCTCTATAATAACGCTGATATTCCCGCTCTATAATAACGCTGATATTCCCGCTCTATAATAACGCTGATATTCCCGCTCTATAATAACGCTGATATCTATAATAACGCTGATATTCCCGCTCTATAATAACACTGATATTCCCGCTCTATAATAACGCTGATATTCCTGCTCTATAATAACACTAATATTCCCGCTCTATAATAACGCTGATATTCCCGCTCTATAATAACACTGATATTCCCGCTCTATAATAACGCTGATATTCCCGCTCTATAATAACACTAATATTCCCGCTCTATAATAACGCTGATATTCCCGCTCTATAATAACGCTGATATTCCCGCTCTATAATAACGCTGATATTCCATAATAACGCTGATATTCCCGCTCTATAATAACGCTGATATTCCATAATAACGCTGATATTCCCGCTCTATAATAACGCTGATATTCCCGCTCTATAATAACGCTGATATTCCCGCTCTATAATAACGCTGATATTCCCGCTCTATAATAACGCTGATATTCCCGCTCTATAATAACACTGATATTCCCGCTCTATAATCCCGCTCTATAATAACGCTGATATTCCCGCTCTATAATAACACTGATATTCCCGCT
>NC_140222.1:1795637-1823137 GCF_951802725.1 Rutilus rutilus | reverse complement strand
TCAATAATAACCAGAACACAACTGACTAACTAATACACTGTTGACCCTCCAAAACACCCCACTGACGCCCTAAAAATACTTATTGACCACCCTAAACAACCAGTGTACCTATAAAACCACCACAACAAAACCCTAAAATAAGTCTCAAACATCGTACATGCACTCAAATACACCCACAGAGATCAACCTGACCGTCCAAAACACCCCAATCTCACATTAGGCTACTCAGAACTCTTAAGCACCCTAAATGTCACCCTAAATACCCACTGACCTTCAAAAATACCCAGTAAACAACTGACCAACTAAGACACCCTTCGGACCCTGCAAAACACCCCAATGACACCCTAAAAATAAGCATTGACCCTAAAAAAACCTCAAAAACACTGCTCTTCAAATACACTTCACTGTCACATCAAGCTTTGAATACATCTTACCCTCTACAGGACCCTAAATTACGCCCTAAACACCCACTTATCCTCAAAAATAGCACAGAACTGACCATCCACATAAAAAAGACCACAATGAACACTCAGCAACACTAAATCAACAACAACAATCCCAGTCTCACATTAGGCTATTTAGAAATCATGAGGCAACCTAAATGACACCCTAAAACACCATAAAACACTTTATTATACTAAAAACTAGACTGACTGTTGAAAATACGCCACTGATCCTCCAAAACACCCCAGTGACGCCCTAAAATTCCCACAAACTATCAAAAATAAGCAACCACTGACACTCAAAAACACCCCCATCTCACATTAGGCTACTCAGAACACAACTGACACTCTTAAGCACCCCAAATGACACCCTACATACACACAGACCTTCAAAAATACCCAGTAGACCCAGCAAAACACCCCAATATCACATTAGGCTATTTAGAAATCACAAGGCACCCTAAATGACACCCTAAAACACCCTAAAAACACATATTATACAGATGACCACTAAAAACACCACACTGATCATTGAAAATACACCAATTATCCTCCTAAACACACCCCAGTTACACCCTAAAATTCCCACAAACCCCCCAAAAATAACCACTGATGTCAAAAACACCCAACAGTCTCCTAAAACACTCACTGACTCTCAAAAACACCCCCTTACAGACTTACAAACACACACACCAAAATACCCTGATGACGCCCTAAAACATCCACAAACCCTCTAAAACGTCCACTTACCTCATCAATAACCCAGTGACCCCTGTGTGAGCATGAGAGATGTTCATTTGGTTAGCAAAATAATTTATGAAACAGCCCAGAAGATCAATCAGTGAGGTTTTACCCTGTAGTTTTATTCAGATGTTTTACAAAAGCCTGTAGAAAACATCACCCTGCAACAGTTCAGTCAGTTCTTGTCCACATCGTTCACATAAACCAGGAAACAAACGGCCCCTCGGACAGGAAGAGTCGCACACATTTCACCGGCACTCGTTTCCGGGTCAGAACGCACAGATTCACAGCATGTCATGTCTACATGAGCCAGTTAGCAGCACCTCCATGACACGAATGAAACGAAATCAGATTGAGGCCTACAATGCGCTTAAGGTCAAAGGTCACAGAGATATATGTCGTGTTGTTGATCGTAACCTCTGATTCGGGAAACTAACTAATAAAGCGTAATTAAATAATATTTATATAAACTCTGGAGTCAGATATTCAATCACTGATCTGAACTCTGATATATAAATGTGATCACAGTATCATTTCTTAGAAACACAAACATAAACAATTAAAAAAACGGAAAGTTTGAGGTTTTAAAAGTTGTAATAATATTCGGTCAGTTCAACCAGCTGGTCTTAGCTAGTCTCCTAGCTGGTTTTTGAGAGGTTTTGGCTGGTTAGACTGGGAGACCAGCTTAAACCATCTAGAACTAGCAGAACATCTGGTTTAGGCATTGGCTTTTCATCAGCGATCGAATTTTCATATCTTGAAGCGTGAAGGATTATTTAAAAAAATGTGTTTTTCATGAAGTATGCGAGTGCAAACACTTCTAGTTAAAGTTCCACGTATTGTTTTGTTATGAAAACAATTTATAAAACAATGCAAGTACGTGCTGCGTTCTCAGTTTCGCCACTGGGGGCGCTAGCAGACATTAGCGCAATCAGTCTTCTTCTACAGTCAGCTCAACTATGATCAAGACGCCGCAACAGTTAGAAGTCTTGCTAAGCAGGTTAGTTAAAGCTAGTTAAACTGTTGAAACGTTTATATGTAGCTAAGAGCTAAATAAAAAATCTTGTTTGATAACGTTAGCATGCTTATGCATTGCGTTTTTGGCCATCAAGACTTCCAAACATAGCAAAAGGACATATAAAACTCAACGTTATAAGCCTGCGAACCGACCCAAAATAGATGGAGCAAAATGGGTATCGCTAGTAGCAGCAACCTTTCATATTTAACGTCATTTGGCGGAAAAGCTTTTGTTGTGTAGCGCTAAAATTTTTCACAAGTTTTTTCCGGAAGATTATTTGTAAAAAAAATTCAAGAAGTATGCGAATGCACACACTTCTAGTTAAAGTTTCACTTCATAAAACAATGCAAGTATGTGCTGCATTCTCAGTTTCGCCACTGGGGGCGCTAGCAGACATTAGCGCAATCGGTCTTCTTCTACAGTCAGCTCAACTACGGTCAAGACGCCGCAACAGTTAGAAATCTTGCTAAGCAGGTTAGTTAAAGTTAGGTTAGCTAAACATCTTGTTTCATAACGTTAGCATACTTAAGTCGCGTATTTTTGGCCTTCAAGACTTGCAAACATAGCAAAAGGACAAAGGACTTACAAGTAAAACTCAACGTTACAAGCCTGCAAACCGACCCAAAATAGATGGAGAAAAATGGGGTTCTCTAGTAGCAGCAACCTTTGATATTTAACGTCATTTGGCGACGCCCCCCCCCCACCAAAAAAGTCCTTAAACAACTCAAAAAATCACTGTGTCGTCAAAGACATTGTGAATAGTTCAATAGGAATGCATTGCTGCGATTTAAAGATTCGGTTAAAGAAGTTGTGAAGCATATGTGAGGCAGGTTTGAGCAGCAAATGAGGGTCTTTATTGCGTTTACGATGACGTCTCTCGGCCTGCTTTAGAGTTCAGTTCAGTAACAAATCATCCAGTCGCATAAGATCCAAAGAGTTTTATAAAAGCAGCAACTCGAGAGCTGAAGATCACAGTGATTTGGTCCGCGAGCATGGAATGGTTTGGGTCAGTACATGTCCCTGTAGATCTCCTGCAGAAGCGGGTGCAACGACGTCTCGGACTCCGTCTTCTTGATCTTCTGCACCAGTTGAGCGTTCTCCGTCACCAGTTGTCGGAGGTCGGCCAGCTTCTGCAGGAGTTTGGGGAAGATGAAGCCGGCGTCGGGGTGATTGAGCGTCAGGTGCTGATTGAGGGCCTGGAGGATGTTGTCCTGGATCTCCTCCACCTGATGGACGTTCATGAGTCCTGGACGATCTGCGCTCAAGGAAACATGCACAAACCACTTTGATTTGTACGTCATTTTTCTTACTGCAGTTCCATCATGAAACTCAAACACCCAGATTACTCCCTAAATACTTAATGACCCTCCAAAACACCCCACTGACGCCCTAAAAATACTTACTGACCACCCCAAACAACCAGTGTACCTTAAAAACCACCTCAATGAAAACTTAAAATACCCATAACCAGAGTTTGAAATTAATACCTGCCAAATGCGGGTAAAAATCAACGGTGGCGGGTAACGCTGTCAAATCACTAGCCAATTTGGCGTGTTACTTATGTTTACTCACTCACTGCTGGGTTCGTGTAAATCCGTGTAAGCCAAATCTGCGCAGATCTAGCGCAAATATTCAACTCGTGAGTCATCATGATTAAAGATTAAAAAGCACTTGGTTAACAGAAAAGACATGAGACACAACTGAGACATAGTTAATCTGGTTCTCTTATTTAAAAATAAATAAATAAAATAGGCTAGTAGAAGTTCTGAATGGCCAGTAACTTAAAAATTTAGTGGCCAAATTGGCTTGTGTGTGAAAAAGTTAATTTCAAACCCTGCCCATAAAGTCTCAAAAACATCCTACATGCACTCAGATACACCCCAATCTCACATAAGTCGACGAAAGCTCACCTCCACACAGGATGATGGCGGCCACGAACAGGGCGAGGTCGCTGTCGTCCAACTCGAGAGCGTTAAACTTCACCGCAAACTCGAACTTCGGCTCCATGATCTCGCTGAAGGGTTTGCGAAGACTGCGGAGGAACTCCCTCGTCACGAAGCCCCGCCCATTCGCCACCAACAGCCCGTCTTTATTCATGAGCGACGGCAGCATGGCGAAGATCGCCTCGTGGACGCCGTACTTCAACAGCGTCACCTGGGGAGCAAAGGCAAGCTAGTCAAGAGTCGAGAAAACGCACAGTTCGTAAAAACAATTCTTGCGTAAAACAAAAAACGGAATTTCGTTCATCTGTGCACTCAAAATGTACAGTTGAATGACAATAAAAAGTTATCTATCTATCTATCTACTAGTGCTGTGTTCGAAATCGCCCCCAACACCAAAATTTTCGTATGCATTTTTTCGTATTTGTCATTCGGTGGCTCTGAATTGTCAAAACATCTCTCATAATGCTTGCTATGGATGCGAAAGACGCAGAAAATGCGAAAAACGCAGAAAATTTAACCTGATCCGGTTTTTTTTTAATGACGGACGAAAGTTTCGGAGGCAGTGTGTAAGCGTGATTGACACAACGTGAGGTCTGTTTATTTTTTAACGTGCAAAAATTTTGGACGCGAATTTCGGACTCTGCTATGGAAACTAGAATGTATAAACGGTAATTAAACAATTTAACAATCAATTAAAAAGTAATTTATACCTGTATGATATTACGCTGGTCCAGCAAGGTTTGGAAAATGGATGGATGATTGATTCAGCTGCGGCGCCATCTCCTGGCGAGACGCGGGAATTCATTCAGTGCGCGACTCTCACAGTGCATTATGGGTATTGTCTAGCCGTAGAGTTGTTCATCAGTTGTACACTCGTTATTGCGGTGCATTGTGGGATTGAATGAGTGCACTCAAATAACGCACTATTTAAGGGGCTATTTACACGACACACGTTTTCAATTAAAAACGAAAAACTTATGCGTTTTGGCTGTTCGTTTACACGATAACGGTGTATTGGGTGTCTGAAAACGCAAACTTTTGAAAACGGGTTTCAAAGCGCAAGTCTTTGAAAACGGTCTCCGTGTAAACAACAAAAACGTGAATCTCTGAAGACGATGACGTCATGCACATGCGTATTACGTGTTCAATGTATAGTGTTTCATCGCCACCTAATGGCCTGGCAGCAGAATACAGCGTTTTTAATAGTTTTTGCGGATCCGTGTGAATGGGGATCGTTTTGACAATGGTGTCGTCTGTACGCAGAAAACTCAAAGGAGAAACTTCTCAGTTTTAAGCATATCGTTGTCGTGTAAGCGTACCCTAAGGGTGTAGGGTACGATTTCGCCTAGGTTTTCATGAATTACACCTCATGTCCTGATTCCGTTACCTGGTCGTTCAAGAACAGGTCGATGAATCCCGGGATGCTTTTGGAGAACTCGGTGAGTTCTCGTACGGTTTCCACGGTCGTGCATTGACAGCGGTAAAACACGTGCACGCCGATCTCCTTGTTGGGCGGAGCTCCGTTAATCACCTGATTCCAGACCAGCCCGTTTTCCGCCTGCCACAGCGAGTCCATGTCATGGATGACAAACGGCTGGAGGACACACAAAGAGAAACCAGTTTGTTTTTCTCGAGCATCTTCATTTACAATGTTTTTAAAGGGATGGTTCACCCAAAAATGTCATTAATTACTCACCCTCATGTCGGTCCAAACCCATAAGACCTTCGTTCATCTTCGGAACACAAATTAAGATATTTTTGATGAAAACCGAGATCCATTGACAGCTATTTAATTAACACTTTCAAGGCCCAGAAAGGTAGGAAAGACATTGTTAAAATAGTCCGTGTGACTGCAGTGGTTCAACCTTAATTTTATGAAGCAACGAGAAAACTTTACAACTTACAAAATAACAACTTTATTTAACAATTTCTTCTCTGAAGAAGAACGCGAATGTGAACGCGTGTCGGAACGCGTTCCAAATGTGAACGCGTTCCGAAGATGAACGAAGGTTTTACGGGTTTGGGACAACATGAGGGTGAGTAATTAATGACAGAATTTTCATGTTTGGGTGAACTATCCCATTAACGTTTGGCGTTTCTCGCAGGGTTACCTGGCTTGCGTTGGTCTTCCCCGTCAGGATGTTGCGAGCTTTCTTCTTGGTCATGTTGAGATTCTTCAGGTAGGCGTTGTTGACCCGTTTGGCGAGAGACTTCAGATCTGAACCACTGGAGGTCTGGGAGCTCTTTTCCCCCGCTAACATCCCCGCGACTAGCTTACGCTTCTCTGCCTCCGGCATCCGTCCGTATCGGATCGCTACCAACACAGAATCACAGTCAACACTGGCTACGTTTACATGCAACCAAATAATCCGTTAGTAATGGGATTGACGGCTCAATCGGACTGAAAAGCCTTCATGTAAAACACCTTAATCGATCCGAACGAAATTTCGATCGGATTGAAAGGGGGGGTTTATTCCTTTTCTGATCCGATCGAGAGGACATGTAAACACTTGATCGGATTGAAACTGCATATGACGTAGAAATAGCGTAATGACGCGTGACGCGCTGAACGAGCTGTTCTTCCTGTGTCGTATAAATGAGTTTCCCGTCCTCCTATAATCCTCCTTTCCCTGCGTGTGTGAAGTGGAGCCGGACAACGGCCCACCAGTGCTTGCTTCAGACTCTCATCCACAGACGACTGGTTTTGGGCATTATTACTGCAGGTTCATACGCTCATCGTCTCCAAATTATGACCAGAAATGGATCAATATCAAATCTGCTGTTTAAAACAAATAAAGAACCAATGTAGGAGAATAGTTATTATGCGCAGACAGCGGGAAACTCTGTATATTCGTACAGTGTGCGCGTGTCAAAAAATATATAGCGATTTGAAGCTTGTTACATATAAACGCGCACATCAACCCGATCACATGTTTAGCGTTCATGTAAACACTACATTCAGATTCAGAAGATTCGCTTACCGTCATGAGACATCCCGAGCACCAGGCACTTTTGAAATCGACAGAACTGGCATTTATTCCGACTTTTCTTCTGGATCTTACAGCTGCGCTCACATTTATCATATTCCAACTTCATTCGAATGGTCCTCCGGAAAAATCCCTGAGAGACACAGAGACACAGTTTTCCAGTCTGGGAGAACAAACGAAACTGAGAGATTTTATGGAGTATGATGCGAGCATGACCTCTCAGTGGCGTAAAGTATTTGAGTAAATGTAATTAGTTACTGTACTTAAGTATCTTTTTGGCTACTTTTTAGGTTTACTATCTAGTTTTACTGTCACATGATCCTTCAGAAATCATTCTAATATGATGATTTGACGCTCAAGAAACATTCATTATTATTAGCGATGTTGAAAACAGTTATTTACATTTTTATTTCAGGATTCTTTGATGAATAGAAAGTTCAAAAGAACAGCATCTGTCTGAAATAGAAAGCTTTTGCATTGAAATTGGTGACTTGTAACTTGTCATTTTCGCTGCATGGTATCTGTACTTTTACTCAAGTGTGGTTTTCAGGTACTCGTTACACCTCGGTGACCTCTGACCTTGCAGCCCTCACAGGCATGAACGCCATAGTGGAATCCCGAGGCTCGGTCTCCACAGATTCGACACTCCATGTTAAGCCCCGCCCCCTCGTCTCGGCCCCGCAGGAGCTGCTCTGACAGAGGCGACGCTTTGCACAGATCTACACACACACACACAGAACTGCATTTCTATGCGAGAATCAAACACTTCATGTAACTTCATGAAATTGTGTGAACGCGTATAAAAGTGTGCGAAAGTAATCACCCCCCATAACCACCATCATCATCCTCACCTGTGGAGGTCGCTGTAGGTTCAGGACTGGTTGTCGAACGGCTCGTGTTGCTTTGCTCTTCCAGTTCGTTCGCCTCATGTCGATTCGTCTCCCAGTTAAGCTCCTCCCCCTGAGGCTCCTCCCTCACATCCAGCTCCAGGTTAAGCTCCACCCCCTGAGGCTCCTCCCTCACATCCAGCTCCAGGTTAAGCTCCACCCCTTGAGGCTCCTCCCTCACATCCAGCTCCAGGTTAAGCTCCACCCCTCCTCCAAGTTCACAAAGCACATCCTCAAATCGTTCGTCATCAGGCCCCTCCCCCTGGCTAATGCAGGGGGAGGAGTCTTCGTTCGCCACACAGACTCCGCCCACTGCCCCGGGATCTCTGGGTAATCTGCTCCTCCCGGCCACAAAGGCCGAGTTTCTTCCGTCCATCTCCAGAAATTCAAACACGCTCATGAGCCGCCGCGGTCATAACAGCATCTGTGAGAGAAACACACGTTTTAAAAACTGGAAAACACACGTTTTATGTGCCATAATTCATTTCTGCAAAAAAATACATTATTCTAATGATGAAATGGTTTGTTGAGCACAGTTTTCGTTTCAATGCTCTGTTTAGATAGTTTAGAAAATGGTAATAAAATATGATATTTGACTGGTTTTGTCCGTCCTTCTGTTAGACTGTCTCACACATGAATTATGTTGAATATCTGTCAGCTGTTAAATTTAACTACACAATTAGATAATACCAGTTTAGCTCAACCAATCACCAAGCAATGCTTCATTGTGTTCAGTCTGTGTGTGAAAAGAGCATTAGCAATTAAAGAAAACACACTTCAGCAAAACATGATCAGCTCAAAGTGTCCCAATCATTTTTGGTCCCAAATGTGTATAAATGTCACTGGTAGTCACTGGATGAAGAATATTTGGGTATAATATGTCACAGTTTACTTTATTTTTCTCTCCTCACTTACATAAATGAACTATAGTGTCCTGATCACACTAGTGAAAAAATATTTACTAGTGTCTGAATAATTTTTGGTTTGACTGTATAATTTTAATATAAGACCATTTAATGAAAAAGTTTGTAGATTAGTTGGCACACAAATTTAATTTCTTTAACTTCTGTCTGGAAAAACCTACATATATAATTTAGACTATATAATTATAAATAAGTAATGTTAATATTATACCCAAATGAGCTTTTATGTGTTTTAGGGTAACACTTTATTTTACAGTGTCCTTGTTACAAATGTTACATGTACTTACCGTAGTAATAACAGTAAATTATTCATAATTACATGCAACTAACCCTCAACCAAACCCTAATCCTACCCTAACCCTATAGTAAGTACATGTAGTTAATTAATATTACTCAGTACTTAAATATATAATTACACTGTAACAATGACACCTTAACATAAAGTGTAACCGTCTTTTTTTTGTACTGTAAGTTGTTCTTTAGTTTCATGAAGTCCAATCTTAAAAGTGCCTGAAGAGTGTGTGTGTGTGTGTGTGTGTGTGTGTGTGTGTGTGTGTGTGTGTGTGTGTATTCGAGGAACAGTTGAAATAACACATCACTGATTTGACAGCTGTATCGTGTTCAGAAGACACCAGAAACCTGTGGTACGCCCACCCCCGACCGACTGACGCAATGCATTCTGGGAACTAACACAACACACACACACCAGCTGCAGAGACATGAAACTTCTGCGACTGAACCAAAACCAAAGCAAAGCCCAAATGTTCACAGACTGTCTTCAGACCTCTGACACACACACACACACACACACACACACACACACACACACACTGATCGTACAGACGAAGGCTCTGTGAGTGAGTTTCTCAGTGTCAGTTTCAGCAGAAACAAACAATGAAAGCGTCAGAATGAGGAGCAGAGGTCAGTCAGGCCCGGCACTGGAGCGGCTGCAGGCTCAACAACATGCCTCTCACTGGAGCTCAGCACATTTCACCACTCAAACTCTGAAGTCTGTGAACTGTGACTGTGTTTCCACATACGCCACACAAACAAACACAAGTTTAGAAAACATATTTTAACATCCAAAAGAAAAATATAATTGAATCACAAGCTAGCTGCTGTGATTGGTGTACGAATGAATTACATTCACTCAGTAATTGGTGGGTTCAAAACATGTTAATTGTTGTGGAGCTGAGAAGAGTTTCCCCCAACAAGCTAAACCAAACTAAAGAAGTACAATGAATAATAGTCACAAGTTGTGTGTTAGAGTTGGTCGACAGTCTTGCTTTACAACAAAACTAAAACAAAACAAACTTTTAGGGTAAAGGCTCGTTCACACCAAGGACGATAACTATAGCGTAAATAATAAAGATCTAGTTCTAAAAATCGTTCTAAATGTAAAAGAATGCCAGAGTCCACACCACAACTATAGTGAGACAAGGAACGATATCATTGGAATCAGCTGATGAACGATTAAAACATTGACAGCCAATCAGAATCCAACAACTACAACAGGATTACAACAACAACCTTCCCAA
This sequence comes from Rutilus rutilus, assembly GCF_951802725.1. Lineage (NCBI taxonomy): Eukaryota > Metazoa > Chordata > Actinopteri > Cypriniformes > Leuciscidae > Rutilus > Rutilus rutilus. The sequence goes on along the minus strand of NC_140222.1, from coordinate 1,812,657 downwards.
CAAACACACCGATCCCGATCCCACTCTCACTGGAGCTTCGCGATTGGTCAGAAGACTGAGATGTGGGTCAGTGTGTGGATCAATGAGTGTGTTCAAACACACAGCAGATTTCCTAAAGAGCTTCATTACAACAGAATTCACATATAGCAGCGTGAGGTCAAAGGTCGCCGTGAAGCGTGCGACATGCTCACCTACTATGCATGCTACTCCTGCAGTATAGTAATAACTTAGTTAAATGCAAGTCATTTATTAAACACAAAATACTTGTTAATGTACCTGTAGTGTGCAGTACACTAGTTTACATTCTGAAAGCTCAAATGACCTTTTGACCCCTGCAATGTGAAAGGCAGACGACCTTTGACCTCCTAAACCACCAAACAGGTCAGATCTGTGAGAGCAGAGGATCATGGGACTGGAAGCAAGCATTTGAAGAGGTTAAAGAAGTCTCCATGGCAACAGCAGCGCTGATGTCACTTCCTGACCGGCGTGAGGTTAACGAGTTAATCAGAGAGAGTGACTCAGATTGACAGCTGCTCGTTAGACCCGTTGACCTGTCTTTCTCGTTCGTTTTCTCCCGGAGAACTTCAGAATATCCGTCAATAAAGAGCCAGTCTCAAACCTTCCGGATCAAAGATCTTACAGAATTCACAAACATTGTTTACAAAAAGTTTCCAGCAAGCGTAAGCGTAATTAATAACTCGTAAAACAACGAACTGTTGTACTTTAAAATGCATTGCGAATGACATAAAACAAAACCTTACTTATAGCCATTGATTAGAAGTATAAGACATATTAAAGTATAAAACATTTTAAATGTACGATAATAACATATAAAACATAGATAAACATAAGTAAACATCTTTGTTTCCATGGCAACCGCGACTTCTCTGATTGGCAGATTTCTCTTCAGGATTTTATCCACACTCCTTAAAGGCCCCGATTGTTTTATTCCACAAACCTTACCGGAAAGTTCGCTTAAAGTATCTAACAGTATAAATTTAATCGTTAAAAAAGCTAAATTGAAATAAATTTAAGCGAACTTTCCGGTAAGGTTTGTGGAATTAAAAAATCGGGGCCTTTAAGGAGTGTGGATAAAATCCTGAAGAGAAATCTGCCAATCAGAGAAGTCGCGGTTGCCATGGAAACAAAGATGTTTACTTATGTTTATCTATGTTTTATATGTTATTATCGTACATTTAAAATGTTTTATACTTTAATCGAACTTTCCGGAAAGGTTTGTGGAATTAACTTTTGCACGCTGTTTCGAACTCCCGAAAATTTGCTGATGATTCTTCCTATTCTTTTGTTTTCTGCCTGCGGTAACTACGAGTGAAACGCCACTTCATCATTGTGTATCAGATAAATGTGAATTGCACTTAAGATTTAATTATTGCTGTGCAGAAAAAATATACTTGCACCGTTACACACCTCGAGTCGGGAATTAGTAAATGGGAAAACAGGCATTCTTTTATAATTGTATTATTGTTTTAGGGTAGTGAAATACGTCCCGGGTCACTAAAGAGCCCAGGTATGTGTAAGGGTTAACTACAAAACATTAAGTATAAAGACATAATCACATTTTTTTTAAATCACATCCCTTAAAAATGTCACATAGAACTACTTAAAATCTATAGATAGAATTACAAAAAAATGCAACTCATCTTTTTTAATTCAGCACAAAAAATTGTTCAACCTTCCAAATCCCTTCAAACTTTTCCAGTTTCTTCATGTGAGAATAGAAAATAAAATCATGTCTCTCAGAGAGAGAGAAAGAGAGAGAGAGAAAGAGAGAGAGAGAGAACTGGGAAAATCACAAGCGAAGGAAGGAAGGAACCTGCCGCTACAGACAGAGAGACGAGGGAAAGAAGAGGAGGAGAAGTCTGTGTTCAATAACCACACCTGAGATGTTCAGAACCGACACACTTCATATATCTCTGAGTCTGAGATGTTTCTGGAGATCCGTCACATACAGAGCCGACGATGTGTTAATATTAAGCGGCAGGTCGTGACCTTTCAGGGTCAACGAACGGGTCCCACCACAAACATCTCAAAGTTCACATCAACATATTATTTTTTTCGGGTACGAGAGTGGGCGACTATATGGCCTTGATGGCTTCTTTATGTTTGCATTTTTACATAATGTTGGACCTGTGATGAATGAAGCCACTTCAAACTGATTTCCAGTGATTTTACAGCCCGTTCCTGGAGTTTAGTGAGTGTTTTTTTTATCAGGTTAGTAAATACACACTGTGTGCCAGTGTGTTGCAAGAGCACAGATCGTCCCAAAATCACCCCAAAACAACTTTCACCTACAAAACACATATCTATCTATCCTATCTATCTATCTATCTATCTATCTATCTATCTATCTATCTATCTATCTATCTATCTATCCATCTATCTAATCTCTCTCTCTCTCTCTTTCTCTCTCTATATCATTTCTAATCTATTTATATCTACCTACCTATCATGTATTATCTATCTATCTATCTATCTATCTATCTATCTATCTATCTATCTATCTATCTATCTATCTATCATCGGGTCTTTAATTCTTCGCGCGATCTGTCCACAGAAAACTCTCTTTGAAACTTTATCTATGCATAAACTTCATGGTCTCTCAGTAAATAAACCATCAGAGTCTCATATGACTCAAACGCTCAACATGACAAAAAAACAAACGGGAAACAAACTTACGAGAGACTTTTCCCGCGGCAGAATAACGAGCGATCCCGAAAGTTTATTCCTTCCGTTCGCGTTATTTTCCAGACGGATCAGCGAGGATTCGCTACATGTGTCATGTTTACCGGGACGCGCTTCATCAAACGGGAACGGGATTCCCGACGGCGCGAGCGCTCCGGATCACACGCGTCACGGCTATGATGTCACAGCGGCTCTTTTCATTTAACCCTATACGAACCTCGTGTGTGAGTGTGTGTGTATATCGTTCACATGTGCTGCCTGCATCTGAGAAAATGTCCTTTTAATAGGTTGCTCTTTTCATCACAAACAATATCCATTTACTTGAGTTTTCGCGCTCACTTCCGGTCATCACCAACAGGTGGCGCTGTTCGCCACATAAAACACACACAAAAACAATGTGAGTAGCCTACCATAGACTGTAAAAAAAAAAGGTCTGTACAAAGTTTAGAGATTTTAAAATGTTTGTTAAATGTTTTTAGTATCCCGTTAATTATATAAACGATCAAAACGCATTATTCTCTCATGTAGGAGATATTGTCTTTATAGATTATTGTCGTTATTGACGTTAACACGAATGAAATAGTGCTTCTTTTAGTATTTGTTGAGTAAGATTATGGATTATAAAACATTTTAAAGACTCACATTTTGTTTTTCAAATCATTTATTCTCTTTCAAGACAGTGAGCGAGAGATAAAGATCAGTTCAACACAAGCACAGCATCTTCTGCTGACACAGGAAACAGGAAGTAAAACCACAAGTTTCACCAAAAAAAAACAGCTTGAGTCTCTCAGACAACAATAATAGCAAAACACATTTATATTTCAGTATTGATTACAGCTCTGAATCATTCACAGTCAGCTGAGTCTGCTATGTCAGGTCATTTTTCAGTCAGGTTTATCACTGTAATGTCAGGTTTAATTAACGTCGAGGTCGGTCGGCTCTGTGTTTTCGTTGTTGCCACAGTCCATGTTCTCGCCGCTGCTGTTCTCTTCACATTCGAGGTTGTTCTGTTCGTCTTTCATTGGAGGCCTTGATTCGGTCTCGCTGACGGAGGGGACGCGGACCGGAGGGGCGAGAAGATTGCTGGAGGACGCTCTCCTTTCTTTAAGAAAAATAGAAATCAACACATGTTCTTGTTGCATTCAAAACGCATAAAAGTATAAAGACACAAACCTCCAGGGCCGATGGGGTGCATCAGGCGGTTCATCTGAACGTTCCAGTGTTTAACGCTAGTGCTGGCCTGGCGAAGTTTACGCTGGGCGGCCTGTGGACGACATGTTCATGAGTGTGGACACAGCTAACAGAAATATGTTCTAAAGGCCATTTCGCACCAACAACGATAACTATAACTATAATGAAACTATGTTATATGGTAACTATATTAGCGTCCACACCATAACTATAACGATAACTATATTAGCATCCATACCAGCAGACGATAACTATAATGATAACTATATTAGCATCCATACCAGCAGACGATAACTATAATGATAACTATATTAGCATCCATACCAGCAGACGATAACTATAATGATAACTATATTAGCATCCATACCAGCAGACGATAACTATAATGATAACTATATTAGCATCCATACCAGCAGACGATAACTATAATGATAACTATATTAGCATCCATACCAGCAGACAATAACTATAATGATAACTATATTAGCATCCATACCAGCAGACGATAACTATAATGATAACTATATTAGCATCCATACCAGCAGACAATAACTATAATGATAACTATATTAGCATCCATACCAGCAGACAATAACTATAATGATAACTATATTAGCATCCATACCAGCAGACGATAACTATAATGATAACTATATTAGCATCCATACCAGCAGACGATAACTATAATGATAACTATATTAGCTCCACACCAGCGGACAATAACTATAGCGATAACTATATTAGAGTCCACACTGGCGGACGATAACTATAATGATAACTATATTAGCTCCACACCAGCGGACAATAACTATAGCGATAACTATATTAGAGTCCACACTGGCGGACGATAACTATAATGATAACTATATTAGCATCCATACCAGCAGACGATAACTATAATGATAACTATATTAGCATCCATACCAGCAGACGATAACTATAATGATAACTATATTAGCTCCACACCAGCGGACAATAACTATAGCGATAACTATATTAGAGTCCACACCGGCGGACGATAACTACGTCCCATGAATGTTTTGTGCTAAAGAACATTATTAAAGACCAGGGGCCGTATTCACAAAGCATTTTTTCTTACCACTAGGAGTACTCCTAAATCGCACTAAAAGATTTTAGCTAGGAGTTTTCTCTTAAAAGTTATTCACAACGCCTTTCAGACCTACTCTTAGTAAAGAAAAATGACAACTCTTAAACTAAGAGTGAGTCTTCGTTGCTATGGATGACGTCATTACTCATGCACGAGCTTGACTGAAGTGACCAGCTTGATTGGCTGATGATTGTAACGCGGGAATGATTCCTAACACCTCCCCTACGATGATGAGTGACAGGTGACAGGTCTGAGAATGCGTGCGCTACACAAGTAGTGCGAAGGACGGAAGATGATGAATAACTGAATAAATAGCCTAAATGAATAAAGAGTAAGGCAAAACAAATAGTCTAGTAGCCTAATGAAACATATGGATTGATGTAATATCTTTGCAACATTATTGAATTAATCTGTCACTATATGCCTCTGCCTACGTTTGCAAAGAGAAGAACATTTTAATTTGATTCACAATGAAACGTTACAATTAGTTTACATGCAATGAGTAGCTTAGTTTTGGTTGTTGTTGGTGGCGTTATTGCAGCCCTAGTTATGCCTACAATGCAAGATTGTTCCCTCGCGATTGGAAGCTCCTGTAGCCGCCGCATACGCATTTCAAAACATCGCAACGTGAAATGCCACAAAAAGTGGTTTGTGAAGGTCTTAGTGAGTTAGGAGTCCTCTCGACTTCTTTTAAGCTGTCCCAGGCTTAGGTGCTGCTTTTAGGGCTAAAATGCTTCGTGAATTACTCTTAGTCAAAAAAATTAGGAGTCCTAAAGTTACGAGAGACACGCCCATTATTTTTAGGAGTTGCTCCTAAATTCGCCAGTTAGGAGCTACTTTTAGCCTTAAAATTCTTTGTGAATACGGCCCCAGATAACTTTGAGCGAACGTTCTATTAACGTTACTGGAATAACTTTGAGAGAACGTTGCCACAAGCTCTGAGGACGTTCCCCGTTAGCTTGGGAGGAACACGTGATAAACACAACACAAGCTCACCGCGATGTCCTGGTCCACTCTGCGTCGACTGGCCCGCACTTTGTCCAGTTGCTTCTGGGCCTCGTCCAGATCCTGGGACTTCTTGTCCATCTCCAGCTTGAGCTCCAGCTTCTCGCGCTGGGTTTGCTGGAGCTGCTCCTCCTGCTCCTCCTGCAGCGCTAGCAGCGACTTCACCTTCTCCTCCTCCTCCGCCAACAGCCTGGAAACACCAACAGCACTGTCAGGCTAAACGCTAGCGTTAAACTAAATGCTAGCGCTAAACTAAACACAGAAACGTGGCAAACTAAACACAGAACTAAACCTAAACACTAGAAATATCAATGGTAACAGCTAAACACCAGAAACATCTGCTAGCAGAGATAAACACCAGAAATATCACTGCTAACACCGGAAATATTAATGTCTGTTAACACAGCTAAACAACAGAAATACCTCTACTAGCATAGATAAACACTAGAAATATCACTGCTAACACAGCTAAACCCCAAAAAACATCTGCTAACACAGCTAAACACCAGAAAAATCACTGCTAACATAGATAAACACCAGAAATATCACTGCTACCACAGCTAAACACCAAAAAACACCTGCTAACACAGCTAAACACCAGAAAAATCACTGCTAACATAGATAAACACCAGAAATATCACTGCTAACACAGCTAAACACTAAAAAACATCTGCTAACACAGCTAAACACCAGAAAAATCACTGCTAGCATAGATAAACACCAGAAATATCACTGCTAACACAGCTAAACACCAAAAAACATCTGCTACCACAGCTAAACACCAGAAAAATCACTGCTAGCATAGATAAACACCAGAAATATCACTGCTACCACAGCTAACACCGGAAATATTAATGTCTGTTAGCACAGCTAAACACCCGAAATATCTGTACTAGCATAGATAAACACCAGAAATATCACTGCTAACACAGCTAACACTGGAAATATCACTGCTAACACAGCTGCTACACACTGCTAACAATATCAATGTCTGTTAGCACAGCTAAACACCTGAAATATGTCTTCTAGCATAAACACCAGAAAAAATATTACTGCTAACACAACTAAACCCGAATATCAGTGTTAACACGGCTAAACACTAGAAACATCTGCTAACACAACTGAATATTAGAAATATCACAGCTAGCATAAACACCAGAAAAAATATTATTGCTAACACAGCTAAACACCGAAAATATCACGTTTAACACAGTGAAACACTAGAAATATCACTGCTAACACAGCTAATTATGCCATAAATATCACAGTGCTAACACAGCTAAATTCCAGAAATATTACTGGTAACACAGTGAAACACCGAAAATATCAAGGTTAAAACAGTTAAACACCAGAAATATCAGTGCTAACACAGCTAATTGCTGGAAATATCAATGTTAACACAGCTAAACACCAGAAACATCTGCTAACATAGCTAAACATCAGAAACACCACTGCTAGCATAGATAAACACCAGAAATATCAAGTTTAGCACAGTGAAACACCGCAAATATCAAGGTTAACACAGCTAAACGCTAGAAATAGCACTGATAAACGAAGCTGAACGCCAGAAACATCAATGCTAAATGCCAGAAATAGATCAGATAAAGCTAACGTCAATGTGTGTAGCTAAAACTAAACATCAGTGTTAATACTGACCACCAAAGCTAATGGTTCTTCACATCAGAAAAATGTTTAAAACAGTGTTTAAACTGAAAACTAGCACTGAAAAAAAAAGCACTTGTTACACTGTGTTAACTCAGACGTGTAGAAGAGAAACGAAGCGTTAAATGTCAGCACTAATGCTTAACTTTTGTTTTATGTTTATTTATCAAGCAAAACAACAGCTAGGGTTGGAAATCAGTGTATCTGATAAACTAGTGACGATAATGTGGTCAAAACTGTTGAGCAGACACACGTCAGCATTTGGGCAGTGTTTATCTAGACCAAACCAAAGCTCAGCTGACAGGAAGTGTTACTTATACTGTGTGTGTGTGTGTGTGTGTGTGTGTGTGTTTAACAGCCTTATTTATTATTATTCAGACAGGGACTAAATGTGTCCAAACCTCCTTTAGCGACTTGATTAAAGATAAAAAATAATTTATAAATAAAGTCAATGATATATATAAATATATTAGGTGACACTTTATTTTACAGTGTCCTTGTTGCATATGTTACATGTATTTACCGTAGTAATAACAGTAAATTTTTCATAATTACATGCAACTAACCCTCAACCAAACCCTAATCCTACACTAACCCTATAGTTAGTGCATGTAGTTAATTAATATTACTCATTACTTAAATATATAATTACACTGTAACAATGACACCTTAAAATAAAGTGTAATCAAATATTATAATTTTAAAATAAATATAAAAAAATCATTTACTTTTACTGTAATTATATATTATTAGAATATTAATATAATTATATATTTTATATAATTTATATTAATATAATACATCCATAAATATATAAATATATGCAATAAATTAAATATAAATAAATCTATAATTAATCAACCAATCAATATACGCTAATTTACATGCATATATATATATATATAAACAATGGAGGTTTAGGTCTATATAAGTTCATTTAAATGAATAGTTATGATATAAATGTGTGTATATATTTAAAACGTTAGACGTCTAGATCTGTATGTTATCTACATCTCATTTGCATAAATATATCAATGAAAATGTGTGTGTGCATTTGTGGGTTTTTAAGTGTGAGGGCGGCGCTTCCTTTGAGAGTCCCTCACAACCTTTCTGTCTCTCTCTCTCTCTCTCTCTCTCTCTCTTTCTCTCTCTCTCTCTCTTTCTCTCTCTCTCTCTCTCTCTCTCTCTCTCTCTGTATGTCTCTCTGGTGTGTGTGTGTGTGTGTGTGTGTGCACCTGGTCTGTGTGTATCTGTACGTCTCTTCCTCTTGTCTCGCTCTGATCTGTTGCTCGAGAGCTTCTTGCAGTCTATGATGAAGATCTTCCAATTCTCGGATTCTCCGTCGCTGATGTTCAGCCTCCAGATCTCGAACCGCCACCTCCGCTCGAAGATTCGCACGCGCCTGACACACACACACACACACACACACACACTCAAGCTTGAGTTCAGTTTGACTGTTCGTATGGGACTTCCTGTTCATGTCTGTTGCTCTCTGAGCAGTTGATGCAGTTTTTCCCACTTTTAGTTGTACAAGAATAATTGTTTTTGCTACTGTACCTTTAAGACTTACATATATAAAACTTTCAACTTTGATTTATTTATATAGCACATTTAATAGCAACACTGTTGCCCAAAGTGCTTCACAGTTATAATTAAAACATACATATATAAAAACATTTACCAAGCCTAGTCCATGAAGGCATGGCTACACATGGATTCGCCCTACTATGAGTTCGTTTACCATCGAAATGATTTCGAAGCTGTTATATTAAGGTACAAATCTTGCATAGTGTGCCTTTAAGTCTCGACTCGCCAGCTGATTAGCAGGACGTTCGTACAAAGAGTAAATTAGACAAACGCTTCCTGCCATCTCGTTCACAACCTCAATGCCAGGGCCTTACGTTTTATCCCGATCTCCACACCGAGGTGATCTAGAAACCAGTTTCCTATAGAGTTTATAGTGCACAAACATCCAACTATTCCTCTATATCGAACTATAAAGAGCACGGTTACGGGGAGATGCCAAAGGTGGAAGAGACACTCGCGAGCTTTCTCTCCCCTGAATCAGCATCTTCCCTAAAGGCCCCGGTATTACCAGTTAGAGAACGACTTCATCTTTAGTGGGTAAGGCTTACTCAGCCGCTGGTCAGGCGGAGATAGTTGAGTTGAGTTGTTAGGAGATATGGATGAGGGCGGGGGTACTGGCCTGCATCAGATTGTGCAAATTGCATTTGTGAACTGCATCGGGCCACAGATCTATCTCTCAGGGCCACCAAAGAGACGGCTAAATCCACTGAGAGGCATCTATGGCTCAACCTGAGCAATATAAAAGAGAAAGAATTTATGGATGCACCCCTGTCACTCTCCGGCCTCTTCGGCGACGCTGTTAACTTGGTCATCGAGAGGTTTCAGGAGTCAGAAAAAAAGGCGGCCGTTTTCCAGAAACTCCTCCCGCTTGGCTCTCATGTCTCCGGGCCCCAAACATCGAAAGAACGCAGAACATACGCAGAAACAGAGCGTAGCTTCCCGTACTCAGAAAGATTGGGGACAGGGAAAGCGCTCTCAAATGCAGTCTTCGAGGGGGTAAGACCGATCTGAGGACGTCATTATTTCCCAGAAGGCTGCTGGCGAAAAGGTCCTGACGCCCGAGGGCTCAGGCCAACGAGGACAGTCTCCTCCGAGGTAAAGCGGTTAACACCTCATTGTATGGTGCCTGCTTCCCTTCGTAGCCCTCAGGGGACCGTTGTGCTAACCCCGCCACCTTGTGTGTGTCGGGGCGCAGCGGTCTCCGGTGAGCACATATCTCAGGGTCCACCCGGAAACATAGTCATCATCTCACCTGGCACTGATGATGGCTCAGACTCTACATCCCTGGGCACCAGATTCAGGGAGCAGACACCCTGTCGAGGCAGCGGCTGAGGCCCAGAGACCGGAGACTCCACCCCGAGGTGGTGGAGCTCATATGGAGTTGCAGACGTGGCTGTACTGCATCTGTACATGGTTTCCCTGATTACTCCCGGGAGTTCTGGAGAACAGAGTTATGGAAGTGAGTTATATCCGTCCTTCGGATGAGACGTTAAACCGAGGTCCTGACTCTCTGTGGTCATAGAAAAATGTAAAAAAAGGATGTTCTTCGAAGGAGTAGGGGTGTAACCCCATCATCCTGGCCAAGTTGGAGCAGGAGGAGTATGGCGGCTTTGTAGCCTTGTACTAGGGGTATCCCTACACTAGGTGTGTGATGAGGCGGGCTGGTCCTTTCCGCACACACTCGTCGGGTTTACAACCTAGTTTTGGGCTTCACCCCTGGGTTTCACACAAGACAGGTACTGGTCACTATGGTGGCGTTGGTAGAGATGTTCCGAAAGCGTCATCTCGACGAGACGCGATTTCCCTTGATAGGGTACGCCTCGGTTACGACTGTAACCTCGGTTCCCTGAAGAGGTACTGAGACGCTGCGTCGCCCTGCCATACTTCCGGCGTGCCTGTGATCGACTTGCTTCAGCCTATCAGAAGTTGGCAATGTTTGGTCTGGGTGCGCTTTATAGCGTCCTGCCGTAACGTCACCCGTCTATACGTCATTGGACTGAGTGCACAAGTGCTTCACGAGGCAATCACGCAGAGCGTTCCCACAGCATCAATCCCGATGCAACGTATCGTTCCCTCTTCAGGGAACAGAGATTACAGTTGTAACCGAGAAATAAAATTTAAAAAATTGTTTATTTATCTAATGTTTGTGATATTTATAAAACGACCAGTCCTTTATGTGAGAGTAGAGTGTGATGCGTGTGTGTGTGTACCTCCTGCGCCTGAATGAGCTGCTTCTCCAGGGTGTTCTGCAGCTCCTCCTGCTGTCTGCTCCTCCTCTTCTCCTCCTCCTTCTGAGAGACTCGTGTCTGCATCTGCGCCTCCTTCAGCAGCTTCAGCTCCACCTTCTGCTCCTCGCGCTCCTCCTGAAGCTCCTGCAGACGCCGGGTCTCCTCCACCCGCAGCAAACGCCTCCTCTCTCGCTCCTCACGCTGATCCCGGCGCCGAGCCTTCAGCTCCTCGTGGAGAGACGACCGGCCCGACGCAGACAAGCGCTGAGCCGTCGCCATCGCTGACGGAGAGAGAGTGAACTCATATATATATATACTGTACATATATATATCATTTAAATAAAAAAATAATTAAAACTAAAAGTAAATGCAGCTAAGTGAAGTAAATATTTTTTCCTAGTTCTCTTATCAATTATTTATAAATACTTTATATATATATATATATATATATATATATATATATATATATGTGTGTGTGTGTGTGTGTGTGTTTTAAATTAGTATTGCATATTTGAATTCTAAATATTAATTTAATTTGCAATGTTTATGAATATATACATTTACTTTATATACCTATATATATATATGTGTGTGTGTGTGTGAGAATGTGTGTATACTTATATATATAGTTAAAGAGTTATATAAATAATAAATACGCACACACACACACATATATATATAACGTAGCATCTTTTTCCTAGAAACAATAATTATATGTTGTCATTTTTCATTCAACTGTTGCCATTTTTTCTTTTGACTAATATAAAAGTAATTTAAATTATACAATAATAAACATTGTACAATATATATAATATTGACAAATGTTTAATAAAAAACATGTTAAATATATTTGATATTATATTGCATCTTTTAACTTGCAAACAAAACAAAAAACAAAAATACTTACAGAGAATTTTTATGTAATATTTCTTCCAATTTTCTAGTGAATTATTCATAAATAATTATACATAAATACATGTTTTATATATATATACACATACACTCACCTAAAGGATTATTAGGAACACCATACTAATACTGTGTTTGACCCCCTTTCGCCTTCAGAACCGCCTTAATTCTACGTGGCATTGATTCAACAAGGTGCTGAAAGCATTCTTTAGAAATGTTGGCCCATATTGATAGGATAGCATCTTGCAGTTGATGGAGATTTGTGGGATGCACATCCAGGGCACGAAGCTCCCGTTCCACCACATCCCAAAGATGCTCTATTGGGTTGAGATCTGGTGACTGTGGGGGCCATTTTAGTACAGTGAACTCATTGTCATGTTCAAGAAACCAATTTGAAATGATTCGAGCTTTGTGACATGGTGCATTATCCTGCTGGAAGTAGCCATCAGAGGATGGGTACATGGTGGTCATAAAGGGATGGACATGGTCAGAAACAATGCTCAGGTAGGCCGTGGCATTTAAACGATGCCCAATTGGCACTAAGGGGCCTAAAGTGTGCCAAGAAAACATCCCCCACACCATTACACCACCACCACCAGCCTGCACAGTGGTAACAAGGCATGATGGATCCATGTTCTCATTCTGTTTACGCCAAATTCTGACTCTACCATCTGAATGTCTCAACAGAAATCGAGACTCATCAGACCAGGCAACATTTTTCCAGTCTTCAACTGTGCAATTTTGGTGAGCTCGTGCAAACTGTAGCCTCTTTTTCCTATTTGTAGTGGAGATGAGTGGTACCCGGTGGGGTCTTCTGCTGTTGTAGCCCATCCACCTTAAGGTTGTGCGTGTTGTGGCTTCACAAATGCTTTGCTGCATACCTCGGTTGTAACGAGTGGTTATTTCAGTCAAAGTTGCTCTTCTATCAGCTTGAATCAGTCGGCCCATTCTCCTCTGACCTCTAGCATCAACAAGGCATTTTCGCCCACAGGACTGCCGCATACTGGATGTTTTTCCCTTTTCACACCATTCTTTGTAAACCCTAGAAATGGTTGTGCGTGAAAATCCCAGTAACTGAGCAGATTGTGAAATACTCAGACCGGCCCGTCTGGCACCAACAACCATGCCACGCTCAAAATTGCTTAAATCACCTTTCTTTCCCATTCTGACATTCAGTTTGGAGTTCAGGAGATTGTCTTGACCAGGACCACATCCCTAAATGCATTGAAGCAACTGCCATGTCATTGGTTGATTAGATAATTGCATTAAAGGGGTCATGAACTGGATTGTTTTATTATTTTATAATGTTCCCTGGGGTGCCCTTATAATGTTAGTATGATTTTTACATAAAAAATTGTCATAATTTATAAATAAAAGCCATTTTTCCAAGCCTGATTTCTGCCTCAGATTTGAACACTCCGTTTTAAGGGGCGTGTCTGCTGTGAGACTGCAGTGTAAACGCCCACTGCTGTGATTGGCTGACATGCTTGCAATGAAATAGCTAGTATTACATGAACTCTCTCGAAAACTTTTACTACGTTTTTACTATTACAGCTATCGAGATTAACAAATCGTGAAAAGTATCGTTTAAAGCATTATATTTAAATCTATTCCATCACATGAAAGGTTGCAGCATGATGAGCACTGACTGAGCAGATGACAGACAGTCTGTTGATCGCGTGAATAAAGATCTTATCATTGCAACGCAATTTTTGCACTCTCACAAATGCTTACACCAAATCACAATGCAAACACGATGTGAGTACACAGTAAGAGCTTCGTTGTGTAGTGTAACAGTGTCATTATGTCATCACGAGTTTGGTAAGTGTCCAGATAAGCTCTCGCGGCTCGCGCTGTGCTGTTTGATTGACAGCTTGGGCGAAAGGGATCGTTCTTTGATCGCTTTCTGTAGGCTATATAATTTAATAACAGTTTAAAAAAAGATTATTTTCATAATACTACGAGAAATTATGTGAAGTTGATCGTTTAGTCACTGATGCATAAACAGTATTGAACGATTTTAAGAGAAATATCTGAACTTAAATAATTACACCGAAATCACTGATCGCAGATCAGGCATTAGAATACACATGGCTACTTACATGTTGTTGGCAGATCCGTCGGGAAATTGTGATTGACTGATTTAATAAAGTTTAACCATGCTGGAATCCGAAGGAAGCTTATGCAGACTGTCTTCTTCCACAAACAGGCACGCACAATATTTAGTAAACAGCATGTTTATGGGTTTATTGCTTGGAAGTAGCTCGATCCGGTAAGCAATCATCATGTCGTCCTATGTTATTTAGCATGTTTGGGCGAATCAGTGGGCGGGGCTAAACAGGCCGTGTTGAAGTAGGCGTTGATCTTCTTTTGTGGAGGCGGTGTTTTATCCTCTTTGACGTCATAGTTCCCCACTTTGAAAAACGAGTCGTTTGCTGAGCCTGATGTCTATAAAAGCTTTTATTGGACTAACAAGGTAGTTTTCAGTTCTGAAACTTACAGGATATTATTATAGTATGATTATCTCTTATATGTCAAAAGCTCAAGGAAACTTTGATTTCTCAGTTCATCACCCCTTTAATGAGAAATTGAACAGGTGTTCCTAATAATCCTTTAGGTGAGTGTATATATGTAGTGTAATTAAGTTTTGATATCTGATGAATCTTGTAAGTGTACTCAGGATGTTTACTCGTACCTGTGATCCACTCCTGTCTCTGTCTGGAGTCCGGCGCGCTGATCTCGAAGGTCTTGTTGAGCGTCTTCACACAGAACATGCATCTCTTCCCGTCCCGGTCCGACAGAACCTGTCAATCACAGTCGAGACGTGGCGTCAGACGGGGAAACGCGCTCGTGGGAAACGGATCCGGTCCCGGGAAATGTCAGATTTTGGACTTTTGCGTTCCGGCATTGTTTTTAAATGAACTGGCATAAACAAGTGCATTATTACATGGTGACGGTGCGTGCACACTGACGTGAAGTGAAGCGTTTTTAGTTCAGTTCAGTTCAGTTCTCGTGCGTGAGCGTAAAGCTCAACTTCCATTGGAATTAATGAAGCGCTGGCTTTCGCGTCAGTGTGCGCGCAATCATGCGAGCGCGGGTTAAAGCAAATGTGTTTGGAGGTTATGCTATAGGCCCTCAGCAAATATATTTTTGATTATCTTTCTTAAAGGTGCAGTCTGTAAGAATGACTAGTGGTTGAGATAGGTACTGCAGTCAAATTCAAAAGATCGGAGATCGTTGTGTCTCCCGCCCCGCCTCCTCAGACTCGACGCTCACGAGATCCCGAAGATGAAACTGCTAATAATAATCAGGATAGCAGGAGACACGAGCAACGGGAGTTAGATCAGTCAGAATCAGAAATCGCTGTAATGGAAAAGGGAACGACGTGGTCCGAGAATATCACAGATCAACTGGACCACAAAACCAGTCAAAAGTCGCACGGGTATATTTGTGGCAATAGCCAAAGAAACATTGTATGGGTCAAAATTATCGTCATTTTGTAATATTTGTAATATTTGTAAATTTCCTACCATAAATATTTAAAACATTTATTTCTGTGAGTGAATGCAGCACAATCGCCAACATAAATGCACAACTTTAACGGCGATTTTCTCAATATTTAGATTTTTCTGCACCCTCAGATTCCAGATTTTCAATAGTTGTATCTCAGCCAAATATTGTCCTATCCTAACAAACCACACTTCACTGGAAATCTTATTTATTCAGATTTCAGATAATATATACATCTCAATTTAAAAAAAAATTCCCCATAATACTGGTTTTGTGGTCCAGGGTCACATATACGTGACAGAATAACACACTAGGCTATACAGAAACTTGTGAATGATGCTCATGCCGTCAAGTTTATGACGGATTGTTATGTTCCGGGAAAACTTGAGTTTCGGTTACAGTGCTGTTTTTGATCCGGCAATTAATAATTTATAAATGAAACACTGGCCGTACCTCCACACAGCAGTTCTGGTCCATCTCGATGACACCCTTACACTCCTTCCCGTCCTCGCTGGCGTAGTACGAGAGGGATCCGGGCTTCAGGCAGAACCAGCGCTCGGTCCAGTTCCTGCGCAGGTGTCCCTTCTTCCACAGGTAACCCTGAAACCACACGCAGCTTTTATTGCCAAGGAATGCACAAGGAATGTGTCTGGGTGCACAGGTGCGTAAAAATAATTCAAAATATTATTAGCACAAATAGACATATATTTTAAAACACACGCGTCACACGGGCGTAGGGTTGGTAGAGTTAGTCTGGAGTAAATATATAGGCTATAATCTGTGTGTTTAAATGGCGGGTGCTGGTGTTTCGCGTGCGTTCGGCCAATCAGCGAACACTAGCATCACTGTAGTTCCTATAGTTTTGGTTTAGACCGACTCTGAAGTAGGAGTAAATTAGTTCCTCCAAAAGGAGCTCCTAGAACTAAAATCATTCCTAGTTCCTGCGGTGCGAACACGCCAAAATCCGGGAACTTCCGCCAATAGTTCTAGGAACTATGAGAAGGTTCCTCCGGAGTCAAAGCCCCTGATGTTGCCTTTATTTGCTCTATTTTGCAGAGCCTCTTTTGGCACCGGGTTTCAGTGCCCATTCTTCCACATCAGACAGAGGAAGTGACAT
>NC_140222.1:1740637-1790637 GCF_951802725.1 Rutilus rutilus | reverse complement strand
GTGTGTGTGTTTCACACTGTTTTTATAGCCCTAAACACTTGATGGACTAATTTTAGGATAAACATCCGAGACAAAGTTGGTCGTTCAGTGAATCGTAACTCAAGTCTCATGAGTGTTGAACGAGTGTGTGTTCGTGTTTCGGTACCTTGTCCAGTATGAACTGGTTGAGGTAAGGCATGTACCCCTGACTGGATACAGGACCGTCATCATCGTCGCTGAAGTGTCTCTCGAGGGCCGCCGGATCGTGAGGAATCCGCAAAACACTGTGAAGGTTATGAGACAAAACCTGTGCCCACACACACACACACACACACACACACACACACACAGAGAGAGAGAGAGAGAGAGAGAGAGAGAGTCTGACTGCAGCTTTTGTTTGATACCAATCTGTCTAAAGCCACAGAGCGTGAGTCAGATTAACTAGAAGTTTCACACACTTCAGATATCTTAATATCTCATGAGACTGAACTATAGACCAAAACTTCAGTCACTTTACAGCCTCATTCTCTGATGAATTGAGTGGAAACATTAAGTGCGCACTTTGAAAACACTACCGTACACAACATTTGCATATAATACAGAAAGGTGATATTATAAGTACGGTAAATATTACATCCATACGATTGAATTATTCACTTTATCAATCACTTTTTACTTTGCAGACATCACTAAAGTGAGATTTAGTACACTTCTGGAGATACTACAGTTTGGCAAGTCCACAATAGACACACACACACATACATGCACAGTCAAACACCTGTCTCTCTCTCTCTCTCACACACACACACACACACACACACACATCTGTCTCACCTTGAGCTGTGATTTGGACACTTTGCCGCTGTCTTCGGTGTCCAGAGACGTGAAGGCGTACCAGATGCTCTTCAGCAGAGCGGCTCTCAGCGCCATGTTTCAAACCTGAGGACTTTACTCTCTTCTTTTCTGCTCTCCTTCATTCTCTCTGCAAGTGTGTCCACATCCTGTGTGTGTGTGCTGAACTCTGGCGCCCCCTGTCAGTGGACCTGAGATGTGTGTGTGTGCTGCTCCTGACACACGAGGTGTGTTTACTAGGGCTATACGGTTACTATTGAGATTATTTTGGTCAGAATTATTTAACATGATTACTCATTGAAACATACATACATCAACGTTTGTTAAAAAAAGTGTTTTAACAGACAGACAGACAGACAGATAGACATATAGATAGACAGACAGACAGACAGACAGACAGACAGACATTTAAAATAGACAGACAGACATATAGACAGATAGACATATGGACAGACAGACAGACAGACAGACAGACAGACAGACAGACATATAGACAGATAGATAGACAGATAGACATATAGATAGACAGACAGACAGACAGACAGACATTTAAAATAGACAGACAGACATATAGACAGATAGACATATGGACAGACAGATAGACAGACAGACAGACATTTAAAATAGACAGACAGACATATAGACAGATAGACATATGGACAGACAGACAGACAGACAGACAGACAGACAGACAGACAGACATTTAAAATAGACAGACAGACATATAGACAGATAGACATATGGACAGACAGACAGACAGACAGACATATAGACAGACATATAGACAGATAGATAGACAGACAGACATATAGATAGACAGACAGACATTTAAAATAGACAGACAGACATATAGACAGATAGACATATGGACAGACAGATAGACAGACAGACATTTAAAATAGACAGACAGACAGAGAGACAGACAGACAGACAGACAGACAGAGAGACAGACAGACAGACAGACAGAGAGACAGACAGACAGGCAGACAGACATATAGACAGACAGACAGACAGAGAGACAGACAGACAGATGGACGGACATATAGACAGACAGACAGACAGACAGACAGACAGAGAGACAGACAGACAGACAGGCAGACAGACATATAGACAGACAGACAGACAGAGAGACAGACAGACAGATGGACGGACATATAGACAGACAGACAGATACAGTGAGGAAAATAAGTATTTGAACACCCTGCTATTTTGCAAGTTCTCCCACTTGGAAATCATGGAGGGGTCTGAAATTGTCATCGTAGGTGCATGTCCACTGTAAGAGACATAATCTAAAAAAAAAATCCAGAAATCACAATATATGATTTTTTAACTATTTATTTGTATGATACAGCTGCAAATAAGTATTTGAACACCTGTCTATCAGCTAAAATTCTGACCCTCAAAGACCTGTTAGTCTGCCTTTAAAATGTCCACCTCCACTCCATTCATTATCCTAAATTAGATGCACCTGTTTGAGGTCGTTAGCTGCATAAAGACACCTGTCCACCCCATACAATCAGTAAGAATCCAACTACTAACATGGCCAAGACCAAAGAGCTGTCCAAAGACACTAGAGACAAAATTGTACACCTCCACAAGGCTGGAAAGGGCTACGGGGAAATTGCCAAGCAGCTTGGTGAAAAAAGGTCCACTGTTGGAGCAATCATTAGAAAATGGAAGAAGCTAAACATGACTGTCAATCTCCCTCGGACTGGGGCTCCATGCAAGATCTCACCTCGTGGGGTCTCAATGATCCTAAGAAAGGTGAGAAATCAGCCCAGAACTACACGGGAGGAGCTGGTCAATGACCTGAAAAGAGCTGGGACCACCGTTTCCAAGGTTACTGTTGGTAATACACTAAGACGTCATGGTTTGAAATCATGCATGGCACGGAAGGTTCCCCTGCTTAAACCAGCACATGTCAAGGCCTGTCTTAAGTTTGCCAATGACCATTTGGATGATCCAGAGGAGTCATGGGAGAAAGTCTTGTGGTCAGATGAGACCAAAATAGAACTTTTTGGTCATAATTCCACTAAACGTGTTTGGAGGAAGAAGAATGATGAGTACCATCCCAAGAACACCATCCCTACTGTGAAGCATGGGGGTGGTAGCATCATGCTTTGGGGGTGTTTTTCTGCACATGGGACAGGGCGACTGCACTGTATTAAAGAGAGGATGACCGGGGCCATGTATTGCGAGATTTTGGGGAACAACCTCCTTCCCTCAGTTAGAGCATTGAAGATGGGTGGGTCGAGGCTGGGTCTTCCAACATGACAATGACCCGAAGCACACAGCCAGGATAAACAAGGAGTGGCTCTGTAAGAAGCATATCAAGGTTCTGGCGTGGCCTAGCCAGTCTCCAGACCTAAACCCAATAGAGAATCTTTGGAGGGAGCTCAAACTCCGTGTTTCTCATCGACAGCCCAGAAACCTGACTGATCTAGAGAAGATCTGTGTGGAGGAGTGGGCCAAAATCCCTCCTGCAGTGTGTGCAAACCTGGTGAAAAACTACAGGAAACGTTTGACCACTGTAATTGCAAACAAAGGCTACTGTACCAAATATTGACATTGATTTTCTCAGGTGTTCAAATACTTATTTGCAGCTGTATCATACAAATAAATAGTTAAAAAATCATACATTGTGATTTCTGGATTTTTTTTTTTTAGATTATGTCTCTCACAGTGGACATGCACCTACGATGACAATTTCAGACCCCTCCATGATTTCTAAGTGGGAGAACTTGCAAAATAGCAGGGTGTTCAAATACTTATTTTCCTCACTGTATATAAACAGATAGATAGACAGACAGACAGACAGACAGACAGACAGACAGACATATCAATAGACAGATAGACATAGTATATAGACAGACAGACATATAGACAGACAGACAGACAGACAGACAGACATTTAAAATAGACAGACAGACATATAGACAGATAGACATATGGACAGACAGACAGACAGACAGACAGACATTTAAAATAGACAGACAGACAGAGAGACAGACAGACAGACAGACAGAGAGACAGACAGACAGACAGAGAGACAGACAGACAGGCAGACAGACAGACATATAGACAGACAGACAGACAGACAGATGGACGGACATATAGACAGACAGACAGACAGAGAGACAGACAGACAGACAGAGAGACAGACAGACAGGCAGACAGACATATAGACAGACAGACAGACAGACAGACAGACAGACAGAGAGACAGACAGACAGATGGACGGACATATAGACAGACAGACAGATATATAAACAGATAGATAGACAGACAGACAGACAGACAGACAGACATATCAATAGACAGATAGACATAGTATATAGACAGACAGACATATAGACAGACAGACAGACAGACAGACAGACAGACAGATAGATAAGACAGACAGACAGACAGACAGATAGACATACAAACAGACAGACAGATAGACAGACAGACAGATAGATAGACATATAGATAGACAGAAAAATAGGGCTAAAAAAACCTAAATAACTATATTTATTTCTGAGATTATATCAAATTAATTAAATATGCTGAATAATGAAATCACAGGACAACAATGAAGCATAGCCTACTATAGTGTTTTTAAAAACAACAGGCCGTATACAGTATATCCTACACACAGCCGTAACACACTGCACACACACACACACACACACACACACAGCACTGACAGGCGCAGTGTCATCACGTTTTCCTGAACACACACCTGGACACACTCGCACCTGTGGAAATGAGGTGATGTTACGATCACGTCAGATGATTTCTGTCACACACAGAGATGTGTTAATTGTTGCTGAGTGTTTAGCGCTTAGGGCCGTGTGTGTGTGTGTGTGTGTGTGTGTGTGTGTGTGTGTGTGTGTGTGTGTGTGTTCATATCCGCTGCTGCTGAGAGACGGTTAAACGCGATCCTCCTTCAAAGTTTCGCAAACACACTTGTGTGTGACAGTGTGAGTGTGGGCTGTGCTTCACACCGTCATAACGATTAGGCTATAAGATTTATTAATGTTTTTAAAGCACTGCTTATAATGTCCCCAAATAACATTACTGACCTTTTAGGATCCGTTTCCCTTCATATCCGTCAAACCAATAGAGGTTTTTACGTCTCCGTTTAAAACTTAGCATTTTAACTTTTAGTTAAGGGAATTCTGTACATTGTAATAATAACTTAGTTTTCTTTCTCACTGCAAAAAATGCTTTTCTTACTTAGTATATTTGTCTTGTTTCCCGTCCAAATTTTAAACATTCTTAAATCAAGATGCATTTACTAAAGTAGTAAAATGCCATAAATCAAAATGATCTGCCAATGGGATCAGAAGAATGATCTTGTTTCTGTTTCAATTAACATTATTTTTCTGACCCCATTGGCGGATCATTTTGCTTGTTTAAGCAACAACTCTCTTCATTTTTATTTATTTCCCCAGAAAACAAGACATAACATCTTGTAATTTTACTACTTTAGTAAATGCCTCTCGATTTAAGATTTTTTAGCTATTTGGACTGGAAACCAGACAAAAATACTGAGTAAGAAAAGCATTTTTGCAGTGCTCACTATACAGTTGTGTGAGGGTGTGTGTCTAAGAGAGTGTGTGTGTGTGTGTGTGTGTGTGTGTGTGTGTGTGTGTGTGTCTAAGAGTGTGTCTAAGTGTGTCTTAAGAGTCATGCCTTCATTGGCTATAGGCTCGGGAAATGTTTTTATATATGCATGTATTATTGTTTTTAGTCATAACTATGAAGCACTTTGGGTAACAACGTTGCTATTAAATGTGCTATATAAATAAATAAAAGTTGAAAGTTGAAGTAATACAGCTGTGTCATTGGACACGGTTGTTTTCCCGTGTTTTGGGAGTCGGATCGGGATCGGGATGAACAGATGATGATGACAGAGGTTTGGATGAAGGTCTGGAACCTCAGCGATGTTGAAACGAACTGAAGAGCTTCACGTCCTCCGCTGACGTCAACATGATGATGAGTGATTCCTGAGTGTGTGTGTGTGTGTGTGTGTGTGTGTGTGTGTGTCGTTTTCAGGAGATTAAGACCGATGGACAGACCTGGACAGACAGATTTAGTCAGATAAATAAATATAAATGAAGCACTCGTCATCATCTGTGAATCTGGACTGAAGATGTTCCAGGATGAATGTGCTTTAGTGTGTGGATGACAGATCTGAGATCAGTAAACAGCCTTTCTGCACCCGGTGTAATTTCAGACTCAACACAAAACACAAATCCATCTCTGCCGACTTCCTGAGGCTCATCCTGCCTTTGAAATGTTCATGTCAGAGTGTAAACACACACACACGCACACACACACAGGGCGGGCCGCGGCTCGACAGGTAAAGCACTGGCAGCTCACCTGTAACATCACTCAGGAGTGTGAAGACACACACAGCAGAGGTGTGTTCCTCAGGTACGTTGTCTTTCAATCCTTCCTTTGGTTGTGTCTGTAATAACGCAGCAAACGTTACAATACGACGAGTGTGTGCAGGTCAAGTTTAGACTCAAACAACGACAGATCAGTCGAGCTGCAGTTTAAGAAGGAATCGTTTAAGAGATGTTGATGTGCAGAACAAGATGCTTTAATGTTGTGTCTAATATCTAATACATTTTAATACTGCAATACATTTAGATTTAAATGGTCCGTTTGTACAGTATTAGTATATATATATATAACAAAAAAATATAAAATGTATTGCATATATATATATATATTTATTTATTTATTTGAGTGTGTGTGTATATATATTTCTTTGTTTGTTCTCTAAGCCTTTGGCTATTATATATAGTTTGTGTTAAAAGTAGGTTTTTTTTGTATTATATGCATTAATATGCTTGTATGTTACTTTGAATATATTTGATTTATGGAATATTGAAGTTATGTGAAGTTATATACACACCCACATCCTGAGATTTCTTGTCTTGTTTTAGGCCTAAAACTAACTTTTTATTTACATTTAACTGGTTAAATACTTTCCGAATTGTTACAAATTTCTTATTTCAGTAAAGTTATTTTTTGGGGGGATTTATATTTGCATTGTTTAATATTCATACATTTCTGAAAAATAAAGACAATTTAGTTTTAACTGGTGCTACACACTCAAGATTTACTTAAAATGATCTTTGTTTTACTCGAGTCTGAACGTAATGCGTCATGACTAATGAACGTAAGCATTTACACAAGAAGTGTGCGGGATTGTTGTTCTTTGTAGCTGTATGACGTTTTCATTGATCATTTTTCTCCTTAATTCGAGGGGAATTCCACTGAGAGACAGATTAGACATCATTTAAATGATCCGCCTCGGGCTCAAATACACACAAGACAAGCGCAGATATGTCTCTAAATCAAAAAAGAGGGATTAGATCCGCCGCTTATTTTGAGTTCTGGCCGCTCCTGTCTAGCACATCCCGTAACTCTTGTGTTGTACACAATGTCGTGAATTAGAGACGGATTACACGTCCTCAGCTCCGACACACTGCCGTATCTTTAGGCCAGAAACATGCTAATGTTTGCCCAACACATTACAAGCATACTTTATTTAACTTCAAATGTCTGTTAATAAACCTAATGTGTTATTATTTGGCGATCTAGAATGCAGCAGCACATGAAACCAGAGACGTTTGCATGTGTTTTGGGTCTTTTCGCCAGTATTTTATGTCAAATCCGTGTTAATTGCAAGGACCAGCCGTGGGTTTATCCTGCGTATTTGAACCTCAGACTAAGTGGTTATTAAGTTAATCTGGAGTGTGTTTGAAGTCTTCTGGTCTAAACTCAAGGCTGTCTCTCTCAAAATCCTTCACAGGGCTTTCAAAGAGCAGCAGAAGCCGTTTTCCGAGCGTCTATCATTGAGACCGGGGAAGAGGATGATGCTTCCTCGCTTCAGGAAACGCACGCTAATCCATCAGTCTTAGATGAACTTCCTCGGGCTTGGCTTTCATTTATGAGTGAACGACACCAATAGCAACTCCACGCCTCAAAATGGACGCGTCTCATTGCCGTTTGGGCAGGAGCAGTAGGTACTGTGCGCCCTCTGGTGGTTACAGAGGGAATGACGTCCACTCGGATCCGCTAGGTCACTCGCTACCGCTGTTCTTATACCCGACTCACGTTGAGCAGCGAGTTTACGACGGCTCGTACTGTGGCGGCGCGTCACTACTGTCGTATCTCCCGCCGTTCCACGGCAGCTTCGGCGTCTACGAATGCCCATTCGAGCCCGCCTTCATCCAGAAACGCAACGAGCGGGAACGCCAGCGAGTGAAGTGCGTGAACCAGGGATACGCCAAGCTACGCGACCACCTGCCCAACGCAACCACGGACAAACGGCTGAGCAAAGTGGAGACGCTGCGCGCGGCCATCCGCTACATCAAATACCTCCAGGAACTGGTGGAGAACGCGGGCAGCGCGGAGGAGAACGCAACGGCGTCGCCTCTTTCCATTTCCGAATCGTCTTCCGAGGAGTCTGTTGGGAGTTAAAGACATTCAGAAAACATTGTATCCTAGCAACTTTTATCATGCACCAACTTTGATTCTGAGTGATTCTCAAATATTAGCATGTGTTTCAATAGGGGCTTTCTCACCGGGTAGTTCTAGGAACCCGCCACCAGGGTGTTTCCCCGAGAACTAATGGGGAAAACTTGGGAACATTTTCCTGGTTGCGTTCGCAGCGCCAGTAGGAACTCTGAAGTGACGTAAGACACGCTTGTTGCTGTGACTTTTATTTTGACGGCGCTGAGAACGACTGAACACACAGTTCTCGCATTCTCCTGTTCAGTAGTTTACGATCTGTCTAACGGTCCTGTCTAATACGTTATTAGATAGAACTGTTATACATACAGTAGAAAGACAGTTATTAGCGCATGTCGTGTGTTTGATGTCGTGTGTTGCTGAGCAGAAATACATAATCATGTTTCTCTCGTCCCCTCAAAGTTGTGTTGGATTTTTTACATGTTCGTAGAGTTAGTTTCTGGAGTAAATATATAGGCTATAATCTGTGTGTTTAAATGGCGGTGCTGGTGTTTCGCGTGCGTTCGGCCAATCAGCGAACACTACCGTCACGGATAGGTCCTATAGCGCTGGTTTAGAGCGACTCTGAAGTAGGAGTAAATTAGTTCCTCCAAAAGGAGCTCCTAGAACTAAAATCGTTCCTAGTTCCTGCGGTGCGAACACGCCAACATCCGGGAACTTCCGCCAATAGTTCTAGGAACTATCAGAAGGTTCCTCCGGTGCGAAAGCCCCTATTGATGCAAATCCACAATTTCTAGTTCAAAAAGAGACATAAAAAAAATGTGTCAGACGTTTCATTAAGTTTGACCTTTAATAAACCAATGAAATCTTCAGAAATTTGATTTCTTTGAAAAAATTCAAGGCCAGTTTATTTATATAGCACATTTCATACACTTTGGTGATTTAAAGTGCAGAAAGGAATTAAAATAATCACAAAATAAAAGCAAGGGAAATTAAAACAGTTATAAAAGGCATTAAAATAGATATAAAGATGAAATTTGAAAGAGTAAAAAGATGATACATAGATAAGCTTCTCATCTGGCAAAACACTGTGAGATTTTCCCGTGTTGATTGTACAGTGTCTGTGGTGTTCTTTCGGCACGCCTAAATAATCTGTTGGACGTCTCCAATAGATCCGATTTCCCCTAAAATCGGACAGGAGGAGCTCTAGGAAAGGAACCGATCCAGTCCGCACCCCACAGAACAGATCTGGTCCCCGACCTCGAGTGTCACATCAAACTCACTACTCTACCACAGACTCAGGTCATCAACATGGTTTCATCTC
Source organism: Rutilus rutilus (assembly GCF_951802725.1). Classification (NCBI taxonomy): domain Eukaryota; kingdom Metazoa; phylum Chordata; class Actinopteri; order Cypriniformes; family Leuciscidae; genus Rutilus; species Rutilus rutilus. The sequence goes on along the minus strand of NC_140222.1, from coordinate 1,781,006 downwards.
TCACTTTCCCCATGAACATTAAATGAGTTAAACGTTTTGGTGTTTGCTTGTGTGAAGTCTCCCACTGAGAGTGTGTTTTGCAGACTGGGACATGAGGGCACAGGGGTCACGACGCCCAAAAAAGCCTTGAAATCAACACGACGGCCAGTCTCTGACCTTGAACTCCCAGCGATCGCTCTGTGATCATGTGTACTGTGATTTTAAACTTCCTAAATTCAAATAAACCTTAAATTATACTTGGAATGAGATTGTTTTCACTTTCACTTAGACACAGAATATTAATATATCTATATTTTGAATGTTTTAATATATATATATATATATATATATATATATATATATATATATGAAGAGTTCAGATTCAAAAGCCTCTAAATTCAGTAATTTCACTTAAATGGCAATGAAAATTACCTATTAATTGTCATTTAAGTGAAATTACTGAACTTCAATATACGAGCTTGATAAAAATGATCATTCTAGAAGAAAATTTCAGATGGCACTTAGAGGCTTTTGCATCTGAACTCTTCATATATATGTGTGTGTGTGTGTGTGTGTGTGTGTGTGTGTGTGTTATTATTAAAATGAATAAACCATAGATAAATATAATGTCATAATAATTATGAAATATGACATTGACAGTTGTCATGAGATTCACCCATTTGCACTGTTGAGACACAATAGTCATTGGGACAATCATAAAAAACTGTGACACCAAATTTCATATTGATTTATCTGTGAGCTGATTGGTTTGCCAGCTCAGTGATGTCACAAAGCCCAAACAGAAAAAGCCAATGAGAACATTCCAAAGTTATGACTGTGCTAATGTCCTGCCTCTTCATCTATCCCTCTGTGACCATAACTGTGTCATGTTCTGTTGTCCCCTAACACACACACACACACACGCACGTGAGTGACACGCATTGTCTATATTTATTTTTTTAAGTCAGACAGCTGCAGTACTAACCACACAAGAGCAGAGAGAGACAGTGCGAGGAATAGATTCAGACAGACAGAGAGCTTCATTTTTGAGTCCCGAGAAGATCCTGAACTATTGAGCCGAGTACCTGATCTCCAGAATTCCCGCGCCTCCTGCTCGGTTCTGATCGGATCATGGAGGGCGGTGGCGAAGCACCCATGACCTCCTTCATCATGGATGAAGAGACGCTGAAGAGGAAGCAGAGAGAGAAACTCAAGAAGCTCCAGGCCACAGGTGGAAACCCTCGGCCCGCACGATCCCTCCTCTTCCTCACGCTGAAGAACCCCTTCCGCAAGGCCTGCATCAACATCGTAGAGTGGAAGTATCCTTTAACAAATCAGAAAATGTTTTTAATTACAACAATGTTTTTTGTGCAGAGTCACTAAAACATGTCAGTTCATTTAATGCATGTTGTTAAAGTACGTAAAAGTAATTTTCAGCATCATTACTCCAGTCTTCCGTGTCACATGATCCTTCGGAGATCAATCAAATATGATGATTTGAAACATTTCTGATTATTATCAATGTTGAAGTAAGATGTGCTTATGTAGACCGTGGTACATTTTTATTTTCAGGATTCTTTGATGAATTGAAAGCATTTATTTTAAATTCCTGTCACTTTTGATTAATTAAATGTGTCTTTGCGAAATAGAAGTGTTAATTTAAAAGAAAATAACTTACCCCAAACATTTTAATGGTAGTTTATCAGTTTCCACACAAATATTAAGAAGCAAAAATGTTATACAAATAAATGACATAACAAAAATAAAATGTCTTTCATAGATAAGCGGTCTTAAAGAGGTTCTCAGTTATGTTTCAGTTCAACATCAACTTAATTAGACTATTTGCTGACATATTGCAATATACTAAACAAACATCTTAATTTACTCTATGTTTTATCTCATTGCTGCATATCAGTAAACAAGCATACATTCATTACTAGAGTCACAAAGTGTTCAACTACAGCAAGCAACTATGAGATGACAGACTGTTAATGAGCTGATTTAGTCATGAGTGTGTGTGTAAATGTCAGTGTTTCAGCACAGTGCTCTGATATTCTGAGAGAACAGCTGTTCTGTCCTCCAGCTCACTAAATACAGACATGCTAAGCTCAGAGAATGCTAGCGCACACACAACAGCACACTGAGACGTCATGTAGATCACTATGGTACAACACACATTATTATACTGCGCATTATCACTGCAGGAATATATTTCTCACTTTAAGAGAAGCTGGTGTATTTTCCTGAACGTGTCTCTCAGACCGTTTGAAATCATCATCCTCCTCACCATCTTTGCAAACTGTGTAGCTCTGGCCGTTTTCATGCCAATGCCTGAGGAAGATACGAATAACACCAACAGCAACCTAGTGAGTCTCTCTCTCACACGCGAACACACAAGACTCCATCTTAATACACCTAAGACAACCTATAGAATGTGTCCTCACAACCAACCTCAACATATGAACCCCTCCCCAATACCTGTAGACTCCATCTTAAGACAACATAGACCCCGCCCTCATATACTCCTCTACATATAAACCCCTCCCCAATACCTGTAGACTCCACCTTAAGACACCTAAGACAACCTATAGACCCCGCCCTCATACACTCCTCCTCAACATATAAACCCCTCCCCAATACCTGTAGACTCCACCTCAAGACACATGCTCAACCTATAGACCCCGCCCTCATACACTCCTCCTCAACATATAAACCCCTCCCCAATACCTGTAGACTCCACCTCAAGACACATGCTCAACCTATAGACCCCGCCCTCATACACTCCTCCTCAACATATAAACCCCTCCCCAATACCTGTAGACTCCATCTCAAGACACATGCTCAACCTATAGACCCCGCCCTCATACACTCCTCAACATATAAACCCCTCCCCAATACCTGTAGACTCCACCTTAAGACACCTAAGACAACCTATAGACCCCGCCCTCATACACTCCTCCTCAACATATAAACCCCTCCCCAATACCTGTAGACTCCACCTCAAGACACCTAAGACAACCTATAGGCCCCGCCCTCATACACTCCTCCTCAACATATAAACCCCTCCCCAATACCTGTAGACTCCACCTCAAGACACCTAAGACAACCTATAGACCCCGCCCTCATACACTCCTCCTCAACATATAAACCCCTCCCCAATACCTGTAGACTCCACCTCAAGACACATGCTCAACCTATAGACCCCGCCCTCATACACTCCTCAACATATAAACCCCTCCCCAATACCTGTAGACTCCACCTCAAGACACATGCTCAACCTATAGACCCCGCCCTCATACACTCCTCAACATATAAACCCCTCCCCAATACCTGTAGACTCCACCTTAAGACACCCTATAGACCCCGCCCTCATACACTCCTCAACATATAAACCCCTCCCCAATACCTGTAGACTCCACCTCAAGACACATGCTCAACCTATAGACCCCACCCTCATACACTCCTCAACATATAAACCCCTCCCCAATACCTGTAGACTCCACCTCAAGACACATGCTCAACCTATAGACCCCGCCCTCATACACTCCTCAACATATAAACCCCTCCCCAATACCTGTTGACTCCACCTCAAGACACATGCTCAACCTATAGACCCGGCCCTCATACACTCCTCAACATATAAACCCCTCCCCAATACCTGTAGACTCCACCTTAACACACCTAAGACAACCTATAGACCCCGCCCTCATACACTCCTCAACATATAAACTACGCCCCAATACCTGTAGACTCCACCTCAAGACACATGCTCAACCTAAAGGTGTGTTCGACATCGGCTGTGGCTGGATGCAACCGATCGACGAGAGTAGCCGCGTGCAGGTGGGCAGGAGCTGCAAACGGAGACGTGAAGTCGGACACTTTCTAGTTCCCGTAGTGACCGCTCATGTGGTGTTCACATACTTTACCACAGCTGAAGTGAAATGAATGCAATATTTGCCAAATAATACACAGATGTTTCAGAGACATTTTCATTCAATACTTTATGTACTGCTTCATACAGCGTCTGTTTGAACAAGAATAAAGTTCAACATAAGCTACTATCAATGAAGTGGAGTCTACGTTTTTTAATCAGTTTTAATTTGATAAACATGACACAATATAACATCGCAACTACATGAAAGAGTGTTTACTGTTATAAAAAGCTGATTTGTGAGCTTTAGAGGAACTAAAGGTGTTCGAATAAACACGAAACACACGTGATCGTTGTCATGCGGTGAATCCAGCCAATCATTGAACAGCTGTGTCATCATCAGAGTTCGTGCAGTCCAGTGCAGCCGTTCTTGATAAGTTACTTGGCTACTCTCGAATCGCTCTCGCGGAACTTTGATGGCATACGTCACAATCACATGGCGTCGACGCTGTATCAAGTCGGACAAAATTTCTAACCGGCATGCACTGCTTCAAGTCAGCCGCCGATCGGTTTTGCGCAGAGCTGCATGAAGTCGAACAAGCCTACCAACTACGCCCCAATACCTGTAGACTCCGCCTTAAGACACCTAAGACAACCTATAGACCCCGCCCTCATACACTCCTCAAAATATAAACCCCTCCCCAAGACCTGTAGACTCCGCCTCAAGACACATGCTCAACCTATAGACCCCGCCCTCATACACTCCCTCAACATATAAACCCCTCCCCAATACCTGTAGGCTAAACCTTAAGACACCTAAGACAACGTATAGACCCCGCCCTCATACACTCCTCAACATATAAACCCCTGCCTAATACCTGTAGACTCCGCCTTAAGACATACCTCAACCTAAGACTTCACAGACACTTATAGACTCCACCCCCTTACAGACTCCACCCACTGTAGACTGTTTAAAAACCTTTTAATAACATAAAATAGGGTGATTTAAATGTTTCCATATTTATATATTGTATTCTGTTCTTATATATCTATATCCTAAATGAACAAGTGGCTAGTTAAAATGTATCTTCTGGCAGAATGGCTGACACCTAATGCCAGATATTCATCTCACTAAACCCTTGTAAGCGTGCGTGACCTTGACTCAGGTGACTGAAAGAAGCAGGTGCTTTGACCGCATGCCTATGGGACGCTGCATGTGTAGACGTTTTAAAATTAGACACAAACTTCAACTATATGCTCTCACACACTCGCAGAGCTCTCTCATCACTGCAGTGTTATCTGAAAGATTTTGTGGTTTGTAATACAATTTGTCAGATTGTTTGTTTTGCAATCAGGTCGACATCAAAGCATTTGGATGGTAATAACCTTGCATCTAGTTTTGTTTTGTGATGAAGCTTATGCATCTATCTATCTATCCATCTAAATGTCAGTAGAAACACACAGTGTCTGCTTCAAGCTAACAGTAGGTGCCATGTTGGTTATAAAATTCTCAGCGTCTGGGTCTGGGTCGTTTTCAAAATGCCTCGACTGAAACCGGTGGAAAGTGTCAGGCTCAAGCAATTCTTTGCCACGTTCCCACCAAACCCAATGTGTGTAAGTTCCCAAAATATAAAAAGACACGTCAAGATATTCAAAGTCAAAACAAAAGAGTTATGAAGTGGAAAAGCACCCACTGACACCAAACACCTTGAGTCAGTTGGTTGTACTGAAGTGTGCTGACAGCTCCATTCATCTCAATTTTCTGTGTGTACGTTCACAGGAGAGTCTTGAGTACATTTTTCTCATCATATTCACTATGGAATGCTTCCTGAAGATCGTGGCGTATGGATTACTCTTTCATGCCGATGCTTATTTACGGAACTGCTGGAATATATTAGATTTTGTCATTGTGACAATGGGGTAAGACATACACACCACTCCCTGAATATGACCAGAAACACCCAAAGTACACAAACACCTACTGTGTGACGTCCCTCAGGTTGTTCACAGTTGTGGTGGACTTCATCAATAACATCAGCGGTGTCGAGGCGCCAGTGGAACAGAAGGGCGGCTTTGACATGAAAGCCCTCCGAGCATTCAGAGTCCTGCGGCCCCTGCGGCTCGTCTCCGGGGTCCCCAGTAAGTGACAACACCTTCTTCTGCTCACCTTTCAAATTTTTTGGAGTTGGCTGGTTAAAGTGTAATGTCTCCTCCAGGCCTGCAGGTGGTGATGAGCTCCATTCTCAAGTCCATGCTGCCCCTGTTCCACATCTCTCTGCTGGTCTTCTTCATGGTCACCATCTATGCCATCATAGGCCTGGAGCTTTTCAAATGCAAAATGCATAAAACATGTTACCACACCGGCACAGGTAAGAAATGATGCAAGATAGATGAAGTGAACTCACATAGAACCAACATCGAAACTTACCTAAATGTTTTCCTTTTGCCATCTTGCAGGCACTGGTGTTTCCTTCAATAAATGCAAATTTTGTCTAATTTTGTCTTTGTTTTGATATATGTCACAGATATCATCGCCACGGGGGACGGCGAGTGTGCGGCTCCGTGCGCTCAGGCTGGTAACGGCAGGCGTTGCCCTCTTAACGGAACCGAGTGCCGTGGTGGATGGCCCGGGCCAAATGACGGCATCACCCACTTTGACAATCTGGGTTTCTCCATGCTCACTGTATACCAGTGCATCACCACTCAGGGCTGGACCGATGTTCTGTACTGGGTCAGTGACACATAAGGGTCTTTTGCAGCGGGTAGTTATATGAACTCGCCACCAGGTCGATTCCCTGAGAACTAATGCTTCCCCTAGGAACGTTTTCCTGGTTGCATTCACACCGCCAGTAGGAACTCTGAAGTGACGTGCTTGTTGTTGTGGCTTTTATTTTGACGATTGTTCAGTAGTTGTTCATTAGTTTACGATCTGTCTAATGGTCCTGTCTAATACGTTATTAGATAGAACTGTTATACATAGAAAGTAGACAGTAATGAAAAGTTATTAGTGTATGTCGTGTGTTTGATGTCCAGTGTTGCTGAGCAGAAATACATAATCATGTTTCTCTTGGTCTCCTCAAAGTTGCGTTGGGTATTCTCCTCAGCGTAAAGATTAAGAGCTTCATCGATCACTGTTTTACATGTTCGTAGAGTTAGTTCCTGGAGTAAATATATAGGCTATAATCTGTGTGTTTACACCATGTTTTTTTTTAAATGGCGGGTTCTGGTGTTTCGCGTGCGTTCGGCCAATCAGAGAGCACTAACGTCACTGGTAGTTCCTATAGTGCTGGTTTAGACCGACTCTGAAGTAGGAGTAAATTAGTTCCTCCAAAAGGAGTTCCTAGAACTAAAATCGTTCCTAGTTCCTGCGGTGCGAACACGCCAAAATCTGAGTACTACCGCCAATAGTTCTAGGAACTATGAGAAGGTTCCTCTGGTGCGAAAGCCCCTATTGAGTAGTGGTTCCCAAACATGGTCATGCAGAACCCCAAACAGTACCCCCAGATCCACAACCGTACACACTTGATTCAACTTGTCAGCTCCTTAGTAGAGACTCCAAGACCTGATATACTGATATAAAGGACTATGATAGGGATCCGACAGCCGACTCTTGTCTTCCTACAGGTGAATGATGCGATTGGAATGGAGTGGCCCTGGCTGTATTTCGTGACTCTGATTCTCTTGGGCTCGTTCTTCATCTTGAATCTGGTTCTGGGGGTTCTGTGCGGGTAAGTCCAAACATCTGTGGTATATCTGTACTATCACTCTACACGTTACTGTCCATATTTCACAATAATGATGAAGAATGAGTGTCCAAACCTTTGACTGGTAGTGATTAGGGGTGCAACAGATCGCAGTTGTTCCGTACGGATCAGCTGCTCCACGGTTTGGCACGCATGTGATTCGCGGTGTGAATAAATGTAATATTTTTAACCATCATAGAGTGAACGTTTATAATTCTTCCTTTATAATAATGCCTTTAATGGCATTTTTTCCTTACATTACTTTTACTTTTATACTTTAAGTAGTTTTGAAACCAGTACTTTTACACTTTTACTTGAGTAAAAAGCTTGAGTTGATACTTCAACTTCTACAGAAGTCCGACTCCATCTGATCCGAAAAATGATCCGATCCGTGGCTAAAAAATACGTAAATGATCCGAACCGCGAATTTTGTGATCCGTTCCACCACTAGTAGTGATATGTTTCAAAGATTTTGCCGCACACCATCTCATATTTGTCTCTTTCTCTGTGGTCAGCGAGTTCACTAAGGAGCGAGAAAAGAGTTCTCGAAGTGGAGAGTATCAGATACTACGGGAGCGTCAGCAGTTCGATGAGGATCTGAAGGGATACATGGAGTGGATCATACAGGCGGAGGTCATGGACAATGACCAGGAGGGGCAAGGTGCTCAAAAACACTCACAAACACTTTAACAAGCTACAGCCGCTGAGAACCAAGGCTCATGGGGGTGAAATCTGGTTAAATGTGGCACTATTGGTCTCCACAGGTCTGCTCCCACTTCAGAAGGATGGATCAGAATCAGAAACTCTCTATGAGCTGGAGGGTCTCAACAAACTCATGTTTTATGTGTGAGTTGAGCGATCTACTGTTGGGAATGATTGACTTCGTGTCCAGGAGGATATTTCTAGACGACGACAACGCAGTCCTGAAATGTCAACTAGACTCTCCCTGTGAAGGCCTCCTTCCCTTCACCTCTGTACAGATAAAACATTGTCCAAATGATTCCAGTTCGCATGGACATGTGAAAAATGCAAAAAATTCTGTATTGTGCAGGCCAGACAAGTAAATTGGTGTGGTCAATTTGTAAAGAAAGACTACACGGCTGCACATACAGTATATATATATTCAAACGCGCATACCTGTAGACTAAACACGTGATATGCATGAGCACGCCGTCAGCGTTTTCACAGATTCACGTTTTGATAACGGTTTCAACATTTTTCTAAACTTGGAACCTATTTCAAAATTTGCGTTCTTGAGCCACCAGGCGCTGTTGCCATGCGGATGAGCAGCCAGAACGCATTAAAAGTTTTCTGTTAAAACAGTGTAGTGTAAGCAGCCCCTAAGTTAATAACTAATGATCTTTACAACGGAAGTGAATCAATCAAAACTAACTTTATCTGGACAATAACTTTATTCTAGATCTGCTGTAAAGCCAAAACAATCTCTGTTACTTTAATTTCCTATTATCACTGTAAAGCTGCTTTGAAACAGTCTATATTGTTAAAAGCGCTATATAAATGAAGGTGACTTGACTTGACTTCTAAAACATAAATGCTTTGAATTTCTCTCTGCATGTGTTTTACAGTCGACACGCTCGTCGATGGAACCGATTTTTTAGGAGGAAGTGTCGTGTGTGGGTGAAGTCCAGGTTGTTCTACTGGCTGGTGATTCTGCTGGTGTTATTCAACACTCTGGCAATTGCAACCGAACACCATGATCAGCCCGAGTCTCTCACCAACTTCCAAGGTTCAACTTCTGTCATCATTTACTCACCCTCAACTCATTTCAAACCTCTATGACTTCTTTCTTCTGTGGAACACAAAAGAATAAGTGGATTGTTATGGCCACAGATCCCAAAAGTCTAACATTCTGCTAAATTACTATGAACCACTGATGAACATCCAACAACCAAGTTTTCCATAAGGGTATTTATTTATGTTGCTTTACCTCATTTGCAGACAATACCAATAAGGTGCTGTTGTCTCTGTTTGCGGTGGAGATGTTTCTGAAGATGTACGCAATGGGGCTGCCGTCTTACTTCATGTCCCTCTTTAACCGTTTCGACTGCTTTGTGGTTTCTGTGGGGATCCTGGAGCTCATCCTCGTTAACATGGACATAATGTCTGTCATGGGGATCTCCATACTGCGTTGTATTCGGCTTCTGCGTCTCATCAAAGTAACAAGGTATGTGATTCTCGTCACCACCGTGAAGACCAGAAGAACCAGGCGTGTATGTGTGCATGAGAATTGATCAGAACTGTGCGTGATTTTCAGGTACTGGACGTCGCTCAGTAATCTTGTGGCGTCTCTCTTGAACTCTGTGCGCTCCATCGCCTCCCTGCTTCTGCTCCTCTTCCTCTTCATCGTCATCTTCGCTCTGCTCGGCATGCAGGTTTTCGGGGGGAAGTTTAATTTTCCAGATGAGTATGTGAGACGAAGCAACTTTGACAATTTTCCTCAGGCTCTGATCACGGTTTTCCAGGTACATTTATCATTCATAGACAGTAAAAAACGTTGGGTTATTTTTTTAACCCAACCGTTGGGTTACACCTATTGGGTCACTAGGTTGGGTTATTTTCAAAAAATGTTGGGTCATTTTTAAAATCTTTGGGTAATTTCTAGTAATAACTCGGCTGTTGGGTTAAAAAACGTATGTTGTATGTACACTTGTGTATTTTGAATTTGAATTTATGTACACAATTATGTATATTTACATTAAATTCTAGACTCCCCAATATTTAGGTCCTAATTTAAAAATATTTGTTGAGACATAATTATTGTTCTATACAAACAAAAAATCTGTATTTGAAAACAAAGTGTATTTTATTCATAAAAAATAATGTCATTAATAAAAATAAATAGTTAACTGTTGGGTTACTTTTAAAATAACCCACAGCTGGGAAGGTGCTATACCACCCCATAGTTGGGTTACTCGTTGGGTTATTTTTAACCCAACATTATTAAGTGAGTATGATAAGCGAGATGTTTGGATCCACAAAGCCTCTCCAGTGTCTTGTATTCTCTCTGTTTTAGATCCTGACAGGTGAAGGCTGGAACTACGTCATGTACGACGGCATCATGGCTCACGGAGGTCCCGCCGTGCCTGGAATCCTGGTCAGCATTTACTTCATTATCCTGTTCATCTGTGGAAATTGTATCCTTCATGCGGCACAAATGTGTGAATTGTAGAAATTCCATGTGAAAAGGATGATGGCTTTCCTGAGCATTGAACCGCAGATATTCTCTTAAATGTCTTCCTGGCGATCGCGGTGGATAATCTGGCTGAGGCGGAGAGTCTGACCTCGGCCCAGAAAGAGAAGACAGAGGAGAAGAAACGCAAAAGGCTTCTTAGGTGAGTGACAAAGGTCAAAAGCATGAGAAAGAGACTTCTGTCAGGACCACTATCCTCAAATACGATTGACAATTAGCATACAGTTTGGATTGGCGGTATGGTTCTGTTCTGGGCAGCCTAGCATAGATCAGAGCAGGAGAGCAGCAATAACCCCGCTTAGGATTAACGAGCTGGGGAGGGAGGAGGGTAATCAGCTCTTGAGAAAGGAGAGGTGGAGCTGGGGAGGGAGGAGGGTAATCAGCTCCTGAGAAACGAGAGGAGGAGCTGGGGAGGGAGGAGGGTAATCGGCTCCTGAGAAACGAGAGGTGGAGCTGGGGAGGGAGGAGGGTAATCAGCTCCTGAGAAAGGAGAGGAGGAGCTGGGGAGGGAGGAGCTGGGGAGGGAGGAGGGTAATCAGCTGCTGAGAAACGAGAGGAGGAGCTGGGGAGGGAGGAGGGTAATCAGCTCCTGAGAAACGAGAGGCGGAGCTGGGGAGGGAGGAGGGTAATCGGCTCCTGAGAAACGAGAGGCGGAGCTGGGGATGGAGGAGGGTAATCAGCTCCTGAGAAACGAGAGGCGGAGCTGGGGAGGGAGGAGGGTAATCAGCTGCTGAGAAACGAGAGGAGGAGCTGGGGAGGGAGGAGGGTAATCAGCTCCTGAGAAACGAGAGGCGGAGCTGGGGAGGGAGGAGGGTAATCAGCTGCTGAGAAACGAGAGGAGGAGCTGGGGAGGGAGGAGGGTAATCAGCTCCTGAGAAACGAGAGGAGGAGCTGGGGAGGGAGGAGGGTAATCAGCTCCTGAGAAACGAGAGGCGGAGCTGGGGAGGGAGGAGGGTAATCAGCTCCTGAGAAACGAGAGGAGGAGCTGGGGAGGGAGGAGGGTAATCAGCTCCTGAGAAACGAGAGGCGGAGCTGGGGAGGGAGGAGGGTAATCAGCTCCTGAGAAACGAGAGGAGGAGCTGGGGAGGGAGGAGGGTAATCAGCTCCTGAGAAACGAGAGGCGGAGCTGGGGAGGGAGGAGGGTAATCAGCTGCTGAGAAACGAGAGGAGGAGCTGGGGAGGGAGGAGGGTAATCAGCTCCTGAGAAACGAGAGGCGGAGCTGGGGAGGGAGGAGGGTAATCAGCTCCTGAGAAACGAGAGGCGGAGCTGGGGAGGGAGGAGGGTAATCAGCTCCTGAGAAACGAGAGGAGGAGCTGGGGAGGGAGGAGGGTAATCAGCTCCTGAGAAACGAGAGGAGGAGCTGGGGAGGGAGGAGGGTAATCAGCTCCTGAGAAACGAGAGGCGGAGCTGGGGAGGGAGGAGGGTAATCAGCTGCTGAGAAACGAGAGGAGGAGCTGGGGAGGGAGGAGGGTAATCAGCTCCTGAGAAACGAGAGGCGGAGCTGGGGAGGGAGGAGGGTAATCAGCTGCTGAGAAACGAGAGGCGGAGCTGGGGAGGGAGGAGGGTAATCAGCTGCTGAGAAACGAGAGGAGGAGCTGGGGAGGGAGGAGGGTAATCAGCTCCTGAGAAACGAGAGGAGGAGCTGGGGAGGGAGGAGGGTAATCAGCTCCTGAGAAACGAGAGGAGGAGCTGGGGAGGGAGGAGGGTAATCAGCTGCTGAGAAACGAGAGGAGGAGCTGGGGAGGGAGGAGGGTAATCAGCTCCTGAGAAACGAGAGGAGGAGCTGGGGAGGGAGGAGGGTAATCAGCTCCTGAGAAACGAGAGGAGGAGCTGGGGAGGGAGGAGGGTAATCAGCTGCTGAGAAACGAGAGGAGGAGCTGGGGATGGAGGAGGGTAATCAGCTCCTGAGAAACGCGATAGCTGCTGATAATACTGGAGGAGCTTATATATGAATACAGTGATAGGTGTCGTATTCCTATAGGTAGACGTGGATCAGCTGAGAGTCACTGATGTGAGCTTGACTAACGTGACCTGCCAGAACTGACGCTACCCTTGATTTTTACAGAAATTTCTGATCCATTGTTTTTTCTCGGTGTAGAGAAAACCTACCCGATAAAGGCGAGGAAGACAAGGCCTTGCTGGCAAAGAAACTAGCCGAGCAGAGAGCCAAGATTGACGGGATTCCCACCACAGCCAAGGTCAAAACTGACAGAATGACATCAGTATATTACTGTGAAATGGCGTTAGAAGTGAATTTTGTATTCGGACAATACCCGATAACTGATAATTGCACTGATGCCAACGTGCCAGTTTTAGCATATTTAAGATAAGAAATTACTACTCTGATTCATGTGTTTCTTTATATTAATCTGCAGCTCAAAGTAGATGAATTTGAATCAAATGTGAACGAGATTAAAGATCCATTTCCTCCAGCTGATTTCCCAGGTAAAGCATAAAGGATCATTTAGCTTAGTTTATTCAGTTCGTATGTTTTACCGCTGACGTTGTGATTGACGTGGTCAGGTGACGATGAGGAGGAGGAGCCAGATATTCCCATCAGTCCTCGGCCTCGTCCAATGGCAGACCTGCAGCTGAAGGAGACCGTGGTGCCGATGCCAGAGGCCAGTTCCTTCTTCATCTTCGGCCCGCAGAACAAGTAAAAACATCACTTGCTTTTCCGTCACACTAATTAGGGTTGGGAATCGAATACTTGAGGTCAGGAATCGGATACTTGTTATAAAATTAAAATTTCGATTCCTCTTATCAATTCCTTTGTGAGCATTTCAATATGACTTTAAACCATTGAAGCGCGAGACTCTGTTTTCTGTGTTCATGTGTATCAGTATATTGGATCCGGCAGCTCTTAAAGTGACAGTAGCCTAATATTCCTGCTCTATAATAACACTGATATTCCTGCTCTATAATAACACTAATATTCCTGCTCTATAATAACACTAATCAAACAACAAAAGACAAAGAGAAAATTATCTGTTGTAAATCGACTGCTTCTGTTTATCCATGTCTCTCTGCTCAGGTTTCGTAAACTCTGCCATCGCATCATCAACGCCACGACCTTCACCAACATCATCCTCCTCTTCATCTTGCTCAGCAGTATCTCATTGGCTGCGGAGGACCCCATCGACCCAATGTCCTTCAGGAACCAGGTACACCATCTCAAGACTCGCACATCTCTATACAATCCCCTTTAAAAAGGGGAGGACCATTTAGGTCCTAATATGTACACTTTTGGTACTAGTATGTACACTTTTGGTACTAGTATGTACACTTTTGGTACTAGTATGTACTAGTATGTAAATTTTTGGTACTAATATGTACACTTTTGGTACTAGTATGTAAATGTTTGGTACTAATATGTACACTTTTGGTACTAATATGTACACTTTTGGTACTAGTATGTACACTTTTGGTACTAGTATGCACACTTTTGGTACTAATATGTACACTTTTGGTACTAGTATGTACACTTTTGGTACTAATATGTACACTTTTGGTACTAATATGTACACTTTTGGTACTAGTATGCACACTTTTGGTACCAATACGTACCTTTGAGGTACGAATATGCACTCTTTATGCACGCCCCAGTGACAGCTTTTGTACCTTTTTTTCTGAGAGTTTACATACACCTGCCGTTGTACTCCGCTCCAGGTCCTGGCCTACGCTGATTATGTCTTCACCTCAGTTTTTACAGCAGAGATTGTGCTAAAGGTGAGACGAGAGTTCGGTGTGCGTTCAGAAAAGCTGTTATATTTGGGTTCTGTGATTGGTTAATTTCTTCTCCGTCCACTGCAGATGACCACGTACGGCGCCTTCTTACACCAGGGGTCTTTCTGCCGGAACTCCTTCAACATTTTGGACCTGATTGTGGTCGGCGTCTCCCTGCTGTCCATGGGAATGGAGTGAGATTTAAAAGCAATATGGCCTTGTGCTGACATTAGATACAAACAGCTGAAGGTTTAAGTAAATAAAACAAAATTATTTAAAAAATGACATTTATTTACAGTCCTCATGCCTCTCTATAGATCAAGTGCCATCTCAGTGGTGAAGATCCTGAGGGTCCTGAGAGTGTTGAGACCTTTAAGAGCCATTAATCGAGCCAAAGGCCTCAAAGTGAGTCTAGTTTTGAGAACACAACATGACAGATGTCCCGGTCCTCCATTTATCTGTCTTTGCTGTCTTTTAGCACGTAGTCCAGTGTGTGTTTGTGGCCATCAAGACCATCGGAAACATCGTGTTAGTCACCATGCTCCTGGACTTCATGTTCGCCTGCATTGGTGTCCAGCTTTTCAAGGTCAGAGAGTTCACAACACCCATTAGTCTTTGTGTCTGGAAAAGAGGAGAATTTAATGTGTTGTTGTTTTTCTGTTAATCTGGCAGGGGAAGTTTTTTTCCTGCACAGACCCGCTCAAAATGACGGCGGAAGAATGCCAGTATGGTTGATCTTTCATTCATTTCTCCTTCACTCCGAGATCTGAAACTCTCCAAATCCACATAATTCTTCTCTCTTTCGGTGATGCTCTCAGGGGAACGTATATCCAACACCAGGAACACGCTCTTCATGACATGGTGCTCCGTCAACGCGTGTGGATGAAGAGCGACTTAAACTTCGACAATATTCTGAACGGCATGCTGGCTCTCTTCACCGTTTCCACATTCGAAGGCTGGCCAGAGTAGGTGTTTAAAGGAGTAGTTCACTTCAGAATTAAAATTTCCTGATAATTTACTCAACCCTCCACGTCAGCCAAGATATCCATGTCTTTCTGTCTTCAGTCGAAAAGAAATGAAGGTTTTTGAGGAAAACATTCCAGGATTGTATTCCATTTAGTAATGGGGTCCAACTGGTCGAAGGTCCAAATGTGAGTTTCAGTGCAGCTTCAGAGTCTCTTCACGATCCAGCCGAGGAATTAGAGTCTTATCTAGACAAACCAGCGGACATTTTAGAACAAAATAAACATTTATATACTTTTTAACCACAAATGCTCATCTTGCACTAGCTGTGATGTACGCGTGATCCGGTTCAGAAATGAAGGGAAGGGCGAAAAACTCCATCACATTTTCTCCTCCAACTTCAAAATTCTCCAACATCGTTGTTTTACCTTTTATTTATTTATTATTTATTTGTAAATGCCGTTTGTCTTAGTCTTTGCACGGCTTTGTAAACACTAGGTCTGTTCTTACGCCTATGTCACGCTTGACCTTTCAACATGATTACGTAATGTGTGTTGCATCACAGCTCGTGGAAAACCAGCATTTGTGGTTAAATAGTATATAAATGTTGTTGTTTTTTAGAAAATGATGAAGTGGGGGGAGTAAATTATCAGGAAATTAATTCTGAAGTGAACTAATCCTTTAATGAACAACTTCCTTTCATGTTTGTTGTCTATACAGCTTTTGATCAAAACGTTGGCGCAACCCATTCTCCCTATTGTGCCTTTACACAGCTTGTTGTATAAAGCCATCGACTCGAATCTGGAAAACGTTGGCCCTATTTACAACAACCACATTGAGATCTCCATCTTCTTCATTGTTTACCTCATCCTCATCGCCTTCTTCATGATGAATATCTTCGTGGGCTTCGTCATCGTCACCTTCCAGGAACAGGGAGAGCAGGAGTTCAAAAACTGCGAGCTGGACAAAAACCAGGTACCGCACTTTCACTAGGGGTGAAACGGGTCGCAGTTGTTGATTCGCGGATTAACTGCTAAGAGTGAAAGTTTATAATTTGTCTTGCCAATTTACACATTTAAACTATTTTAAACGCAGAAGAAGAGGTGAAAATCTGGACTCGAAGCAGAGAGAGAGAGAGAGAGAGACAGAGAGACTGAGACAGAGAGACTGAGAGAGAGAGAAAGACAGAGAGAGAGAGAGAGAGAGAGAGAGAGAGAGAGAGAGGTGTTTCAGACAGCGCTCGAACACCGGACTGATTCCTCTTTCGCGTTTCCTTGCCCTTGAATGGACACAAACACAAAATGATGTCTAAATACCCATCTCGGCAAGTATTCTCTCGGTTCTGTCATCAGTGAACAGTTGAGAAAGAAACCGGATGTGTGTCGGTATATTCGGTCTTAAAGTGACAGCAGCCTAATATTCCTGCTGTTGTCTGTGTCATTAATGTTAATAAAACAACAAAATACAGCTTTAACAACGATAAAACTATATTTAATTTCTACAGTGAACAAATAGTGTTATTTTACATTTAGGCTTAATTATTCATTTCTGTACCTGAATATTACTGTTAGACTTTGTAACTTTGTTATTTAGTCTTCATCTCTGCTTGTAATTTGTATATTCGTTCTTACTTGTTGACTGTTCATTTGTTTTTAATAATGTTTGATCTTTATCAGTTAGGCTATAGTTTTTGATGTGGTATCGAAGAACTTCAAGTGAGCTTTAAGTAATAAATTAAAAGCAAAGTTACACCCCCCCATATATATATATTATATAAAAAAATGTTGCTGATCCGAAAAATGATCCGTAAATGTCTCAAACCGTAAATGATCCGGACTGTGAATTTTGTGATCCGTTCCACCACTAACCTTCACACACACACCTAATGATGTCTCACGATTCCAGTTTATAATGCACCTCTCCACTGTCAGCGCCAGTGTGTCCAGTATGCGCTGAAGGCCCGTCCTCTGAGATGCTACATCCCGAAGAACCCGTATCAGTATCAGGTGTGGTACATCGTCACCTCATGCTACTTCGAGTACCTGATGTTCCTCCTCATCATGCTCAACACCATGTGTCTGGGGATGCAGGTGAGAACACAGCGTTACCACAGAGTTAAAGGGATAGTTCACCCAAAAATGAAAATTAGCCCATGATTTACTCTCCCTCAAGTCATCCTAGGTGTATATGACATTCTTCTTTCAGACGAAAACAATCAGAGTTATATTAAAAAACATCCTGGCTCTTCCAAGCTTTATAATGGGAGTCTATGGGTATATTTTTTTGGGAAGTCCATCAAAGTGCATCTATTCATCATAAAAGTGCGTCTATTATTAATAAAGGGTTAATAAAGGTCTTCTGAAGTGAAGTGATGTAATTATACATATTTAATTTGTTTATCCTTCAGCACTGTAACCAGTCGGATCACATCACCGATCTCTCAGACATGCTGAATGTCATCTTCACTGTTCTCTTCACAGTGGAAATGTTGCTCAAACTCGGCGCCTTCAAAGCAAAGGTGAGTCTTGCGTTTGGGCTGCCAGAAAATGACTAATTCAGACTACTTTAAAGCTAACCCTGTAGAGCCTACCATGAAATAATAGTCATTTAGACAAAATATATAAAAAAATGTTTGCGGTAACACTTTATTTTGATGGTCCCTTCCCTAACATTCTGTTAGCTATAAGTCACTTTGCAACTACACGTCAACTAACTCTCAATAAAGTATTAGTAGACTGTCTGCTTATCTGATGATAACACTTTATTTTGATGGTCCTCCAACAGACATTTTACTGACTTTAACTTTGCAACTACAAGTCAACTTATTCTACTAACCCGAACACCAACATAATCACTGACTGAATCTAATTCAACTCACAGACACACAGAACTTCTCCCACACACTTTTAAACACTTTTATCTTGATGTTTACACCGTGTGCTAACTACACGCGACACCGCAACGCGCGATAAAATGCCTCTTCTACATGTTAATCAGAGTGTGTGTCCTAACCAGCCGCGACGGCGACACGCCACAATTCTGTTTTAGAAACGGTTTCTATTTTTCTGTGACGTCGCGCTGGAACAACAAACACAAAGTGTGGCGATGATGATCTCAGGTGCTGTTTATGTGCTTTATTTAATGTTAAAAGCGTGTCATGTGACTCTGAATATCATTTAGTGCTCCAGCTTTAACTGTAAAAGCAACAGTGGATAATTCACCTCAGATCTTGAAATTAAACAAATGGAAACAAGAACGTTCAAACTGTGAACAAACATGTGTATTCTTTGACAAAGCTTGTTTTAGTAACTCAGCCTATGTATTTGAATAATGTTTAAATGGTGTAATATTTGCTAATATGAATATGTCCTTATCCATTTTCTTGCGAGTGCCGTCTTGATTACTCTCTGGTGCTGTGCACTCGCCGCGAGACTCCGCCCACACGCTGTTCTGATTGGCTGACTCCGCCCACAAGCTGTTCTGATTGGCTGTGGGTTTTGATTGATTTTGATGCATCTCGCAGTTGCGTCGCGTCTAGTGTGGACATACTCGCATCGCGTCTGGTTAGGACACGGTGTAACCCTAACCTAACAGTCTACTAATACTATAATGAGAGTTAATTGACATGTAGTTGAAAAGTTACTTAGTTAGTAGAATGTCTAAAGTGGACTATCAAAATAAAGTGGAACCAAAACGGTTAATTCATACTACTTAAAGTATAATTATGTTAACCCTGTAAAGCCTGACATGAAATAATAGTTATTTAGACAAAATAATTTTTTTGTTCAAAAAAATAAAAGTGTTGAATATCATATTTGATACATCAGGCTTTTATGGCTCATATCTGCAACAGTTAGAATATGGAGGGGGAAAAACGCTAAATTTTATTCAGATACTAAACTAAACTGAACAAAAATATGCACTTCGGTGCAGATGCTGATATTTATATGGATAAAAAGTGATGAAATTCTGATCTTTATAACACTATAGCAGATACTTACATAAAATGCATATAAATATCAATATCTGCCAATAATATGTCTTAGTAAGATGATATTTGAATGCTTATGATTAAAGGTCTTTTAATACGAATGCAATACAATGATGAACAAATAAACCGTCCTGAAATGATGATCATATTTGATGCTCATGATTTTTCTATTAAATGATGTCTGGATAATCAGGTAAAGCTAAGCTGCTTCAGTCCAGTTTAAATATTACCAGTTATTCTTACATTTACTTGATAAAAATCTGATTTAAAGACACGTGGACGTTTGTACAATTAAACTAAAAGACTTTTACTTGATAAAACAGTGTAAACTATCAGTCAGACACAGAAGGACTGTAGTAAGATGTGTTTGATCATGTAGAAATGTGCATATGAAATATGATTCATATTTAAAAGGTGTTTCTCTGGTAGGGTTACTTCGGGGACCCCTGGAACGTCTTTGATTTCGTAATCGTGGTGGGCAGTATTGTAGACGTCATACTGAGTGAAATTGACGTAAGTTTGACTTAAATGTTATGACTATATGTTCCAGTATTACACTGCAAAAATGCTTTTCTTACTCAGTATTTTTGTCTTGTTTCCAGTCCAACATAAAAAAAAAATCTTAAATCAAGATGGATTAAATCAAGTAGTAAAATGCCATAAGATATTATGTCTTGTTTTCTGGGGAAATAAATCAAAATAAAGTGAGTTTTTGCTTAAAACATGCAAAATTATCTGCCAATGGGGTCAGAAAAATATGGAAGCTTGTTTCCGCCACAGAAAAAAACATTTTAAAAGATAATTGCGACTTTTTATCTCACAATTGCGTGATATAAGGTCAGAATTGCGTGAAATAAAGTCGCAATTGCGTCTTATAACGTCAGAATTCTGACTTTTTTTTCTCGCAATTGCGACTTTGTCACGCAATTCTGACTTTATATCTCGCAATTCTGACTTTATAACTCGCAATTCTGACTTTATAACACATAATTGCGAGGTTATATCATGCAATTCTGACTTTATATCTCCAAATTGCGTATTATAAAGTCAGAATTGCGAGATATAAACATGCAATTCTGAGAAAAAAAGTCCGAATTTCAAGTATATTTCTCGCAATTGCGAGTTTATATCTCATAATTCTGACTTTATAACACACAATTGCGACTTTATATCACGCAATTGCGACTTTACATCCGGTAATTCTGAGATAAAAAGTCAGAATTGTGAGATAAAAAGTCGCAATTACCTTTTTTTATTTTTCACTCTGTGGCGGAAACAAGCTTCCATAGAAAAATAACGTTAATTCAAACAGTAACAAGATAAAAAAAATGAACCCATTTGGAAGATAATTTTGCATGTTTTAAGCAAAAACTCACTTCATTTAGATTTTTCCTCCCAGAAAACAAGATATAATATCTTACGGCATTTCCCTCATCTAGTAAATGCATCTTGATTTAAGAATTTTTAGATATTTGGACTGGAAACAAGACTAAAATACTGAGTAAGAACCTCTTTTTTTGCAGTGTATTTGTCCCTGTTGTGTCGCTGACGTTGTGTTTCACTCGTCTCCTCTCTCCAGACGGCTCTCGCCGGTCAGGGCGGACTGTACTGTCTCACCGGCTGCTCTGTAAATATCAATTTCTGTTATTTTACATCCGCTCCATGACTCTATAATTGAACAGAGTTCATGTCAGCCATTTTAACCCTTGTGCATCCTTATGGACATGTTTCAGGTTTGTTCTTTTGATCATTTTGCCTGAGTTAATGCCAACTGCATACATTTTGGCACAGGTGTGTATTTATATTGGAATTTTACTATTTCACCCCCATTTCCTTTAATAAATCTATTTTGCACTGGTAACACAAAATAGTTCCTCTCAGGAGCAAAACAGTCCTCATTGAAAGCCATTAAAAATGCTATTTTTAATCCCAGGGCCATTTAACTATACAATTATGCAACCTTTGTTAAGAGGCTTTCATTCTGTTAGCAAGGCTTCAAAAATTTAATTTTTTATATTTTTTTTTACCAGATGTGCCATTTTCTCATGTTTGGCCTATAAAGCAAATACTCGCTTTATTCCTGTTTTCTACTTATGCATATTATTGAGCCAATTGGATAAATTATGCAGCTATAATTGTGTTTGTGTTGGTATGGATGTCTGAGTGTGGTTTGTGTGTGTGCTTGTAATATTATCCCACATCCAATCACACAGTCCCAGTGGAGCTTTGCTGCATCTACTGGGGAAAGCGTGGTACTGCGCTCAAACACACTCTCGCTGAAAGATCATTTTTTGAGATGTCAACCTCAGATTTGGAACACAAATTGTTTAGATTTATGACTTTGATTTTCTAGCAGTTTTAGAGTTCAACATGTTTCATAAAATATATATTTAATATAAAATATTGCTCATAAATAATTTTCATAAACTTAAACCTCTTTTGTTAGTTTCAGTTTTTAAAAAATTTTTACTTCAACAATAATCTGCCAAAGATCTTCTTTAAACTGAGACCAAACTTGAGTCTGTGCTCTCAAGCTTCGAATTTAGTTTTTTGACAGACATTTCTGTCCTCTATGGGTAACTGATTGTAACTGATGCACAAGGGTTAATCAAACAACACTTTGATTTTGCAAGTGAAATGGACTCACGTGACTCACGAGTTTAATTACTGCCAAACATTTTCTCTTGTTCCAGGAAGTGAATCCGATGCAAGCCATAGCAGTAAGTGAAGATTCAGTGCGTAAATGAGCTGGTGTCAACCGTAGATTCTTGAGCGTTTCCGTTTGTTCCTCAGGACTCCGAGAACATGAGCGTGTCAATCACACTTTTCCGGCTTTTCCGCGTCATGCGGTTAGTCAAACTGCTCAACCGCTTCGAGGGGATTCGAAACCTGCTGTGGACCTTCATCAAATCATTCCAGGTCTGATGGTCCGCAACACTCTATTTGTCCCCAAGGGGCAATTAACAAGAGTCACGTAAACAGTATACATAAAAGCATCACACATTAAATAACACAATGTGCACAGAATACATATTAATTATAATCTGCTACAGGTATGTGTTGTAATACCGATGTGTGTAACGAGGGTGTTGGTGTGTGTTTTTCAGGCTTTACCATATGTGGCTCTCCTCATCGTTATGCTGTTCTTCATCTACGCCGTCATCGGCATGCAGGTACAACACGCACGATCAGTGTAGCCGTGTTTCCATTACAGATTTGCGCAAATCTTATGCGATATTTTCTAAATGTCGATGAAAAACTCTTGCTAAATGACGTTTCCATTACAGATTTGCGCAAATCTTATGCGATATTTTCTAAATGACGATGAAAAACTCTTGCTAAATGACGTTTCCATTACAGATTTGCGCAAATCTTTTGCGATATTTTCTAAATGTCGATGAAAAACTCTCGGCGAAATGACGTTTCCATTACAGATTTGCGCAAATCTTTTGCGATATTTTCTAAATGTCGATGAAAAACTCTTGCTAAATGACGTTTCCATTACAGATTTGCGCAAATCTTATGCGCTATTTTCTCAATGTCGATGAAAAACTCTTGCTAAATGACGTTTCCATTACAGATTTGCGCAAATCTTTTGCGATATTTTCTAAATGTCGATGAAAAACTCTCGGCGAAATGACGTTTCCATTACAGATTTGCGCAAATCTTTTGCGATATTTTCTAAATGTCGATGAAAAACTCTTGCTAAATGACGTTTCCATTACAGATTTGCGCAAATCTTATGCGATATTTTCTAAATGACGATGAAAAACTCTTGCTAAATGACGTTTCCATTACAGATTTGCGCAAATCTTTTGCGATATTTTCTAAATGTCGATGAAAAACTCTCGGCGAAATGACGTTTCCATTACAGATTTGCGCAAATCTTTTGCGATATTTTCTAAATGTCGATGAAAAACTCTTGCTAAATGACGTTTCCATTACAGATTTGCGCAAATCTTATGCGCTATTTTCTCAATGTCGATGAAAAACTCTTGCTAAATGACGTTTCCATTACAGATTTGCGCAAATCTTTTGCGATATTTTCTAAATGTCGATGAAAAACTCTCGGCGAAATGACGTTTCCATTACAGATTTGCGCAAATCTTTTGCGATATTTTCTAAATGTCGATGAAAAACTCTTGCTAAATGACGTTTCCATTACAGATTTGCGCAAATCTTATGCGATATTTTCTAAATGACGATGAAAAACTCTTGCTAAATGACGTTTCCATTACAGATTTGCGCAAATCTTTTGCGATATTTTCTAAATGTCGATGAAAAACTCTAGGCGAAATGACGTTTCCATTACAGATTTGCGCAAATCTTTTGCGATATTTTCTAAATGTCGATGAAAAACTCTTGCTAAATGACGTTTCCATTACAGATTTGCGCAAATCTTTTGCGATATTTTCTAAATGCCAATAAAAAACTCTTGCGAAATGACTTTATCATTACAGATTTGCGCAAATCTTATGCGATATTTTCTAAATGACGATGAAAAACTCTTGCTAAATGACGTTTCCATTACAGATTTGCGCAAATCTTATGCACTATTTTCTCAATGTCGATGGAAAACTCTCGGCGAAATGACGTTTCCATTACAGATTTGCGCATATCTTATGCGATATTTTCTAAATGTCAATTAAAAACTTTTGCTAAATGACGTTTCCATTACAGATTTGCGCAAATCTTTTGCGCTATTTTCTAAATGTCGATGAAAAACTCTTGCTAAATGATGTTTCTTTTACAGATTTGCGCAAATCTTTTGCGCTATTCTCAATGTCGATGAAAAACTCTCGGCGAAATGACGTTTCCATTACAGATTTGCGCAAATCTTTTGCAATATTTTCTAAATGTCAATTAAAAACTTTTGCTAAATGACGTTTCCATTACAGATTTGCGCAAATCTTTTGCGATATTTTCTAAATGCCAATAAAAAACTCTTGCTAAATGACGTTTCCATTACAGATTTGCGCAAATCTTTTGCGATATTTTCTCAATGTCGATGAAAAACTCTCGGCGAAATGACATTTCCATTACAGATTTGCGCAAATCTTTTGCGATATTTTCTAAATGCCAATAAAAAACTCTTGCTAAATGACGTTTCCATTACAGATTTGCGCAAATCTTTTGCGATATTTTCTAAATGCCAATAAAAAACTCTTGCGAAATGACTTTTCCATTACAGATTTGCGCAAATCTTTTGCGATATTTTCTAAATGTCAATAAAAAAACTCTTGCTAAATGACGTTTCCATAACAGATTTGCGCAAATCTTTTGCGCTATTTTCTCAATGTCGATGAAAAACTCTCGGCGAAATGACGTTTCCATTACAGATTTGCGCAAATCTTATGCGATATTTTCTAAATGTCAATTAAAAACTTTTGCTAAATGACGTTTCCATTACAGATTTGCGCAAATCTTTTGCGCTATTTTCTCAATGTCGATGAAAAACTCTCGGCGAAATGACGTTTCCATTACAGATTTGCGCAAATCTTTTGCGATATTTTCTAAATGCCAATAAAAAACTCTTGCTAAATGACGTTTCCATTACAGATTTGCGCAAATCTTTTGCGATATTTTCTAAATGCCAATAAAAAACTCTTGCGAAATGACTTTTCCATTACAGATTTGCGCAAATCTTTTGCGATATTTTCTAAATGTCTATAAAAAACTCGCGAAATGACGTTTCCATTACAGATTTGCGCAAATCTTTTGTGATATTTTCTCAATGCGAGATTTTTCTCAATTTCACTTTAAGCAATTTGAAGAGTTTGTAATAACAAAGATTACAAGTTTTTGACAAAAAGTCAAAAATATTCAGTCCTGTATTTTCAGCATCACACTAATGATAATGTGACTTTCCTTTATCAGGTCTTTGGCAAAATCGCATTACTAGACGGTACCGTGATCAACCGGAACAACAACTTCCAGACGTTTCCTCAAGCCGTTCTGGTACTATTCAGGTAGTGACAGTGAAGGCCTCGCTGTGTGTGTGTGTGTGTTATGAGCATGTTTGTAAAGACACACACCTGTCCACAGGTGTGCCACAGGCGAGGGCTGGCAGGAGATCATGTTGGGTTGTTTGTACGGTCAGCGCTGTGACCCAAAGTCAGAATACCTTCCTGGAGAAGAGTTCACGTGCGGTTCTGGATTCGCTGTTCTGTACTTCATGAGTTTTTACATGCTCTGCGCTTTCCTAGTGAGTACACACTCTCCAACATAAAGTAAACTGTGACATATTACACCCAAATATTCTTCATACAGAGACTACCAGTGACATATATACACATTTGGGACCAAAAATGATTCGGACACTTTGAGCTGATCATGTTTTGCTGAAGTGTGTTTTCTTTAATTGCTAATGCTCTTTTTACACACAGACTGAACAAAATGAAGCATTGCTTGGTGATTGGTTGAGCTAAACTGGTATTATCTAATTGTGTAGTTAAATTTAACAGCTGACAGATATTCAACATAATTCATGTGTGAGACAGTCTAACAGAAGGATGGACTAAACCAGTCAAATATCAGCTGAGTTCTGCTCATATTTTATTACCATTCTCTAAACTATAGCGAATAAACTGTGATAATGTGAGAAATGTTGAAGGAGTCTGAATAAACTTTGGTTTATGGACTGTACATGCATAGACACGCGCGTTAACTTACACTGAATGTTTTCTATCGCAGATCATTAATCTGTTTGTGGCCGTGATCATGGACAACTTTGACTATCTGACCCGTGATTGGTCGATACTGGGGCCGCATCATTTAGACGAGTTTAAGAAGATCTGGGCTGAGTACGACCCTGAGGCAACGTAAGCAAAGCGCTAAAGTCACCATGAAATCAAAGTGTTACTATAAATGATTTCTGGGTGCACATCATTGTTTTAAATTCATGTTCCTCGTAATCTTGAATCAAAATAACTTCCCTCCCTCTGAGGATGTGGGCGGGGCAACCTGTCACTCACATGAGATCCACCAATAGCAATCCAATCAATTCCCCACGGACACAGTCAAGCCCCGCCCACATTTGTCCTTGAGAAGAAAAGAGTAGTGCAACTTCCGTTTAATGCCGACTTTAATATCAACATGAAATGCCATTTGCAACACATTTTCCTTCTGTAATCAGGGGCCTCATTTATAACTGTTGCGTACGCACATTTAGATTAAATATGCCATTCTCATTAATGGAGGTAAGCACTTAAATTACATGAAATCATCACAGAGAGTTACTAATTTTTTTATATTCTAATGAATAGAAATATTAGTAGTGATGCGCTGCTGTTGAACACTCTGAGGCACGCTGTGTGTTAATGTTTGCTTAGCGCATGATAATAGCAGAAAATATGTACACGCAAATAATGATCAATAATGAACAATAAGGCCTTTCTGTTTCCATTAAAAATATAAAGCAATTAAATATGGCCGGTGTAAAAGATTGAGAAAAACTTTCTCTGAAATGTATTTTATACTATTTGATTTATTTATTCAAACACAAGGCGAGGATCGGCTACTAAATGATTGTTAGCAATGTAATGTGACGCACATCCATATCTCATATTTTCCTGATGTCTTGTACCGTTAAACATGGCATCTCGTGGATGAATATGCATATGCAAATGATATGCAGATGAGGATATGCATAGTAAAAGGAGGCGTTGTGAGCTCATATATGGTTATTTTGGGGAGGAGACGCATGTTCACAATCTTCCTCTGACTGGGATTATAAAGGGGATTCTGCGCAGGTTCTGGCGTTCACACGCTTTTATAAATATATCAAAATATATTTATAACTATTTTTTGGCTTTCAGGCGCACGTACACTTATAGTAAGGATCCTACGCGCAGTTTTATAAATGAGACCCCAGATGCTTTTAAAATTAAAAATAATAAATTATAAAATAATAAAACTTGATTTTATTATCAATCAGAAATTGATTGGATGGGGAAAAGTCTCCAAAAGTCAAACGGATTGATGACTTCATCCAAAAAGGCGGCACCAATTTAAATAAAATAACTTTTTTTTCTTGCAATTATGTGCACATATTAAAGGTCGTAATAAGTTAAAGGGCCCATTTTGATTTGTGGTTGATTTTGAATGACGCACATGTGATTATCGGTGTAATTTTGTGTTATTCTGGCAGGGGGCGCATTAAACACCTGGACGTGGTGACGCTGCTGAGGAGAATCCAGCCACCGCTCGGGTTCGGGAAGTTTTGTCCTCATCGTGTTGCCTGCAAAGTGAGACACAAACACATTCATACTAGGAGATGCACGATATGTTATGATATGTTAATTTTTAATGTTATCAATATCGGCCCAATAAGAAAATTTGGCTGATATATTAAAGCCGGCAAATAATGTATTATTTCCTCCAGCTGAGGCTCTTCAGATGTTCAACGTGATGGTTTTAAATTGCTTGAATATGATTAGGATCACTTCAAAAAGGAAAATACGGTTAAGTGCAACATGTGCAGCGCGAGTCTGTCATATCGGCTACATAACATTATAATAAGAACATTATAATTGTGTGTTTGGGACGTGGAATTAATGGTGAGTCTATTGTTTTTGTAATCAGGCTCTCAAAACTTAAATAAAAATTTGGATTTGGATTTATCGGCCAATATATCGGTTATCGGCTTTTAAATATAAAAAATTATCGGTTATCGTTATCGGCCAAAGTGTTCATATCAGTGCATCCCTAATTCATAAACTGCTGGCCCAATCATTTATACATACTTATATGTTTGTTTCCAGAGGCTGATTTCCATGAACATGCCTCTGAACAGCGATGGAACGGTGACGTTTAACGCCACGCTGTTCGCTCTCGTCAGGACGGCACTGAAAATTAAAACCGAAGGTTAATACACTGCAAAAAATGATTCTTCAAAGTTTCAGTTATTGGAAAAAACTATTTTAGTCTTTCTACTTCAACATTTCACATTTAATTTAAAGAATTTTCATTGGAAATGTACTACAATCCAAAAACCAAACTATTTCCAGTGAAGATTTCAAATAAATGTATGGGAATAATGTCAGTACTCACCCATTAAAGCCTGAATTCTCTGATTTTTCCATTCGTCAGGTAATTTTGAGCAGGCGAATGAAGAGCTGCGTGCCATTATTAAGAAGATCTGGAAACGCACCAGTATGAAGCTGCTCGACCAGGTCATCCCGCCAATCGGAGGTCAGATCTCTCGATCATACGACTAAACTGAATAATAAACTGCAATAATACTGGCATTATTAAAACTCGTTCCGGGTCAAAAATGACCCGCCTTTAAAACTGCCTGTGAATCTCTCATTATGCTAAAGTATATTATCATCAAACATTTGGTTGTCTTTTTGTTAACTGGTTTTCTTTCGGTTAGCACAGGTTTTGTGTGTTTGGTTTTGGATCTGGTTGATCGTAGGCCTCATTGATCCTCATGAGGTCAAATCAAAGAGGCCCACGATCAATCAGATCCACAAAGAAATACAAAACCTGTGCAAATTGAGAGAAAACAAGAAACAAGAAAACAAACGACCAGAGCCCGTCTACAGAGAGCCTGGCCACTCCCTATTAAGTCCTATTGTACCGAATGTTGGTTGTAGTTCCACCAGAGCTCCACTGGGGGCGATCGCCCATGAGTGCAGACTGAATGGGAGTCTATGGGGCTAGACGGCTAAATTTGTCTCTTTCACCCGATTGCCGTTGAGAAATCTCAGATTTGATTGTAGGTTTTGCCAGTTCAACATGGGTTATAGGTCGAAAGTTGAATGAACGAGTACTTATGTCCTTTCGATTTCTTACAGGTTGAGTTGTTGTTGCCCATAACACGCTAGCATTCTGCTAATGAACGCTGATTGGTCAGTGAAGGACTGATTATGACCAGAGATACCGCTTGATGGCATTGTGGCAAAAACAAACAGTGTTTAAAACAAACAAAACAAAAACTCTTCAAGCATGTGTATTTGCCTGTGTCAGCTGTGTTGTGTATTTGCCTGTGTCAGCTGTGTGTGTTTACCTGTGTCAGCTGCGTTGTGTATTTACCTGTGTCAGCTGTGTTGTGTATTTGCCTGTGTCAGCTGTGTTGTGTATTTGCCTGTGTCAGCTGTGTTGTGTATTTGCCTGTGTCAGCTGTGTTGTGTATTTGCCTGTGTCAGCTGTGTTGTGTATTTACCTGTGTCAGCTGTGTTGTGTATTTGCCTGTGTCAGCTGTGTTGTGTATTTACCTGTGTCAGCTGTGTGTGTTTACCTGTGTCAGCTGTGTTGTGTATTTGCCTGTGTCAGCTGTGTGTGTTTACCTGTGTCAGCTGTGTTGTGTATTTGCCTGTGTCAGCTGTGTTGTGTATTTACCTGTGTCAGCTGTGTGTTTACCTGTGTCAGCTGTGTTGTGTGTTTACCTGTGTCAGCTGTGTTGTGTATTTACCTGTGTCAGCTGTGTTGTGTGTTTACTTGTGTCAGCTGTGTGTGTTTGCCTGTGTCAGCTGTGTGTGTTTGCCTGTGTCAACTGTGTTGTGTGTTTCCCTGTGTCAGCTGTGTGTGTGTTTCCCTGTGTCAGCTGTGTGTTTCCCTGTCAGCTGTGTGTGTTTGCCTTTGTCAGCTGTGTTGTGTATTTGCCTGTGTCAGCTGTGTTGTGTATTTGCCTGTGTCAGCTGTGTGTGTTTACTTGTGTCAGCTGTGTGTGTTTACTTGTGTCAGCTGTGTGTTTGCCTTTGTCAGCTGTGTTGTGTATTTGCCTGTCTCAGCTGTGTTGTGTATTTGCCTGTCAGCTGTGTGTGTTTACCTGTGTCAGCTGTGTGTGTTTACCTGTGTCAGCTGTGTTGTGTGTTTACCTGTGTCAGCTGTGTTGTGTGTTTACCTGTGTCAGCTGTGTTGTGTGTTTACCTGTGTCAGCTGTGTTGTGTGTTTACCTGTGTCAGCTGTGTGTGTTTACCTATGTCAGCTGTGGTGTGTGTTTACCTGTGTCAGCTGTGTTGTGTGTTTACCTGTGTCAGCTGTGTTGTGTGTTTACCTATGTCAGCTGTGTTGTGTGTTTACCTGTGTCAGCTGTGTTGTGTGTTTACCTATGTCAGCTGTGTTGTGTGTTTGCCTGTGTCAGCTGTGTTGTGTGTTTACCTGTGTCAGCTGTGTTGTGTGTTTACCTGTGTCAGCTGTGTTGTGTGTTTACCTGTGTCAGCTGTGTTGTGTGTTTACCTATGTCAGCTGTGTTGTGTGTTTCCCTGTGTCAGCTGTGTGTGTTTCCCTGTGTCAGCTGTGTGTTTCCCTGTGTCAGCTGTGTGTGTTTCCCTGTGTCAGCTGTGTGTTTCCCTGTGTCAGCTGTGTGTGTTTGCCTTTGTCAGCTGTGTTGTGTATTTGCCTGTGTCAGCTGTGTTGTGTATTTGCCTGTGTCAGCTGTGTGTGTTTACTTGTGTCAGCTGTGTGTGTTTACTTGTGTCAGCTGTGTGTTTGCCTTTGTCAGCTGTGTTGTGTATTTGCCTGTCTCAGCTGTGTTGTGTATTTGCCTGTCAGCTGTGTGTGTTTACCTGTGTCAGCTGTGTTGTGTGTTTACCTGTGTCAGCTGTGTTGTGTGTTTACCTGTGTCAGCTGTGTTGTGTGTTTACCTGTGTCAGCTGTGTTGTGTGTTTACCTGTGTCAGCTGTGTGTGTTTACCTATGTCAGCTGTGTTGTGTTTACCTGTGTCAGCTGTGTTGTGTGTTTACCTATGTCAGCTGTGTTGTGTGTTTACCTGTGTCAGCTGTGTGTGTTTGCCTGTGTCAGCTGTGTTGTGTGTTTACCTGTGTCAGCTGTGTGTGTTTGCCTGTGTCAGCTGTGTGTTTCCCTGTGTCAGCTGTGTGTGTTTCCCTGTGTCAGCTGTGTGTTTCCCTGTGTCAGCTGTGTGTGTTTACTTGTGTCAGCTGTGTGTGTTTGCCTTTGTCAGCTGTGTTGTGTATTTGCCTGTGTCAGCTGTGTTGTGTATTTGCCTGTCTCAGCTGTGTTGTGTATTTGCCTGTCAGCTGTGTGTGTTTACCTGTGTCAGCTGTGTGTGTTTACCTGTGTCAGCTGTGTTGTGTTTACCTGTGTCAGCTGTGTTGTGTGTTTACCTGTGTCAGCTGTGTTGTGTGTTTACCTGTGTCAGCTGTGTTGTGTGTTTACCTGTGTCAGCTGTGTTGTGTGTTTACCTGTGTCAGCTGTGTTGTGTGTTTACCTATGTCAGCTGTGTTGTGTGTTTGCCTGTGTCAGCTGTGTTGTGTGTTTACCTGTGTCAGCTGTGTTGTGTGTTTGCCTGTGTCAGCTGTGTTGTGTGTTTACCTGTGTCAGCTGTGTTGTGTGTTTACCTATGTCAGCTGTGTTGTGTGTTTACCTGTGTCAGCTGTGTTGTGTGTTTACCTGTGTCAGCTGTGTGTGTTTCCCTGTGTCAGCTGTGTTATGTGTTTACCTGTGTCAGCTGTGTTGTGTGTTTGCCTGTGTCAGCTGTGTGTGTTTGCCTGTGTCAGCTGTGGTGTGTGTTTGCCTGTGTCAGCTGTGTGTGTTTGCCTGTGTCAGCTGTGTGTGTTTGCCTGTGTCAGCTGTGTTGTGTTTACCTGTGTCAGCTGTGTTGTGTGTTTGCCTGTGTCAGCTGTGTTGTGTGTTTACCTATGTCAGCTGTGTTGTGTGTTTACCTGTGTCAGCTGTGTTGTGTGTTTACCTATGTCAGCTGTGTTGTGTGTTTACCTGTGTCAGCTGTGTTGTGTGTTTACCTGTGTCAGCTGTGTTGTGTGTTTACCTATGTCAGCTGTGTTGTGTGTTTACCTATGTCAGCTGTGTTGTGTGTTTACCTGTGTCAGCTGTGTTGTGTGTTTACCTGTGTCAGCTGTGTTGTGTGTTTACCTGTGTCAGCTGTGTTGTCGATGCCTCGAGAGAAAAGAAAGTGCAAAGCGTGAAAGCACCAGAGTGACTGAAGGATTGCCGTAAAGCAGTATCTCTGGTCGTACGATGTGTGTGACGTCATTGACATTTTAAAAGACTTTTTAAAGCAAATAAGTGACTCTAAAAAATCTAACACCCAGCAGTGTGTAATTTCTTTGCATCTCCTTTCGAATACAACATTCAAATTACTAGACAAAACATTATATCCTGAGAAAAGTGGATTTTGAGGAGTATAGCGCCATAGACCTCCATTCATTCTGCACTCGTCCTGTGAGCGCCCTCATGTGGAGCCAGAGTGGAACTGCACTCGTCCTGTGAGCGCCCTCATGTGGAGCCAGAGTGGAACTGCACTCGTCCTGTGAGCGCCCTCATGTGGAGCCAGAGTGGAACTGCACTCGTCCTGTGAGCGCCCTCATGTGGAGCCAGAGTGGAACTGCAACCAGTTCAGAAGCCGGAAGTTTACTGAGAGTGGAACTTCTCCCCTTATTAGACATTCTCTGGTGATACTATAACATAGCGAGAGATTCACAAGCGATTTAAAAGGTGGGCAATTTCTGACCCGGAGCTCCACAAGTGTAACAAGTTGGGGGAAATACATTTCTGGGAAGTTGTTACTTCAGTAAGTTTTAGTCCAATGCAATAACATGAACTAGCATTTTCAGGAAAAGGAGAATCCTCTCCGGGGCAAAAATAAACGGAACACAACTTAAGGATTAAACGTTTGTTTGTTAAACCGCAGATGATGAGGTGACCGTGGGGAAGTTTTACGCCACATTCCTGATCCAGGACCACTTCAGGAAGTTCATGAAGCGACAGGAGGAATATTACGGATACCGGCCGAACAAGAAAAACAAAAACACCACAGAGATACAGGTCTCTTCATCTCTGCATACGTCTCACACTACGATCACACATTGAAGGGTTGGTCCACCCAAAAATGAAAGTTCTGTCAGTAATTACTCGCCCTCATGTTGTTCCAACCCCGTAAGACTTTCGTTCATCTTCGGAACACAGATTAAGATATTTTTGATGAAATCTGAAAGCTGTCACTGGGACGGTCCCCTTTAAAAAGGTTCTAATATGTACCATTTAAGTCCTAATATGTACACTTATGGTATCAATATGTACACTTTACTAATATGTACACTTTTGGTACTAATATGTACACTTTACTAATATGTACACTTTTGGTATTAATATGTAGACTTTTGGTACTAATATGTGCAC
The DNA here is from genome assembly GCF_951802725.1 of Rutilus rutilus. Classification (NCBI taxonomy): domain Eukaryota; kingdom Metazoa; phylum Chordata; class Actinopteri; order Cypriniformes; family Leuciscidae; genus Rutilus; species Rutilus rutilus. Next base: position 1,747,418 of record NC_140222.1, on the reverse strand, counting down.
TTTACTAATATGTACACTTTTGGTATTAATATGTACACTTTTGGTACCAATATGTGCACTTTACTAATATGTACACTTTACTAATATGTACACTTTTGGTACCAATATGTGCACTTTACTAATATGTACATATGGTATTAATATGTACACTTTTGGTACCAATATGTGCACTTTACTAATATGTACACTTTTGGTATTAATATGTACACTTTTGGTACTAATATGTACACTTTTGGTATTAATATGTACACTTTTGGTATTAATATGTACACTTTTGGTATTAATATGTACACTTTTGGTACTAATATGTACACTTTTGGTACTAATATGTGCACTTTACTAATATGTACACTTTTGGTATTAATATGTACACTTTTGGTATTAATATGTACACTTTTGGTACTAATATGTACACTTTTGGTATTAATATGTACACTTTTGGTACCAATATGTGCACTTTACTAATATGTACACTTTTGGTATTAATATGTACACTTTTGGTACTAATATGTACACTTTTGGTACTAATATGTGCACTTTACTAATATGTACACTTTTTGTATTAATATGTACACTTTTGGTATTAATATGTACACTTTTGGTACTAATATGTACACTTTTGGTATTAATATGTACACTTTTGGTACTAATATGTACACTTTTGGTACTAATATGTACACTTTTGGTACTAATATGTGCACTTTACTAATATGTACACTTTTGGTATTAATATGTACACTTTTGGTATTAATATGTACACTTTTGGTACTAATATGTACACTTTTGGTATTAATATGTACACTTTTGGTACTAATATGTACACTTTTGGTACTAATATGTGCACTTTACTAATATGTACACTTTTGGTATTAATATGTACACTTTTGGTATTAATATGTACACTTTTGGTATTAATATGTACACTTTTGGTACTAATATGTACACTTTTGGTACCAATATGTGCACTTTACTAATATGTACACTTTTGGTATTAATATGTACTTTTGGTACTAATATGTACACTTTTGGTATTAATATGTACACTTTTGGTATTAATATGTACACTTTTGGTACTAATATGTACACTTTTGGTACTAATATGTACACTTTTGGTACCAATATGTGCACTTTACTAATATGTACACTTTTGGTATTAATATGTACTTTTGGTACTAATATGTACACTTTTGGTATTAATATGTACACTTTTGGTATTAATATGTACACTTTTGGTACTAATATGTACACTTTTGGTATTAATATGTACACTTTTGGTACTAATATGTACACTTTTGGTACTAATATGTGCACTTTACTAATATGTACACTTTTGGTATTAATATGTACACTTTTGGTATTAATATGTACACTTTTGGTATTAATATGTACACTTTTGGTACTAATATGTACACTTTTGGTACCAATATGTGCACTTTACTAATATGTACACTTTTGGTATTAATATGTACTTTTGGTACTAATATGTACACTTTTGGTATTAATATGTACACTTTTGGTATTAATATGTACACTTTTGGTACTAATATGTACACTTTTGGTACTAATATGTACACTTTTGGTACCAATATGTGCACTTTACTAATATGTACACTTTTGGTATTAATATGTACTTTTGGTACTAATATGTACACTTTTGGTATTAATATGTACACTTTTGGTACTAATATGTGCACTTTTGGCACTAGCAGGGATGGGCAGTATTTCAGATACATGTATTTAAAATACGTATTTGAAATACAAAATACTATTTTGTATGTTAGAGCCTTTGGAAAAAATCTAATGTAATTTGTATTTAAATACATTTAAGTATTAAAAGTACTAACGCTGGCTCACTATTGGCTGACGCTGGTCATATGTGTGATGCTGGCCAATAGTGAGCCTCCGTTCTGACGTACAACCCAGAAGCGCTGCGCTGTTTCAGTTCTCAGATTTCGTCAGAAATATTTTAATCTGTGTTCTGAAGATGAACGAAGGTCTTACGGGGTTGGAACAACATGAGGGCGAGTAATTACTGACAGAACTTTCATCTTTGGGTGAACTGACCCTCTAATGTCGAGCCCTGAGACAGTCTCGAGACGGCCTCTCTCTCTTTCCCTCAGGCGGGTCTGAGGAGCATCGAGGAAGAAGCCGCTCCTGAACTGCAACGGGCGATTTCTGGAGATCTCCTGAACGACGAGGAGATGGACCGAGCGATGGACGAGGCCGGAGAGGAGGGCATCTACAGGGTGGGTGGAGAACAGAACGGATCAGAACAAGGGCCTCGTTTATAACCGCGGCGGCGCACAAACGAGCCGTACGCCACTTCACACACACAAGTTCTGATTTATAAAAAGAAACTTAACAGTACATCTGTGAGTAACTCTGATCCATGCGTACGAACAGTTTGGCGACACCGATGGAGATCTGAGGGACTGATGAAGGAAAACCACTTTAAATCTTCATTATGAGTCCTAATCATAAATACAGTGATGTTCACAGTAGCAGTTTAAATACATAAAAGAATGATTTTAAACTATCTAATATACACATTTAGATTAAATATGCCATTCTCATTAATGGAGGTAAGTACTTAAATTACATGAAATCATCACAGAGAGTTACTAATTTTTTTATATTCTAATGAATAGAAATATTAGTAGTGATGCGCTGCTGTTGAACACTCTGAGGCACGCTGTGTGTTAATGTTTGCTTAGCGCATGATAATAGCAGAAAATATTTACACGCAAATAATGATCAATAATGAACAATAAGGCCTTTCTGTTTCCATTAAAAATATAAAGCAATTAAATATGGCCGGTGTAAAAGATTGAGAAAAACTTTCTCTGAAATGTATTTTATACTATTTGATTTATTTATTCAAACACAAGGCGAGGATCGGCTACTAAATGATTGTTAGCAATGTAATGTGACGCACATCCGTATCTCTTATTTTCCTGATGTCTTGTACCGTTAAACATGGCATCTCGTGGATGAATATGCATATGCTAATGATATGCAGATGAGGATATGCATAGTAAAAGGAGGCGTTGTGAGCTCATATATGGTTATTTCGGGGAGGAGACGCATGTTCACAATCTTCCTCTGACTGGGATTATAAAGGGGATTCTGCGCAGGTTCTGGCGTTCACACGCTTTTATAAGTCGGAATATTTTTTCAGAAAAAACATACACTTTTAGTAAGGGTCCTACACACTCCTAGTTTTATAAATGAGACCCCCAGAGACGGCAAATGAGATAGAGAAGGATTAATGCATAACGTATCTCTCTTCTTCTGTTCAACAGAGAGCAGGCGGCCTGTTCGGAAACCATGTGGATCCATTCGCTATGGAGAGAGGAACCCATTCTCCCACCCAGATGACCAGCCAGCGCCCCCTACAGATCGCAGACAGCAGAGCGGACGAGGCCGAGCCCTCATACGCTCATTCCCACGCCAACACCAATAACAACAACACCAACAATCACAGACAGAGGTGAGCGGAAAGAAAAATAACATTTAAAGTCCCCCTTTATCCCTTACAACTCATCTATTGATCACCAAAATGACAAATTTAAATGCTAAAATTCATCATGCCTTAAAAAAAAGCTTGAATGTTACGTAACTCGACACCCTTGCCTCATTTAGTATGCGCGGTTCTATGAATATGCAAATGAGCCCCGCCTCCACTCACTCAGCTCAGCTCAGAGATCCACTGGTTGACGATCACACGTTGATCTGATTGGTTACAAGGTAGTTTATGACGTCAGAAACACCAGCGATTTCAAAGCGTGTGTTTGAGACTGTCTTTGGTTCACTGCAGCTTTAAGGAGGAAATACTCAGCAATGGTGTCGACTTATGAACTTACACATGCTTTGTCTTAAAGCAGATTAAAAACACCACATAGACATTAAGCTAAGTGTATGTGGTTGTGACGTTTGTAGTGACGATAAAGATAACACTGATCTCTGTCTTGGAGCAGATGTGGACTACATTTCCCATCATGCATCAGTGCATCCAGACAGAACGGTCCAGTGAGCGCAGCCGAGTTCCTCATCCAAGAGGTGAGATCAAACCTTCACAGATGTCAAAAAAGAAAGAAAGCTGAAATGATTTTCACATATTCTTCTGGTTTTGTTCCTCAGGCTCTGATCGCTGGAGGTTTGGACAGTCTCGCCAGCGACGGCCATTTTGTGTCGGTAACGAAGGCTGAGATGGCGGTGGCGTTGAACATGGATCTCGCCGCGCTGGAGAAGAAATCAGCAGCCGTTCTTAATAAACGTAAAGGACAGTGTTTGTCCAGAACGAGGAAGACGGCAACATGTCGTCCAGACTCAACACACTGTCAGGTGTAATATATATTCGTCAGAGCGGAGTTAAGGCCAAAAGAAGACATCAGGACTCTGATATAACTGTGAGGACTGTTTTATGAGCCAGTACAGCAGAAGTGTGCAAACATATCGAAAAGAGGACTGATAATGGGTTTTTCTATTTATATAGAATTTATAAAAATATGGTGAATGAAATATATTATACATATTGTCGCTGTTGGACGTAAACCTCATATCTCTAAAAACTTTAGTATCGGCAATGGCTTGATGACAAATGCTAGACTAAGACACTCATCTCCGCGCCTCAAATACATTATCCTGATAGAGGAGGGCGGAGTAATGAGGTTTGACTGACAGTTTGAGGATCCAATGGAGTTTCGAGGTTTAGTCACAAATTAATACTTTTCCTTGTTTAAATATTTGTGGGGGGAAAACAGATACCAATAGTAATGATTTATGAAAAATAAAAATGTGAAGTTGATGTGAGAGATGTGAGGTTTCCGCCTGACAGTGACAATATTATTCAAAATGGTGAAAATATATATATATATAGTTTCACATTTGATATATACAGTAGTCAACATTTGAAGGGGATCAAAAAAGTTAATCAAAGTTGTCTTAAGACAAGAACGGGTATTGTTCAAAATTCGTATAACTTTGATGAAAGGTTTTGATCCATCTCAAATGTTTGACTACTGTATTTCATAGCAAATGTAACCTAATCTGCTGAAATTAAAAGACCACAACATATTTCCCAACTAAACACCCCTGAAAAGTGACTCTGTGACTTCTTGTTCTTTTGCATTAAAAACTGTGAGTGAACTTGAATGTGAAAATACCTTATCATTTCCCAACATTATAACATGCTAAAGGATAAGCTGAACATTCACTCGAAATGGCCAACTTACCTGTTTTTTTTTTTGTTTAATGTATTTACTTATTATTAAAGATTAAGTTATAACACTTTGTGTAATCTTAAAAGACTGTGTGGTAATTTCTGTGGTAATATTTCGCGTCACGAGAGGGCAAAAAATAAAGCGCAAACAACAGAACCGCAAAAAGACTATAACACTTGCTTTTAGCACAAGTGTTTACATGTGTTGTGTTTGTGCCCAACATTTAACCAAACCTGTCAAGTATGACTCGTTTACCTCGCTGTTGTAAGTTAGTCCTCCTCAGACATCAGCTCTGCGCGCGCATCCCGCCCCGCGCACGCGCACTGGTCTCACCTGAGCGCCGCGTTTTTATTGGATTAATGTCGGCTAATCCGCGCGCCGCTGCTGGAAGATCCTGAAGGGGTTCAATGTTTTGAAGGCAGACTCTTCGGGTGAGTAACAAATATTCTAAAAGATAAATTATATATATATATACATATATTTAAGTGTTTATTTATTTAAAAAATGTTTGTTTTCTTTTCTGAGCTCTAAATTTGTTATAATTTCTGTACAATCTATGGTTGGCTATTTGCATGTTTGTTAGGAATAAATTAGCCAAGTCTGTTTATTTCTTTGCACCACACTAACAATAAAGTAGGCCTACAATTTTAAAGTATTTTGAATGTAGCCTACCTTTACAACCATGATTTCTAAACAGCCAACCATAGTAATTTAATGAAATACTTCCATGCAGGCCTGCATCACACTGCATATACACATGGTATTATAAATTCTATCGCATTAAAATTACTCTAACTGTACTCTGGTTTGCAGTTTGATTAAGTTTAATTAAGAACAGACAGATGCAGTGTATTTAAATGGGTCACATTTACTCTGCATAAATTAATAAACATGTTTGTTGGGTGTTACAGGGTGTCTGAGGTTAAGCTGTGAGACAGTCAGACGGGCGTAAGGAGTTTATAATATTACGTTCCCCATATGGCCTGTCTTACAGCTCTGCAGGAGTCCAGAAGATCATGATGGAGGAGCACGCAACAGGTGGTACACAATCACTTAAACCCCAAACACCATTTCAAGTGCTGAAAAATGACATTTCTACTACCTCAGAAAGGGATTTAACGCTTTAAGGCTCGTTCACACCAAGGACGATAACGATAAAGATAACGATAAATCTAAAAAATCGTTCTCCATATTAAAGAATAGCACAGTTCACGCCACAGTTATAACGATAATGATACAGAGAAACGATATCGTTGGGATCACTTTCGGAAAGATTTTTTTTCCAGCTATTGAACGATAAAACACTGACAGCCAATCAGAATCAACAGAATTTTAAGGTGCTCACGCATTTAAAATGGCAGACGACGTTAGCTTCACTCAGAAACACAGCATGCTGAGGACATCTGCTGGTTAAAGCCTGTAAATGCAGCAAAAACATGTTCAATGACGTCAAACACACACGTTGAAACCGCAGCGCGCGAGCTTAGCATAAACAGACCGTTATCGTTCGTTGGAGTGAACGCAAATATAGTTATCTTTATAGTTATCGTTCTCGGTGT
>NC_140222.1:1655637-1735637 GCF_951802725.1 Rutilus rutilus | reverse complement strand
ACAACAAGGGGGACTTTAAGCTTCATTTTGTGAGTGACAGGAGGATTTTCTGTCTGTCAGCGCCATCTAGTGTCAAGATGATGATGGTACAGTACAAGATACAGTAGATTAATGTAATAATCTATCAGCTAATATCAGGTAAACCAATTATAAAGCAAACTTTTCAAGCGTTTTATATCATTTGTAAGAGGTTTTGAATAAAAGCATCTGTTCAATGAATGCATGTACAGTCAAGTGTGGTATAAATACGTTTTTTTATGTTGTTTTTTTTTGTTCTGCTCACCTAGGCTGCATTTATTTGATCAGAAATGCCGTTAAAAAAAGAAAGAAATATTTTGACAATTAAAAATAACTGTTTTCTATTTTAATATATTTTAAAATGTAATTTATTCCTGTGATCAAAGCTGAATTTTCAGCATCATTACTCCAGTCTTCAGTGTCACATGATCCTTCAGAAATCACTCTAATATTATGATTTGATGATCGAGAAACATTTCACAATAAATGGTGCTCAAGAATCCTAATTATTCCAAACTTTTGACTGCAAATGTTATTAAAGTATCTTTCATGACTAGTTTTTTATCTTTGTTAATTCACCCAAAAAATGTAAGAAGTTAATCAAAAGGCATGTAACTTTTATTGTTTATATTTGTAAACTTTAAATGCATTTTTGGACATGAAGAGAAGATATCGATACTGAAGATATAAACACACACACGTCAAACGTCTGTCATTACAAAATAAAAGACGGTTAAATATCAATATAAAAATATTTAACGATGCACTGCATGCTGTAAAGTTATATATAAAAAGAAGTCTGGAAATATTTTCCAGGAAACTACCGTTAAATTGACATTTAATCAATCGTACCGACACCAGTAAAACATTCGCTCGTAAAGCTTATTAAGGCACGTGTCACGTGACCCTCCGCTCGTACCTTTGACAGTCAAATCTGATGCACATAAAAATACAGCAAAGCTTCAAACAAACAGCATCAATATCATACTAAAACTACTGCATCAATGGGGCTGCACCCATAATTTGTCATTATAATTCAAAATAAACTGCATGATAGAGTGATTTGTCTTCGCTGAGGGAGGGTATGTGTGTGACGTCACCGTGGGCTCAGCGACTACGGTTACGCGCACTGAGTGGCACATTATTTTAGCGTGAATGCCGCGAAAAACACACAAAACACATCTAAAACTGGCAAAGAGCTGTGAGATTGACTGTACAACTGGATTTGACAAGAAATCTGAGGTATATTTTTACATACCGCTTAAAGCTACAGAACAGAGAAGCAAATGGATCGCTGTAACTCATAGAAATTGGATCCAGGCAGAGAAAGGTGGGTTTACAGTTTTCATTTTGTGTCAATAATATGCTGCATTTAGGGGTAAAATCATACCCTATATAGTATATATTGTATCGACAACTCATCAATTAAATATTTACCATCGTATATGCCGCATAATTGGATGTTTTTAAATAAACACTGACAAAAAAACTACACAAGATTTAAGGCTGAACGATATGATGATATATATAACATTGATATAAGTGATCACCCGGATTTAGACCTATATTGTATTTATATAAAGTGTTCACAGGCAAATTTGCTTTATGTATTTCCTCGGCATCGAAATCAGGCTCATATAAACGTAAGGAAACACGATTCCTGCTGCATGTCAATATCCACGATCACTGGATCTTTGGTAAGTTGTAATGAACACTATATCGAGTCCAACCTTTAGTTTAAACTGATAATCGTTTGTTTTACTGGCATTTTCGCAGTTTTTCCTATTAAATCCAGTCACACAGCAGCTCCTCTGCCACTCAGTCCGGCTGAGGGAGTGTGTTCCCGCGGGAAAGTGACGTCAATGCATAATACCCTCTATATAAAGCTTTAAATACCCACCGCACTTAAGAGCTACAAATGAAGCGTTTATATATGTGGATTTTTGGTATTACATCTGCCAAAACTCACCCACAAAAAGTTCTGATGGCAGAAAAGCATAAATAAAAACGTGTAAATGAAGCAGTTGAAATATCCAGCATTGCAGAAGTGTGGAAGTGTGTTCTTTGGTATAGTGTTTTGGGTAGAAATGATAGTTTTGGTGGTTTATCCTCATCGTTTCCCGCTCTTCATGTAGGACGGGATGGCTCCTCTGGCCGTCAGACCCTCGAAGCGCTTGTAGGTGTAGTTGACGAAAACCCAGTCCTTGTTCTTGTAGTCCGACTCCGGGTGATGATGGTTGCTCGCCACCGCCGGACCTCGACACAGCAACAGAACACTTCAGCACTGACAAACTTCAGTACGATTATCATTTACAAGCTTACGAATAAATCAGTTCATTTGGATATATATAACGTTATTTATTCATATTATAAACTTGTTTTCATGACGAATGTGACTCAAGCTGTTTTATTGAAGTTTTTCCACGGTTGAAACCCTGATTGATGGTCAACATTCCTTCTGATGTTCATTCATGTTTATTTGCGATGGCAGCTTGTTTCCGCAACAGAATTAAAAAAATGCAATTCTGACTTTATAACATGCAATAATAATAAAGTCAGAATTGTGAGATATAAACATGCAATTCTGAGGAAAAAAGTCAGTCTTTTTTTTCTTAGAACTGGACTTTATAACTAGCAATTGCGACTTTATATCTCACAATAAAAAAAAAAATGATATAAAGTCAGAATTGCGAGTTATAAATGAGAACATTTGTATCTTACTTGGCGGCTGCAGGATGTCCGACTCCGGAAACTCGTCGAAGTTCGACGTGTCGTCGATGCTTTTGATCTCGATCGGGATCGCCGCAGGTCTCTCCCTGCGAACGAGTCGCGAAACCCTCGTTAGATCAAATCCTCACCGTTTATTTGTACAGCGCTTTTCACAATACACATCATTACAAAGCAGCTTTACAGAAAGTGCATGAGTCCACATTACAGTTTACAGTGATCTGTTATCAGAGGAAACTGTCGCAGTTAGCGAAAAATTTACTAATTTAAACAATGTAATTTAATGCAGAAACAATGAGCTCATTGAAGTAGCCTAATGAATACTTGTTAACAAATGATTATAGCATTGGTGCATGTTGATTCAGAGTGGTTAAAAACCGGTTACGAAGCCAGACCTGATGTGATCGTAGTCGACGCCCTCGAAGAAGCCGTTCCTCTTGATGTCGTCGACGCCGGCCGCGCCGATGCGGTGATCGGCCTCGCAGCAGAAGCGCAGGATCAGCTCTTTCGCTCGCTCTGAGATCGGCACCTCCGGGGGAAACACCAGCGTCTCCTTCCAGCTCATCACCTTCTTATACGTCTCCTGAGGAGTCTCTGAGCAGAACGGCGGGTAGCCTGCAACAACAGCCATTTTATATGTTTTACATTACATGGGTCATCGGATGCCCATTTTCCACAAGTTGGTATGATTCTTTAGGTTCTTCATGTAAAGTTTGTAACATACTTTGGTTAAAATTCCTCAATGGTTGTGTAAAACAACACCCTTTTTACCTCCTCAAAAACAGCTCTGTTCACAGCGACCCATTTCGGTGCATGTCTCTTTAAATGATAATAAGCAACTGCCTATTCAGTCACCCGTAGTGTTTCTGAAGAGCGTTTCTGAAGCCCAAAGTGGGCGGAGCCGGCCGTCGCCATCTTGGCAGCATCACTCCCGGAAAAACGAAAATGTGCGGCGAGGCACGAGGTGACGTGACACTAACAGACAGCAGACAAACGGCTAGTAGTGACATCAGCGGCAATCCACCTGTCACTCAAGTGGCCACGCCCTTAATTATGCAGAACTTTAAGGCTTAATATCATTTAAACGGATGAGTTGTGAAAAAAATCCAAAATTAGCTATATAGACCAAAACCACTTTCTGCCCCAGACTGTAAACGTGTTTCTGCTGTAAAGTTGGGTATATTAACATGCGGGTCTATGGGATTGACTCTCTTCTGCAGCCAGCCTCTAGTGGCCTGTGGATGAACTGCAGTTTAAGTCACTTCAGTGTTGGATTCAAGAGAGAGAGAGGGCTTGATCACGCTCTATAATGACACGGCCTCATTTGCATATCATTCGCTTCTTACCAATCAGCATCTCGTACATGATAACACCCAGGCTCCACCAATCGCAGAGCTTGTTGTATCCTGTCTGCATGAAGACCTCGGGAGCGATGTAGTCCGGCGTTCCCACGGTGGAGAAGGCCTGAAAGAGGAGGAGCAACATAACGCATCACTTCCTGTGTGTTGTGAACGAACTAACGAATCTGGCGTTATCACTGACCAGCTGCCTCCGGTTTCTCTTCCATGTCTCCGCCTTCCTCTTGGAGTTCATGTGCTGAAACGCTACGAGAAAAAACATGTGAATTATCAATATTTTGAACCTATATTATTCATAAGTTAAAGAGAATGGTGATGTCCACACCATTACAATGACGATAACTACAGAGGAACGATATCGTTGGAATCACTTTCAGAATGATTTTTTTCCAGCAGATGAACGATAAAAACATGGACAGCAAATCAGAATCCATCACAAGAGCTCGAGCATTTAAAGTGACGAACGACAAAACTGCAGCGCGTGCTTAGAAGAAACAGAAAACTATCGTCCGCTGTAATATAGTAAGCATTACAGTCATCGTTATAGTTATCGTCCGCTGGTGTGAACACTAATATAGTTATCGTTATAGTTATCGTCCGCTGGTGTGAACACTAATATAGTTATCGTTATAGTTATCGTCCGCTGGTGTGAATACTAATATAGTTATCGTTATAGTTATCGTCCGCTGGTGTGAACACTAATATAGTTATCGTTATAGTTATCGTCCGCTGATGTGAACACTAATATAGTTATCGTTATAGTTATCGTCCGCTGGTGTGGAGCTAATATAGTTATCGTTATAGTTATCGTCCACTGGTGTGAACGCTAATATAGTTATCGTTATAGTTATCGTCCGCTGGTGTGAACACTAATATAGTTATCGTTATAGTCATCGTCTGCTGGTGTGGACACTAATATAGTTATCGTTATAGTTATCGTCCGCTGGTGTGAACACTAATATAGTTATCGTTATAGTCATCGTCCGCTGGTGTGGACACTAATATAGTTATCGTTATAGTTATCGTCCGCTGGTGTGAATACTAATATAGTTATCGTTATAGTTATCGTCCGCTGGTGTGGAGCTAATATAGTTATCGTTATAGTTATCGTCCACTGGTATGAACGCTAATATAGTTATCGTTATAGTTATCGTCCGCTGGTGTGAACACTAATATAGTTATCGTTATAGTCATCGTCTGCTGGTGTGGACACTAATATAGTTATCGTTATAGTTATCGTCCGCTGGTGTGAACACTAACATAGTTATCGTTATAGTCATCGTCCGCTGGTGTGGACACTAATATAGTTATCGTTATAGTTATCGTCCGCTGATGTGGAGCTAATATAGTTATCGTTATAGTTATCGTCCGCTGGTGTGGAGCTAATATAGTTATCGTTATAGTTATCGTCCGCTGGTGTGGACACTAATATAGGTATCGTTATAGTTATCGTCCGCTGGTGTGAACACTAATATAGTTATCGTTATAGTCATCGTCTGCTGGTGTGGACACTAATATAGTTATCGTTATAGTTATCGTCCGCTGGTGTGAACACTAATATAGTTATCGTTATAGTTATCGTCTGCTGGTGTGGACACTAATATAGTTATCGTTATAGTTATCGTCCGCTGGTGTGAACACTAATATAGTTATCGTTATAGTTATCGTCCGCTGGTGTGAACGCTAATATAGTTATCGTTATAGTTATCGTCCGCTGGTGTGGACACTAATATAGGTATCGTTATAGTTATCGTCCGCTGGTGTGAACACTAATATAGTTATCGTTATAGTCATCGTCTGCTGGTGTGGACACTAATATAGTTATCGTTATAGTTATCGTCCGCTGGTGTGAACACTAATATAGTTATCGTTATAGTTATCGTCTGCTGGTGTGGACACTAATATAGTTATCGTTATAGTTATCGTCCGCTGGTGTGAACACTAATATAGTTATCGTTATAGTTATCGTCCGCTGGTGTGAACACTAATATAGTTATCGTTATAGTTATCGTCCGCTGGTGTGAACACTAATATAGTTATCGTTATAGTTATCGTCCGCTGGTGTGGACATTAATTATTCACAGAGTATATTCAAATATGAACATGAATATTAATTATGTTCGGCATATTTGTGATCGAATCGCTCATCACTCACTGAGGTCGTTAGATTTGCTGTGGTTCAGGTTGCGGTAAAACTCGGTCCGATGCGCTTTTTTGAGGCCCGTGCACAAGCCGAAATCAGACAGTTTGACGTGACCCTGAAACACACACACAAACACACACATCTGATGAAACAGCCAATCAAAGGCCTCGCTGACAGAGAAGTCCAGCAAAAGCAGAAGCCACACAGGAAGAGGTTTATTGAGTCACGTCCTGTTCCTAAGACCTTGGAGTCCAGTAACAGGTTGTCGGGTTTGATGTCTCGGTGTATGAAGCCCAGCTGATGGATGAAGTCGATGGCCAGAACCGTCTCGGCCACGTAGAACTGCGTCTCCTCCTCCGTCAGGGTGTCTTTCTTCATCAGCAGCGTCATCATGTCACCTGGAGGACCGAGAAGAGTTTGAGTCGCCTTTGGTATTCCACGTGGGTAAAGGAGTCGTTCACTTCAGAATTTGAATTTCCTGATAATTTACTCTCCTCCACGTCATCCAAGATGTTCATGTCTTTCTTTCTTCAGTCAAAAAGAAATGAAGGTTTTAGAGGAAAACATTCCAGGATTTTCCTCCATATAGTGTCTTCAATGGGGTCCAACGGGTCGAAGGTCCAGATGTGAGTTTCAGTGCAGCTTCAAAGTCTCGACACGATCGTGGCGCATCACAGCTAGTGCAAGACGAGCATTTGTGGTTAAAAGTATATAAATGTCTATTTTGTAATAAAATGTCGGCTGGTTTGTCTAGATAAGACTCTTATTCCTCGGCTGGATCGTGAAGAGACTTTGAAGCTGCACTGAAACTCACATCTGGACCTTCGACCCGTTGGACCCCATTGAAGTCTCTATATGGAGAAACATCCTGGAATGTGTTCCTCTAAAACCTTCATTTCTTTTCAACTGAAGACAGAAAGACATGGATATCTTGGATGACGTGCGGGAGAGTAAATTATCAGGAAATTCTAGTTCTGAAGTGAACGACTCCTTTAAGCATCAAAAGCACAATTTGACTGATGATTCTCACAAACGAATCTGTACTGATTCTCTGAAAAGAATCAACTCGAATAGTTCTTTTGAGTCAGTTCAATGAATCATTCAAAAGGTCCTGAAGAAAAGTCTAAAAACATAAAATTTCCAGTTGATTTTCAATATGAAGTGGAGTAAACATGAAGACACATGTGAAGTTCATCACACACACCTCCCGGCAGGAACTCCATCAGCAAGTAAAGATTCAGTTTATCCTGAAAACTGTAGAACATTTTCACCACCCACAGACTGTCTGCCTGAACCAAGATGTCCCGCTCCGCCCGGATATGACCCACCTGGGACAGGAAATAAAATAAAATTGAATGAAATTGAATAATTAAATTAATAATATATATATATATATATATATATATATATTTTTTTTATAATAACAAATGACAAAAAAAAAATCAAATAACCAAATAAAGTAATTAAAAAAGAAAAACAGACAAAATAAAATAAAATTCTATAATAAAACAACAAAAACTGTTTTTAATAAAATAATTAGGCGTCACCTGCTCTTTCTGCAGCATGTCGGCTTTGCGAAGGATCTTCATGGCGTAAACGTGACCTGTGTCTTTCTTCTGAACTAGACGCACCTGTGGACATCAGAAACACATTTGATTTGCGTATAACACACACACACACACACACACACACACACACACACACACACAGACATTCGTTAGTGTGTCGTTTGCGCTCATTATCATAATCACCTCTCCGAACGCTCCTCGTCCAATCACCTTCAGAGACTCGAAGTCGTCCAGACCCAGTCTGGTTCTCTTCAGACGGAGGAACTCGGTCTCTTTACGAGCGTGCTGGGAGCGCCGCACTCGCTTCTGGAACGCAACACAAGCATTTGCGAATATTTATATACTCGAGGCCCATTCACACCAAGAACGATAACTGTAACGATAACTATAAAGCTTTAATAATTGTTCGTTAAAGAGAATAGTGATGTCCACACCACAACAATAACGATAAATACACAGAGAAATGATATCGTTGGAATAGTTATCGTCCGCTGGTGTGGAGCTAATAGTTATCGTTATAGTTATCGTCCGCTGGTTGTGAACACTAATATAGTTATCGTTATAGTTATCGTCCGCTGGTGTGGAGCTAATAGTTATCGTTATAGTTATCGTCCGCTGGTGTGGAGCTAATAGTTATCGTTATAGTTATCGTCCGTTGGTTGTGAACACTAATATAGTTATCGTTATAGTTATCGTTCGCTGGTGTGAACACTAATATAGTTATCGTTATAGTTATCGTCCGCTGGTGTGGAGCTAATAGTTATCGTTATAATTATCGTCCGTTGGTTGTGAACACTAATATAGTTATCGTTATGGTTATCGTCCGCTGGTGTGAACACTAATATAGTTATCGTTATAGTTATCGTCCGCTGGTGTGGAGCTAATAGTTATCGTTATAGTTATCGTCCGCTGGTGTGGACACTAATATAGTTATCGTTATAGTTATCGTCCGCTGGTGTGGAGCTAATAGTTATCGTTATAGTTATCGTCCGTTGGTTGTGAACACTAATATAGTTATCGTTATAGTTATCGTTCGCTGGTGTGAACACTAATATAGTTATCGTTATAGTTATCGTCCACTGGTGTGGAGCCAATAGTTATCGTTATAGTTATCGTCCGTTGGTTGTGAACACTAATATAGTTATCGTTATGGTTATCGTCCGCTGGTGTGAACACTAATATAGTTATCGTTATATTTATCGTTAGTGTTCTTGGTGTGAACGGGCCGTTAGTGTGTGTGTTTGTTACCTCTTCATCAGGCAGTCCTTCCTCGTCCATCACTTTCTCCAGTTTTTGCTGCCTGTCAACAGAACGTTCTAGATTACGAGACGCAAGAACCACATCAGCACACTCCTCATAATCTTTCTGCAGTAATGCTGTACTTTAACTGTCAACATGTGTCGTGTACACCAGAGCACACTGTGTATTTTGGCTATATTTCAATTAACCAAAAATGATTTGAATGTTTTGATTAAGGATAATAACTCTGGCTCAGACATACATGTTGTGTCAACTTCAGCACAGAGCTCTTAATGTTATAAAACACTGTGTAAATAAGCAACACAGGAAGAGTGTTTCACCACAGAGGAATGATGTAGCGACACGCTCGACTGGCGGAGCAGAACACGACTTCACAAACGCTTCGGATGGTTAGCAGAGCGCTAATGAACAACAACGCAAACAGCCTCAAGAACCAACACTTCTCAGCCGCTGTACGTGCCAATGGAGACTCAACCTTTCTTCATTATACAGTCAAAACAAACATTATTCAGACACCAGAGATCATTGTTGATTTTTTTTCTCTAGTGTGATCAGGACACTATAGTTCATTTATGTGAGTGAGGAGAGCAAAATAAAGTAAACTGTGACATATTACACCCAAAAACTCTTCATCCAGTGACTACCAGTGACATATATACACATTTGGGAGCAGAAATGATTGGGACACTTTGAGCTGATCATGTTTTGCTGAAGTGTGTTTTCTTTAATTGCTAATGCTCTTTTTACACACAGACTGAACACAATGAAGCATTGCTTGGTGATTGGTTGAGCTAAACTGGTGTTATCTAATTGTGTAGTTAAATTTAACAGCTGACAGATATTCAACATAATTCATGTGTGAGACAGTCTAACAGAAGGATGGACTAAACCAGTCAAATATCAACTGAGTTCTGCTCATATTTTATTACCATTTTCTAAACTATAGCGAATAAACTGTGATAATGTGAGAAATGTTGAAGGTGTCTGAGTACATTCTTCAGATCAGAGTTTTGGAGTCTTGGCTCTATAATACCATCATTTTAAGTGTGATTTGATACGCCGTTGAGAATCAGAAGTTCTTTACTAAGTTCCTGTGTGTTTATACCTCATTTCGCGCTCCTCGTGTTGGGATATGAGGTTGCTGTAGAAGTTCTCCAGAGTGACCTTGGCCATGGTCACCCGCTCCTTCGTGTGGTTGCTCATTAACGAGCTGGAGGCGTGGCCTCGGGTCGCCATGGTTACCGGCTGCTGTTCTGGAACAGGTTGGGATGTAGATCTGCAGGTGTTTACAAACACAACATGAGCTGGAACAAACACAACAAACTCTAGCGCTGCAGTCACATTACACTGAGGATACCAAAACACAAGGTATTACCGTGGTACAACAACACTTCTAGGCCACTATTACAATATCAGCTTTTGCTCATGGTATAATTATAACTCGTACTGAAGTTCAGCCTGTCTGTGGCTCTGTGTCAGTGAGACAGACAGTGGAAAAGAACAAATGTGACCATAAAAACATTTGGCAGAAGTTGTTCAGACAGTCTGTGGTCTAAAGCGCAAACATAGAGACGTTTAAGAGAGGAAATTCAGACTCAGTTTCAGGAACAATAGTGCTATTATTATTTTTTTAACCAATTATTATTTAACCGACATGTTAACAATGAAGCAAAAAATATTAATAAAAAAATAATGTACTTTTACTTTGAGCTTAATAGCACTGTAAATGAAGTGCAATTACAAAATGTACTGATTTTTCATGAAAAATTTAAATATAAAAATATAAGAAAATAAATACAACAACATTTCAAACGTTTTAAAACAAAATGGCTGTGGACATACCAAACTGCTTCTACCACATAAGAAAGTGCGCATAGATAAAGTGAAACATGCATGTGTTTTATAATGCCATACTTGCAGAAGTTCAGAACATATAATTATGGCATAAGGGGGCGGGGCCAAACTCGTGACGTCAGCGGCGAGCGTTCCACCGAACACGTTAAACTTATCGTTCAAAACGAAATAAAAGTCTGAAAAGCTGCACCAACCTGATGTAAAGTTCCTCAGAGTTTTTCTATGGCTGTTGAAGGACGATATTTCCCTCGACACGTTGTCTCTTGGCAAACAGACATGAAGCGACTCCCCCCCCAAAAAAGAAAGAAACGGGGGAAAAAACGGGAGAAATGTACGAGTTTTATAGACACGCTGAACTAAAAGCGGAACGCAGAAACGCGTTTGTGTTTATCTGGACGGAACTTCATCCAGTGACAATAAACATGCAACTCTTCTGTGTTTGTCAGTCTGATGTGATGACGATTTCACCAGAAAGAGATGAGAAGAAATGAAATGACGCTCCACCCCTAAAGAAAGAGAGAGAGAGAGAGAGAGAGAGAGAGAGAGAGATACGCAGACACACACTCTCTCACACACACACACACACACACACACACACACACACACACACACACACACACACAGAGAGAGAATTCTAAACTGTTCTTAGAATGCTTTGGCAATACATTGTAACAGTTGTCATGTCAAAAAAGAACATTCTGAATTGAATTGAATTGAGAGAGAGAGAGAGAGAGAGAGAGAGATTTTCGCACTCTAAAAATACTTTAATACATTTAATCTAATTTTTAAAATATCTGATATGTATCTAAATGTAACTTTAAAAACGTAGTAAATATAAAGAATAATTATTACATTTATTTATTTATTTATGTATTTGTTTGTTTTTGTCATTAAAATGTAGTACGATAATCAAAAACTATAATTATATACTATAATATATTACAAATCAATACATTTTGAAACAAATCAAAACCATAAATAGAGATTCCAATGTGTAAGTTTCCGTGAAAAACTCAGCAATTGTTGTTTAAACATGTAATAATTGAAATGCAAAAACTGCGCTTAAATCTGGCAACTTCCGAAAGTAGTTTAATTATTATACTTGCCCGTTACTATATTGATAAAGTCAAATGGAAAGAAAAATTCCACATTTTGAACAATTTAAAATTGATGTTAAAATATATTTAGAAAAATAACCAACTTTTTTAAAACAACTGTTTAATAGGTACAAGTTTTTTTCTGTAAAATTCCCATATTTTTCTCTTTATTTCTTCGTTTTTCCCCCTTTTGTTTACCCCTGACATGTACAGTATGGTTATATGTCCTCCTGTTTGTAAATTATGTTTTGTTCTTATTAAAATGCAATAAAAAAATAAAATAATAATAATAAAACTTCCAAAGTAGTTTAATTTAATTAGGCGATTCTTCTTCAGTGCTCGTCCTGCGCGCTGGCTGCGCCTCTACGACTATCTAGAATCACCTCTGCGCCTGCGCAGTTCTTCGCATCTACGACACTCTTTGACGCATCTTGTGGACCTGCACCGGAAGTGACCGGTGTTGGACTAGCAGCAGTTCGCGCTAACCGGACCGGGACCGGCGGAACCGACACCAGACTCGAAACATCAGGATCCCACCGGGCCGAACGGATAGATCGTGCATTTCTCCGAATCTAGAGTTTATCTGAAGTTAGTGGGTGAGTTATGCGATCGGAAGATTAAAAGATCGAATAAACATCGAACTGGACCGGGACTCGAACCCTGAACCTTATTCACCGGACCCGAGACCCCCGGTGACACTGAGATATATCAGCGATTTGACCCGTTAATCCCGGAATCGCTGAAGCATGCAGACAGATTAAACATTCACTGTGCATAATAATGAGCTTAATTAACATACTAATATCCATCATTATTATTCCGGTTTCGGTAGCATGACAACTCTTTAAGAAGTACCATGGTATCAGAGCGTAATACCATATGCCAAGTTATTTACAAGACGCTTCAGAAGAATACCATGGTACTGCAGAATGACCATATTTGTGTACCATGGTATTTACGTGTTTATTGTAGTCAATTTTAATGAGTGAAATCTTAGTTCTTGTTATAGTGTGTATATGGGTTTGTCTGTAATTTTACTCCGATTTGTATTCATAGGTACCCTGGTAAACTCTTAAAATAGCTCATGTTTCTTAAGAGTTTTGCTGTCGTATTTTCCAAATAGTAAATGTCCTACTGTAAATCATTGCGTAAGTATGGAAGCTTATTTCCGCCATAGAATAAAAAAAAAAAAAAAAAAAAAATTCCCCTCAGAATTGCGAGTTTATATCTCAGACTTTATAAATCGCAATATCAAGTTTGTATCTTACAATTCTGAGGAAAAATCTCGCGTTATTACATCTCGCAATTCTGACCTTTTTTCCCGTCAGAATTGTTACTTGTATGGAAGCTTGTTTCCGCCACTGAATAATAAATAAATAATAATAATTGCGACTTTTTTTCTCACAATTGCGATATATGAAGTCAGAATTGTGACTTTTTTTCTCAGAATTGTGAGATATGAAGTCAGAATTGTGACTTTTTTTCTCAAGAAAAAGAAGTCACAGAAATAAAAGTCACAAGTGAGAAATAAAGTCACAATTCTGAGAAATAAAGTCACAATTGCGAGATATAAAGTCGCAATTCTGAGAAATAAAGTCAGAATTGCGTGTTTATAAAGTCAGAATTGTGAGATAAAAACAAAACGTTTTGATATAAACTCGCAATTATGTGTTATAAAGTCAGAATTGCGTGAAAAAAAGTCAGACGGAAGACTTTATTTCTCAGAATTCTGCCTTTATATCTCGCAATTCTGACTTTATAACACGCAATTGCGACTTTATTTTTAAACAATTCTGACTTAATATCTCGCAATTCTGACTTTAGAACATGCAATTGCGACTTTATTTCACGCAATTCTGACTTTATATCTGTGAACTCGCAATTGTGAGATAAAAAGTCGCAATTATCTTTTAAAATGTTTTATTTTGTGGCGGAAACAAGCTTCCATAACTTTTTTATTTTTTTTATAAAAAAAAAAAAGTTTTTTAAAGTTTCCATAAGCCAGTGTTTAAAATACTATCCTGAACATTTGACAAGTGTTTTTGTTCTGTTTCGTAGCGGCAGTGAGGATCAGGAAGTGCACCGCT
Organism: Rutilus rutilus; assembly: GCF_951802725.1. Taxonomy (NCBI): domain Eukaryota; kingdom Metazoa; phylum Chordata; class Actinopteri; order Cypriniformes; family Leuciscidae; genus Rutilus; species Rutilus rutilus. The sequence continues at coordinate 1,721,525 of NC_140222.1, read as the reverse complement.
GTTGGCTGGCGTGACGCGCGCTCGAGAGGCTTTTGTTTGGGGGCGTGGCCTGTTGGCGTCTACCAACTCACGATTGGTGAACAGGTGAAATTATTTGCATTTCTTTATAAAATTCTGTGGTGGTGTTTTCAGTAGGGCTGCACGAATAATCGCAATGAAACCGCATGCGATCTGGCAAAGACTGCGATTATTTTATGCGCAGCTTTTCAATGCAGCGGCTGATCGGTAGTAAATGCTGCTCCATCTGAACACCAGAGGGCGTCTCACACACACTCACACACACACACACAAACACACACGCTGGAGTACAATAACACATCATTCCAGGAAATCGCTGTATCTGAATAAACAGAAGATTGAAACGCCTTGATTAAACATGACTAATAAATACATAACTGCCTTATTCTGTGTCAGAAGCTCATCATCTCACAGAAGGAGGAGCTCAGCTGTCCTTATGAAGTGAGTTTGGAGTAAAGGCATGTTATTAAATGTTGTCTTTTGTTGGACAAGAGGTTCATAAATACGTCTCATGTTTGGAAAGATGTTTGACGCGTGTTGCTTTTTCAAATGCACGTTATAAGTGACTCAAACTCGCAGTGCTTTCAGAGTGAGCAGCGTTTACTGAGCCGTACGTCACTGACAAGCTGCACACAAAAAATTGTCGCAGCCTTTGCGATTTCATTTAAACTGCTAGCAGCCATAGTTATCATTATTAAATTAACTTATCTGTTTGAAGGTGCCTATCCATCCTGCTGTGGCTCTGCGGGCGCGCAGTGGGCGGAGTCAGGCTCAGACTCGGGCTGTGATTGGCTGAGAGCGATGAGTGGGCGGGGCGGGGCCAGTAGCCGCGAGCGGGGACGTGGCGTGGATTCGTCGTGCTGGTTCGCTCCTAGCGCCCTGCGGCGACTGGTCGAGCTGCCGGCGCCGGTTCTGTCACGCCACCAGCTGAAGCGTTTAGAGGAGCATCGCTACAGCAGTTCGGGACGCTCGCTACTCGAACCCATAATGCAACGCTACTGGGAGTGGCTTGTCGGCAGAATGCCACCCTGGATTGCGCCCAACCTCATCACCATCGTCGGCCTGGCGACCAACATCTTCACAACACTGGTGCTGGTGTATTACTGCCCAACTGCAACCGAACAGGTACCGACGCAATCGCACTTGCGTAAAAACTGTAAATTCGGACGATAAATACATTTTTAAAGGGGGAGAGTAAATTATTGGCAAATTTTCATTTTTGGGTGAACTGTCCCTTTAATGGCACGCGTTCAGGCTCCTCTCTGGACGTACCTCCTGTGTGCCGTGGGCCTGTTCGTGTATCAGTCGTTGGACGCCATCGATGGGAAACAGGCCAGACGCACTAACAGCAGTTCACCACTGGGGGAGCTGTTCGACCACGGCTGCGATTCGCTCTCCACAGGTGACCAGTGCACACTTTTACTTCACTGTTCTTTCTTATAAATATAGGATTTGAGATTTATATATATATAAAATTGAATTGGGAATCGAAATCGAATCGAATTGGAACATCTGAATCGATACCCAGCCCTAGTAACGTGTCCTGTGTGAATAATTCCCTTGACTTCTGCAGTGTAGTGTGTATTAACGCTGTGTTTCTCCCAGTGTTTGTGGTGTTGGGAACCAGTATAGCGGTTCAACTGGGCTCTCACCCAGACTGGATGTTCTTCTGCTGTTTCGCTGGCATGTTCATGTTTTATTGCGCCCACTGGCAGACCTACGTCTCCGGCACACTGCGCTTCGGCATGTGAGTAGAACATCCATCCATGCAAATCCACAGATGCAAAATTAAATTTTATGCAGGGCTGCACAATATATCCAAATATTGCAGATGTATATATCGCGATATGCATATCTCAATGGCTTGCAATAACTGGGGAACAAAAGACAAAGAGAAAATCACTCGCTGCTCTCGGCTGAATAACTTTTGTAGCTTTAATAAGAATCAGTATATGTGTAATTCATAAGTGAAAACAAAGCAGTGTTTATTTTTACATTTGATTATTCAGTTTCTGTTGTTGAATAACTCTAATGTAGGATAACCTGAACCCCTGAACCCACTGATGTTACAATAACTCTTCTTATATACAGTAAAACACTGATGTTCACTGTCAGAAGTTTAGGGATGTTTTACTGTCACAAAAAGAATGTGAAACATATTTTAAAGATAATTTAAGTTTATTTTACACACTTTAAGCATTATCATATCGAATATCGCTTTATTTAATGAGTTTTCGCATTTTTCTTCAATATCGTGCAGCGCTAATATTATGGTTTATTTTGGTGTTAAGAAGCGGCAAATTTCAAATTTGGAGAATTTTCGCAGGAGAAATACAGTCATTTTAATAGGAATAAATGCTATTGATATTTTTGCATGAAAGTGAAAGATTTCCCTGCACAGATTTTGCAATGGTTTCATAAAAGACAGTTAATCTTTTTTTGCACATGAAATTCTGCTAATGTGGACGCACCTTTCGTTGAGGCAGTGGTTCTCAATTCCAGTCCTCAGGACCCGCTGCTCTGCACATTTTGTATGTCTCCCTTATGTAACACACCTGAACCAGATCATCAGCTCATTAGGAGAGACTCCATGAACTGAACTGAGTGTGTCAGATAAGAGAGACATACAAAATGTGCAGAGCAGTGGGTCACGAGGACTGGAATTGAGAACCACTGCGTTAAGGCAAGACTACAGGCAAACATAAATATATACACACACACACACACACACACACACACACACACATATATATATATATATATATATATATATTCTTTTTCCAGACTAGTGATATGAAAATATGCAAAACACACTTTAAAGTGTTTATTTTATTGGACTTTATCTATTTGCATCTTTATCTTTAACGCCCGTTTTCTCTAAATGAGTTTTGTTCTGCACTTCAGAAGCACTTACACACACCAAAACTTACAGTTTTATTCCTGTCTATATCCTGATGAATTTTACTGAGGGGTTTGTTCATATATATTTGGCTTGAAATTGTACAACATTTTTAATAACTCTTGTGAAAATGGTGAAAAATGATGAAAAGAGAAACTCAAAATCCCCTCTGTAAAAACCTTTAACTCTAATAAGTCCACAAAATCAGACAAGAATTATGAGCCTGGCTTTATCCAATGTTCATATTTATGTTCTGCAAATGTATGCATAGTTAATTAGATAAATTCTACATTTTGCATCTCATTATACTTTTAAAAACCTGGGTTGCTGCTAATTCTTGTATATAGAAATATTTTACTATTTTCTAGAATACAGGAAGTTTTCTCTCTGCTGTAGTGGTTTTTAAGTATTTTGTTTTTCTTAAAAAATTGTGTGTATTTTATTTATTTCTATCTATATTTTACCGTGGGTTGATTAGTGAGAAATGCAATTTCGATTTCTTTGTAAGTCTGGTATATGTGAAGAAATTGACAAATAAAGTGACCTTGACCTTGACCTAATGCCTTATTTGCATATTTAAACAGAACATTTCAGAAAACTTGTAATACAAAAAAACGTCTGTGATTCTTAATGTAATCAATCATCTGGGAAGTATAAATTATTAATGTTTTTCTCCTATAGACTGGGGTTTGTTCATATATATTTGGCTTGAAAATGAATTTTTTTTAATAACTCTTCTCTTTTGATCACTCAGAAAATACAGGAAAAAAACATTTTTCACCATTTTCACAAGAGTTATTAAAAATGTTGTAAAATTTCAAGCCAAATATATATGAACAAACCCCTCAGTAAAATTCATCAGGATATAGACAGGAATAAAACTGTAAGTTTTGGTGTGTGTAAGTGCTTCTGAAGTGGGTCTTGGAAGTGATTTTGCATGTTTAATGTCAGTAATAGACGATGTCTGAAGCCTGTTTTGTCACTGTCCCATGGGCAGATTTGATGTTACAGAACTGCAGATCTGTCTAGTGTTGTTGCAGATGTTTACGGCTACGGTCGGGCCCACGTTTTGGAACGAAACGGTAAAATCCAGCGCCGAACGGCCAATCAAACGCGAGCCAATCAGCTTCCTGAAACACTAATGAACCTCACCATTGATTCCAGTTCAGATCCAATCACTTCAGATCATATATCTGTGATAACAGAAGCCAATCCTGCTGTGATCAGCGCGTGTGTGTGTGTGTGTGTGTGTGTGTGTGTGTGTGTGTTTGCTCTAACATGGCTCTCTCCTCCGCTCAGCATTGATGTTACAGAAGTGCAGATCTTCATAATTCTCATGTATTTACTGGCTGCTGTTGGCGGATCGGCTTTCTGGCAGTCTCGGGTAATTCACTCACGCGCTGAATCTGTTTATGATTATAACATAATAACATAATATAACATAATAACTTGAGCTGTGTGTGCTAACCAGAAATAACAACAATTTGATCAGTCTCGTATAACAGTTAGCTTGCACATTATTGTCATATCTTTGTCTTTTAAATAATGTGGTATATTCATAATAATAATAATAATGATAATAATATATTTGCATTATACTGTATAATGTATTTAAATAGTAAATACATATAGTTGCATTTATTTAATATACTTTGTGTATTACAGTGTGTATTACAGAATACAGTGTGTAATTTAAATAGTTAATAATAAATTATGATGTAAATTATAATGAATGTACAAATTCTATATTATAAAATAATAAATTACATAATGCGAATGTATTATGATTTAAGTACAAAAGATATACATTTATTATAAATTAATATTAATTATATAATGTGTGTATAAACTATATATTTAATATTATAATTTAGTATACTAATAAATTACAATATTTAAATTATAATGTGCATACATAAATTCTATATATTTAATATTATAAAATAATAAATTACATAATGCATATTTATTATTTAAGTACATAAACTATATTTAATATTTTTTATGAATATATTAATGATACATTATATAATGTAAATTATAATGTATGTGCATGAACTATGTATTTAATATTTTAAAAAATTATATTAATAAATAACAATGTAAATTAAAATATATGTACATAAATTCTATACTTAATATTATAATATAAAAGAATATATTAATAATAAATAACAATGTAAAGTATAATGTCTATATAAACTGTAAATTCTATATATATTATAAAAGAATATATTAATAATTACATAATGTAAATTATAGATTAAAAACGATATAAATAATTCTTTAAAATAAGGTATTATATAATAATAATGTATATTATTATATGATATATTTAAGCTTTTTGAACTGAACTGTTTCTCATTCTCTTGCATTCAACAGATTCCCGTCATAAACATCCAAATGAAAATAATTCCAGCACTTTGCACGTTTATCGGGGCGGTTTTCACCTGTACCAATTACTTCCGAGTCATATTTACAGGCGGCGTGGGCAAGAACGGCTCCACGATAGCGGTACGTACCTGAGCTATACACTGTATTTCTGACCTGCATTATTATATGACATGTCTTGTCACTTCATCGGTGTGTGTGTGTGTTTCAGGGTACGAGTGTTCTGTCTCCCGTCCTGCACATCGGCTCTGTTATCATCCTCGCTATGATGATTTATAAAAAATCATCCGTCCTGCTCTTCGAGAAACATCCGTGTCTGTATATTCTGGCCTTCGGCTTCGTATCGGCCAAAATCACCAATAAATTAGTGGTGAGTGAAAGACCTCCACTCAGTGTTATTGTAGAATTCATATATATATAAAAGAATAAATCATACAAATAATGAAAATATTTAAAATAATGCACATTAATTTGATAATAATATATAGTATTAATACATTATTTTTAATAAATATTAATATAATTTATTTAATAAATACTTTGAAATGTAATGTTATATTTGCATTGCAATTAGTAATTTTTTATGTAATTCATATATTAATACAAATTCATAATGTAAATGATATATAATGTATGTACATCGTAAATGTATATTTGTATTTATAATCAATTATTCAAAAAACTTTAATATTTAAAAGAATTTATATTAATTTGATAACAATATTATATACACTGAATGCAAGACATTACAGGCTAATATATTTGTGTGTATATTTTATTTCATGCACTGGTAAATTTTGAGATTTTGGGCTATTTGGCTTTTCATAAAGTGTTTTCTTTTTCCAGACTAGTGGAATGAAAACATGCAAAATACACTTTTAAGTGTTTATTTTATTGGACTTTATCTATTTGCATCTGTATCTTTAACGGCCGTTTTCTCAAAATGAGTTTTGTTCTGCACTTCAGAAGCACTTACACACACCAAAACTTACAGTTTTATTCCTATCTATATCCTGATGAATTTTACTGAGGGGTTTGTTCATATATATTTGGTTTGAAATTTTACAACATTTTTAATAACTCTTGTGAAAATGGTGAAAATGTATTTTTTTCTGGCTTTTGACAGTTTTTTTTTCTGCTTTATGGAGTGATGAAAAGAGAAATTCAGTAAAAACCTTTAACTCTATTATGTCAACAAAATCAAACAATAATTTTGGCTTTGGCTTTATCCAATGCTCATATTTATGTATTTAACAAGTATTAAAAGTTTATAAATCAATTTAGAAAAAAAAATTAAGGCCTTTAAAAAGTATTAAATGCCATTTTCCAAGGTATTACATTTTGTATCATCTTTTCATTATGTATATTTGTCCAAAGAATTGTATTAATTTGTCCCTTCTGAATTATGTTGCATTGATAAGGAGTTATCACCAACTAAGACTGTTTAGTTGTGTTAACTTACAATCAATATATAGTAAATGTTAGTTAAAGTGTCGCCGATGTAACGGTTAAAACTTGAAGTGGCGATGAGGTCTTAAAATGTACGGAAAGAGTCTTAAAGGTATTAAATTGAACTCCATGATTCCTCTATATACCCTGGTTCTGCAAATGTATGCAAACCAATACGCTAGTGGCGAGTGACAACTCAGTGTTGTTGTAGTAGATTCTATAATAGCTTTTGAGTGTTATTTCAGTGTTTTCTGTTGTACTTCACTTGAACTGCAGGTGGCTCACATGACCAAGAGTGAGATGCATCTTCACGACGTGGCGTTTCTGGGCCCTGGCCTGTTGTTTCTCGATCAGTACTTCAACAGCTTCATCGACGAATATCTGGTGTTGTGGATTTCTCTGGTAAGATCACATGGTCTCGAACGTGGACTGAAGTCACTCGTCACAAACAGTGTTGGGGAAACGTACTCTTAGAAGTAATGCATTCAAATATTGCGTTACTCCCCAAAAAAGTAACTAATTGCGTTACTTTTCCCTCACCTGGGCTGGGCTTGCTTGTTTTTTAATAGCAACAAAGAAGTTCTGTTTTTGGCAAATGTTAAGGCCCTTTCACACCAAAAGTGAAATGCATGAAAAAGGAAATGCATATTTACTCCTGTACAGTAGAGGGCGCTGTTCAAACAAACCTTTCAGCTGCTGCTGTTCTGGATTAAAAAACAATAGGAGACAGGAGAAGGAAGTTCAACACTCTTATTTATTCTCTTATAAGTAATTTTTGCTTATTAGTATGTTTGAATTAGATATACATTATATATTAGAAATACTGAATGTTTTCGTGCAAGTGAGACGAGTAAATGCATGTTCACATTTAGTCTAGAACTAAAATAACCATCATGTTTACACACACACACAACACCTCTTCACTTTATTTCTCTCAACATGAGAGCTGTTAATCAATAAATGTGAAAAAGTAACTAGCGTTACTTATTTGAAAAAGTAACTTAGATATTTTGATGTAAATTGAAAAAGTAATGCGTTACTTTACTAGTTACTTGAAAAAGTAATCTGATTACGTATGAGTTACTGGTTACTTTATTTGAAAAAGTAACTTAGATATTTTGATGTAAATTGAAAAAGGAATGTTACATTACTAGTTACTTGAAAAAGTCATCTGATTACGTAACTCAAGTTACTTGTATTGAGTTACTGGTTACTTATTTGAAAAAGTAACTTAGATATTTTGATGTAAATTGAAAAAGTAATGTTACATTACTAGTTACTTGAAAAAGTCATCTGATTACGTAACTAAAGTTACTTGTATTGAGTTACTGGTTACTTATTTGAAAAAGTAACTTCGATATTTTGATGTAAATTGAAAAAGTAATGCGTTACTTTACTAGTTACTTGAAAAAGTAATCTGATTACAACTCAAGTTACTTGTATTGAGTTACACCCAACACTGCTCGTCACGTCTGCTAATCGCTCTTTACTGTGTGTGTCCATCAGATTCTCTCTCTCTTCGATCTGGTGCGCTACTGCGTGAGCGTCTGCAACGAGATTGCGTCTCACCTGCGCATCTGCGTCTTCAAAATCAAGCCGAGTGACCTCTGACCTTCCTCATGCACTTTCATCCTGCTACTGTTTCTCGTCTGAGACTTATTTAAACCATTCTGCACTTAGAATAATGCAGTTCTTCATCGCCAGTGAATGAACGAACAAATAAATGAATGAACGAACTTCACCAAGTCACTTTTCTTTAGATGATTATTTTAAGAAGATGTTGAAACGTTCGGATTACCCATGATGCATCGGTGCCGTCTGGGTCCGTATTATCGTTTTAACGCTGCGCTTAAATTGGATTAGATCAATAATGATTTCATCGCTGCTAATAATAATAATAATAATAATAATAATGATGATGATTCGCCCTCGTTGTTTATGTACGACTGTATTTTGTGTTATTGCACCCCTACGCTCCAATAAACGCTGACCGTTGATCGTTGCAGGAAGACGTCGCTCCGTTCAGGTGTTTCTCTGAAAGATGTTTTGTTCAGATTTAGATTTTTAGATTCGGCCCCGAATGAGAGATTTCACAAAAATCGTGTGTCACGCTGTGCCTGCTGGGTGAATCGCACAAACACAGTTTCCTTCTCAGTGTTTCACAATAAAATTAAAAGAAAGACGTAAGAAATTATATTGTTCAAGAGAATTGAAAAAGTTGTGAATGACATTTTCCTTACATAAATAAATTCCCATTACTGTAATTCAGTAATACGAGCATCCTGTATGGACAAACAATTAAAATATCACTGTCAGTATGAATTAAATTGAGTACAATACATACTGCCATTATGTGTCCTTAAAAATGTACAATTTAAATAAAATTTACCATTTTTTTTGCAATAGAATTGAGCTTAAAGTGTAAATAAAATGGTAATAGTCCTAGTAAATACGCCTCATTTGTTAAATCCAAAATCTAATTTCTTATTTATTTCTTTTGATTTAGGGGCTAAAAATCCGACCTGGACAGAAGTCGTGAGATTCACCCTGTTTTACTTTGCTTCATTCTGCATTATGAATCTATTTGCGGTCTCGGAAAGTTCTCGAAAAGACATTTTAATGCACTTGCGTCGTCGACCTCCTGAATAACGAGCTTTTGCCGTTAAATTATTTAATCTGAGATTGTATGTTGGATTTCTTGAATCAGATGTTAATATTCAAGACGTTCGTTTGTATGATAATTCATCACTAACGTTCATTGCTGACGATGTTTAAACCCAAAGTATGTAACAGTCGTGTCAGATCATGAACCGAACTGTTAACTGATTAGTGTTGGTTTTTCACTTCTGAATGTTTCACATAACAGTTGCCTTAAATATTATGACTTGGAAAAGTTTTGAACTTTGCATGTTGATCTGGTTGTTTTCCTGAATTCTTTATTTCTAAATGTCCCTCTCAGGCGAATAATATGAATAAAAAATAAATAAAGTAAACGATAAATCGTAGTTTGTAGGAACAGCTCGATGCTGCCACCCCGAAAACAAGTTTAAATGACTTTTGCGATAGTTTGTGCAATTGATGTTATTAATGTTCAAATGAATGCTCTTTTATTTGCAGATGATTATACTCTGATAGTTGAGGAACTGGTTTAGTTTCACTGCTTTCGTCATGAGCTGCTGCTGATATCGTGGATTCTTAAAGTGTCTCGATCTTCACATCCAGTATGGGATTAAACACGTTTGTGTTTCTGTATTCATCTCTTGCAGTATGAAACTTTGTTCACACTTATTCATAAGCTTTGATTCTGTCGCTTGTTGCCAAATCCTTTCACTTTAAAACGGGACAACAGATTTAAGCACTCGTTAAATCTAGCAGATGGAAACGTCCAATGTTATTTTTGTTTGTTTGTTTGTTTCTCTGAAGACATACTCATCCAGTCAGTATTTTTAGTGATGTAAATCGCCTGTTTCTGACTAACTGTTGATTTGATTGTAACATTGCTCTGATTTTTGAATAAATGCTCCTGTAAAATAAAGATTGCTATATTTATGATACCTGGTGTTTTTTGTTTGTTTGTTTTGTTTTTAAGTACTTCAGCAAAGGTTCACTTACCCAAAGCCTGATTAAGATGTAATAGTATAGCTATAAAAGTATAGCTATATAGCTAAAAACTTGCAGAAATACAGCTGGAATGGAACAGAATCTTTGGAGAAATGCATTCGAACAGTTTATATTGAGCATGAATATTGTAAATTCACATAGAGTCATAAATGAGATAGTAAATCAAGATTATTATTACTTTTTAAAGTACTAATTTCTACTTTTCATGTCATAATTATGATTAAAAAAAAGGTTTTCTTATGTGGCTGAAATGGGCTTCCGTAAATAATTCCACCACAGCACTTTATGTTAGTAAAATATTTCTCTATCTTTTCCCATTTTACAATATATGCCGATAAATGAATGAAAATAAGGAGTTTTTTTTTTTTTAAGAATCTTAAATGGTGTTCGTAATATTTTGCCAAAATCGCAATATTGTGTGGAGGAGGATTTTTTCCCGCGCTGGCGACCCGCCGCAATGTTCCACATCCGGGTTCTCCGCGAGTCTCGTGAGTTTGATCGGAAATGCGCGGAACGACTAACGGAAGGAAAACAGGGACACAATAAACAGTGGATAACGAATAAACAGGACATAGAAACATTAAAGAATGAAATATAACCACTAACAACATATAAAGTCTTTCAAAGGGGATTTAAAATGCCTTGGTTCAGACTGAGGGAAGATCATCGAGCTGTTTGATTGACAGGTAAAGCTGTTCCTCACAGACGGTGCATCGTGATATAAAATCATAATTATGACATTTAAATCAGATTTTTTTAACTACAGACAGATTTGAATGAGACATTAGTTGTAATACGGTAGCCAGAAAACGTCACTTCATTTATCTGGAATAGAAAGTGAAACCAAAGAAATCTGTAGCGAAACAATTGCTTTAAATTTGAATGAATTAAACCTTTTGGTTTATTAAAATCTCTTACAAAAAACTCGTAGAATTTAAGCACCCTTAACATGAAATAACCTAACAATGCAAATACCATGGTACTGATTGATTACCATATTCATATTTTGGTGTCAGCTCTCTCTCTCTCTCTCTCTCTCTCTATATATATTCACACACACATATATATAGTCAACATTTGAAGTGGATCAAAACCTTTCATCAAAGTTACACATGAATTTTGAACAACACCCGTTCTTGTCTTAGGACAACTTTGATGAACTTTTTTGATCCACTTCAAATGTTTACTATATCAAATGTATATAATATATAAATATAGTTTTAGTGTGTGGATTGTTTTATTTAACATGTACATTGTACCAGTTTGGACCGTCACAGCAGAAGCTGAAAGCAGAAACCCACCCAGAATACCCATGATGCTCTCTGCGGGAGCGAGAAGAGGAACCGGCCCGTTCTAATATTACGAGGCGTGTGTTTCAGGAACATGTGGTGGTTTCAGCAGGGCTTGTGTGTTCTGCCCGTGGCGCTGGTCATCTGGACCTCCGCCACCTTCATCTTCGCCTACATCACGGCCGTCGTCCTGAGACACGTGGACCCGCTGGTGCCCTACATCAGGTGAGCACGGGCTGGGCATCCATTCAGATGGGCTGATTACATTTCGATCCGCAAGCTCTCGGTTCGATTCGATTGTCGATTTCGATTCTAAATTAAATTTTCAATTTCGATTCGATTCTCGATTTGATTTAATACAAGTCCTATATTTATAAAAAAAGAACAGTGAACATAAGTTTACAAGTGGTTAATTAATAAAAAGAAATTAAGAGCCACAAACCTGTATATTAAACTATATTTTTATTTTAGGTACACTTGGGGACATTAACACAGAACCCAACTCTATATTTCAAATGCATACGATGAATAGACAGGATTTTGATGCAAGATGAAAAAATGTATGCTGAAGATTGGACTCATGCCTTGATCAAACATGATAAATAAATATGAAAAAAAAAAAATTTGTGGCCTTTGAGAATCGATTTTGAAACGACCACATAAAAAAAAAAAAAAAAAAATTAATCAAAACAATTTTTTTGCCCAGCCCTAATGAGCAGAAGAGACGCTTCATCATGTGACGGTGTGACCTTTGACCTCTGAACGTGTTTGGTGTTGTGCTTGCAGTGACACCGGGACGGTCGCACCAGAGAGATGTGTGTTTGGACTCATGCTCAACGTGTCGGCGTTCTTAGGTACGGAAACCCACATGACCTCACGCTGACGCCGTGTTTCAGTGATGTAATGTTGCGTGTCCTCCTGCAGGTGTCGCTACGATGTACGTGCGCTATAAGCAGCTCCAGGCCCTCGTGGACGTGGACGACACTCGTCTGAACCGCCTCAATCGGCTCGGGCTCGTTCTGGGCTGCGGAAGCTCGTTCGGCATGTGCGTCGTCGCAAACTTCCAGGTACGTACAGTACGCGCGCTATGATGTTCAGATCAACACGAATGTTCGGCATGAAAATTATAGTCCAAGTGCTGGCCAGCCTATTGGCAGATCAATACATATAAGATGCAAAAAAACAATATTTACGTGTTTTCAAACAGCCGTTCAGATTTTTTTTATTCGCTATGGTGTTTATCAAACATCACCAAAGACAACAGAGAAAGAGTCGCTTCTGGAAAAAAATAGCGCAAATTTGATTGGTTGGGTGATTTTCTTCGCAGTCAATCTGTCGCGTTGACGACACCAAACGCAGTGTTCAATTACAGAAATAAATGTTCGGCATGAAAATTTGGTCTGATTTTTCATTCGGTTCTTCTGTTTACCGCCGTTCATTTCAATTAATGTGTTTATTGCTCAGAATTTTCGCGCCAAATATTCGCCAGTTCGCACCAACACGAAAATATTTGGCATTAAAATTCGGCCAGATTTTTCGCATTCGATTCGTGTGTTCAGACCGATAGAAAATGCGGAAAACAATGTTTATCAAACAATACAGAAAGAGCCGTTTCCGGAAAAAATAGTGCAAATTTGATTGGTTGGCCAATTTTCTTCGCGGTCAATCTGTCGCATTGATGACATGCAGATGTTTGTGTCGGACGCATTAACCGCCGTTCTTTCAAATTAAAATAATAAAATGTCTGATTTTTCGCATCTGATTCGTGTGTTCAGAGCAGGACAAAAAAAACACGGTAAAAAACAGTATTTACATGTGTTCAAACAGCTGTTCAGATAATTTAATCCGCTATGGTGTTTATAAAACAAAGAGAGAACGAGTTGCTTTTGGGGGGAAAAAAAAACGCGCAATTTGATTGGTTGACCGATTTAAATGAAAACCAAATAAAATGTTCAAATACAGAAATTCATGTTCAGCATGAAAATTTGGTCTGTTTCTCTTCTATTCGCTGTCGCTTATCAAAATAGTCCAAATGCACGAATCTGATTGGTTGGCCAGTTTTCTTCGCAGTGTGACAAAAAGATGTTTGTGTTAGATCAGCCTCCGCTCATTTCTCGTGCCTAACCGTGTGACGTGTCTTTCCCAGAAAACCACTCTGTTCTCGATGCATCTGGTGGGCGCCGTGTTGACGTTCGGCGTCGGCGCGCTCTACGTCTTCGTCCAGACGCTGCTGTCCTTCCTCATGCAACCGCACGTCCACAGCAAAGCCGTGTTCTGGACGCGACTGGGCATCGGCGGCTGGACGCTAGCCAGCATCATTAGCAGTATCCTTCACCCGCTGCATGCTGGGAAGCGTAGCGTTTAGTGTGTTGAATGTGGTTGGTTCCTTGATTCGGTCAGTGTTCGTGTCGTCTGTGATCATGTACAGCTCTTTACCTGGAATCGAAGTCAACAAGAAGCTCCACTGGACGCCCGGAGAACCCGTGAGTCAAACTTTCTAGCTAGTAGCGTTTGAATTTTAGCGAGTTTGATTCTGCTTATCGTAGGGCTGGGCGATAATTCGATCTCGATACGGGATCGCGATAATATTCTGAACGATTTCGATAATATGCTTGGGACGTATTATTCGATATCACATGAAAAACTAAGCGCAACAGTATCTGCCGGCTGCCGTATCTGCCGGCAGGGCACGCCCACTTCTCAGCGAGCACCGTGGCTACAGTAAACAGAAGGAGACTGAGAGAGAGGGAAAAAAGTTGTAAAAAGGATAAAAAAAAATGAGCGAAACTGAAGTTGAGGACAGCGAAAATAATGCCGAATGTGAAGGCGACATCACTACATAACTCGAGACCGAAGACATTGTTGAAAAAAAAGGTAACACGACGTCAATTGTGTGGATGCGTGGTTTGGATATGGCAGACAACTGACAAGCTGAGCCATATAGCATTAATTATCACAGGCGATCCCGATCCGTGATAATTAATGCGATATGGCTCAGCTTGTCAGTTAACTACGTCTCTGTGTTGTAAATGCTGCTCCATCTGAAAGCAGGTGATGGCGATTTACTACTAATCAAGGAACCGGCTTTACTGACTAGATGTGCCTAACAATGTCATGCGATATATCGCCCAGCCCTTGGTTTACTATGTTTACATATTTGTGCAATTTTGGCTCAGATTTCATTCTACTTATAAAACAATTCTAGAGATCTACCTTAATCTTACAGGTAGTATTTGTGCCAGGGCCATGTTTACTCTTTTTGTAGGCTACTTGAGATGTTCACTGTCCAGCCAAAGCAATTTGATGTGATAGTTGTCACAGCTGTTAGTTTATATACAATGTTTCAATAAGTAAAAGTTTGTATTATTGTATAAAGGGAGATGACTCATGTTTGCAATTACAAATGATGTGCACAACCTTTTTATTTTTGTATTTTTCAATACCTCCAAATACGCTGCTCTCTTGACCAATAGAAAGATTCATAAATGTGGGAGTGTAATGTGAATCCTTTGGCTGCATGAAGACCTTAACAAAAATATTTTGTGCTCATTATTGAAAGGCATATTGTTTAATTTTTTATGTTATTAAACTTTATTCTAAAGTTTCAGTGAATATCTTGTTTCTTCAAGCTTCAGGATGTCCCTTACACTGGCAGCATCTGCAAAAACTACATATCGTGATAAGAATCGAGATCGATCAATATGGAAAAACATATCGTGATAAAAAAAAAATCCATATCGCCCAGCCCTAGCTTATCGATTCCTAATTTCGATTCCAATATGGTATTAAAAAAAAAAACTTAGATATAATTCACATTAAGTCTTATTGCAAAACAACATAAACTTCAAGCATTATTAAAGACAATAAACACTCAGTAATTAAAAAAAGAACAAATAACAAATTACCAATCGCTACTAATAGACACAGCTGATCACAGATACGATTGAAATAAACAGTTTTAAGATTTTCAGGTTCAGAAACTGGAATCAAATGTAAAATAACACTGTACTTTATAAATAAAATATACATTACAAATATAGTCACAAAAGTTATTCAGTGAAGAACGAGTGAATTTCTCTGTGTCTTCTGTTGTTTGATTAGTGTTATTATAGAGACGGAATATATTATATGTTATATTAGGAATATTAGTGTTATTATAGAGCGGGAATATTAGTGGGAATATTAGTGTTATTATAGAGCGGGAATATTAGCGTTATTATAGAGCGGGAATATTAGTGGGAATATTAGTGTTATTATAGAGCGGGAATATTAGCGTTATTATAGAGCGGGAATATTAGCGTTATTATAGAGCAGGAATATTAGCGTTATTATAGAGCGGGAATATTAGCGTTATTATAGAGCGGGAATATTAGTGGGAATATTAGTGTTATTATAGAGCGGGAATATTAGCGTTATTATAGAGCGGCAATATTAGCGTTATTATAGAGCGGCAATATTAGTGGGAATATTAGCGTTATTATAGAGTGGGAATATTAGTGGGAATATTAGTGTTATTATAGAGCGGGAATATTAGCGTTATTATAGAGCGGCAATATTAGCATTATTATAGAGCGGGAATATTAGTGGGAATATTAGTGTTATTATAGAGTGGGAATATTAGTGTTATTATAGAGCGGGAATATTAGCGTTATTATAGAGCGGCAATATTAGCGTTATTATAGAGCGGGAATATTAGCGTTATTATAGAGCGGGAATATCAGTGTTATTATAGAGCGGGAATATCAGTGTTATTATAGAGCGGGAATATCAGTGTTATTATAGAGCGGCAATATTAGCGTTATTATAGAGCGGGAATATCAGTGTTATTATAGAGCGGGAATATTAGTGTTATTATAGAGCAGGAATATTAGTGTTATTATAGAGTTATTATAGTGCGGGAATATCAGTGTTATTATAGAGCGGGAATATCAGTGTTATTATAGAGCGGGAATATCAGTGTTATTATAGAGCGGGAATATTAGTGTTATTATAGAGCGGGAATATTAGTGTTATTATAGAGCAGGAATATTAGTGTTATTATAGAGTTATTATAGAGCGGGAATATCAGTGTTATTATAGAGCGGGAATATCAGTGTTATTATAGAGCGGGAATATCAGTGTTATTATAGAGCGGGAATATTAGTGTTATTATAGAGCGGGAATATCAGTGTTATTATAGAGCGGGAATATCAGTGTTATTATAGAGCGGGAATATCAGTGTTATTATAGAGCGGGAATATCAGTGTTATTATAGAGCGGGAATATTAGTGTTATTATAGAGCAGGAATATTAGTGTTATTATAGAGTTATTATAGAGCGGGAATATCAGTGTTATTATAGAGCGGGAATATCAGTGTTGTTATTATAGAGCAGGAATATCAGTGTTATTATAGAGCAGGAATATTAGTGTTATTATAGAGTTATTATAGAGCGGGAATATCAGTGTTATTATAGAGCGGGAATATCAGTGTTATTATAGAGCGGGAATATCAGTGTTATTATAGAGCGGGAATATTAGTGTTATTATAGAGCGGGAATATCAGTGTTATTATAGAGCAGGAATATTAGTGTTATTATAGAGTTATTATAGAGCGGGAATATCAGTGTTATTATAGAGCGGGAATATCAGTGTTATTATAGAGCAGGAATATCAGTGTTATTATAGAGCAGGAATATTAGTGTTATTATAGAGTTATTATAGAGCGGGAATATCAGTGTTATTATAGAGCGGGAATATCAGTGTTATTATAGAGCGGGAATATCAGTGTTATTATAGAGCGGGAATATCAGTGTTATTATAGAGCGGGAATATCAGTGTTATTATAGAGCGGGAATATTAGTGTTATTATAGAGCGGGAATATCAGTGTTATTATAGAGCGGGAATATCAGTGTTATTATAGAGCGGGAATATTAGTGTTATTATAGAGCAGGAATATTAGTGTTATTATAGAGTTATTATAGAGCGGGAATATCAGTGTTATTATAGAGCGGGAATATCAGTGTTATTATAGAGCAGGAATATCAGTGTTATTATAGAGCAGGAATATTAGTGTTATTATAGAGTTATTATAGAGCGGGAATATCAGTGTTATTATAGAGCGGGAATATTAGCGTTATTATAGAGCGGGAATATCAGTGTTATTATAGAGCGGGAATATCAGTGTTATTATAGAGCGGGAATATCAGTGTTATTATAGAGCAGCAATATTAGCGTTATTATAGAGCGGGAATATCAGTGTTATTATAGAGCGGGAATATTAGTGTTATTATAGAGCAGGAATATTAGTGTTATTATAGAGTTATTATAGAGCGGGAATATCAGTGTTATTATAGAGCGGGAATATCAGTGTTATTATAGAGCGGGAATATCAGTGTTATTATAGAGCGGGAATATTAGTGTTATTATAGAGCGGGAATATTAGTGTTATTATAGAGCAGGAATATTAGTGTTATTATAGAGTTATTATAGAGCGGGAATATCAGTGTTATTATAGAGCGGGAATATCAGTGTTATTATAGAGCGGGAATATCAGTGTTATTATAGAGCGGGAATATTAGTGTTATTATAGAGCGGGAATATCAGTGTTATTATAGAGCGGGAATATCAGTGTTATTATAGAGCGGGAATATCAGTGTTATTATAGAGCGGGAATATCAGTGTTATTATAGAGCGGGAATATTAGTGTTATTATAGAGCAGGAATATTAGTGTTATTATAGAGTTATTATAGAGCGGGAATATCAGTGTTATTATAGAGCGGGAATATCAGTGTTGTTATTATAGAGCAGGAATATCAGTGTTATTATAGAGCAGGAATATTAGTGTTATTATAGAGTTATTATAGAGCGGGAATATCAGTGTTATTATAGAGCGGGAATATCAGTGTTATTATAGAGCGGGAATATCAGTGTTATTATAGAGCGGGAATATTAGTGTTATTATAGAGCGGGAATATCAGTGTTATTATAGAGCAGGAATATTAGTGTTATTATAGAGTTATTATAGAGCGGGAATATCAGTGTTATTATAGAGCGGGAATATCAGTGTTATTATAGAGCAGGAATATCAGTGTTATTATAGAGCAGGAATATTAGTGTTATTATAGAGTTATTATAGAGCGGGAATATCAGTGTTATTATAGAGCGGGAATATCAGTGTTATTATAGAGCGGGAATATCAGTGTTATTATAGAGCGGGAATATTAGTGTTATTATAGAGCGGGAATATCAGTGTTATTATAGAGCGGGAATATTAGTGTTATTATAGAGCGGGAATATCAGTGTTATTATAGAGCGGGAATATCAGTGTTATTATAGAGCGGGAATATTAGTGTTATTATAGAGCAGGAATATTAGTGTTATTATAGAGTTATTATAGAGCGGGAATATCAGTGTTATTATAGAGCGGGAATATCAGTGTTATTATAGAGCAGGAATATCAGTGTTATTATAGAGCAGGAATATTAGTGTTATTATAGAGTTATTATAGAGCGGGAATATCAGTGTTATTATAGAGCGGGAATATCAGTGTTATTATAGAGCGGGAATATCAGTGTTATTATAGAGCGGGAATATCAGTGTTATTATAGAGCGGGAATATCAGTGTTATTATAGAGCGGGAATATCAGTGTTATTATAGAGCGGGAATATCAGTGTTATTATAGAGCGGGAATATTAGTGTTATTATAGAGCGGGAATATTAGTGTTATTATAGAGCGGGAATATCAGTGTTATTATAGAGCGGGAATATCAGTGTTATTATAGAGCGGGAATATCAGTGTTATTATAGAGCGGGAATATCAGTGTTATTATAGAGCGGGAATATCAGTGTTATTATAGAGCGGGAATATCAGTGTTATTATAGAGCAGGAATATCAGTGTTATTATAGAGCGGGAATATCAGTGTTATTATAGAGCAGGGATATTAGTGTTATTATAGAGCAGGAATATTAGTGTTATTATAGAGCAGGAATATTAGGCTGCTGTCACTTTAAGAGCTGCCGGATCCAATACACTGATACACATGAACACAGAAAACAGAGTCTCTCGCTTCAATGGTTTAAAGTCATATTGAAATGCTCATAAAGGAATCGATAAGAGGAATCGAAATTTTTATTTTATAACAAGTATCGGATTCCTGACCCTAGCCGTAGCGTCAGCTGTGTGTCGTGTTGTTTTTCAGGGGTTCACGCCGCACATCATCAGCACCATTTCTGAGTGGTCTCTCGCGCTGTCCTTCGTCAGCTTCTTCTTCACCTACATACGAGACTTCAAGGTGAGGCACCTCACATCTGACGATACACACCTTCTGAACGCGTCTCACACGTGTGTGTGTGTGTGTGTGTGTGTCTCCGCAGAAGATCAATCTACGAGCCGAGGCGCAGCTTCAGAGCAACCATCTTTACGACTCGCATCATCACCGTCCCGTTTCTTCCCGCGGGCCGTCGGAGACGTCGCCGCTCCTCGCCGGCAGCATCTGATCGCTCGAGACGAAACACTCGCTCTCCATACTAACACTCAGCGTTTCACAACCGTCTGAAATGAACTCTCTGCATATTCTGTTTGCTTCAGTGATTTTAATGCAGGTATTTTACACTTTTCTGCTGGAAACATGTTTTATAATCTGTTCTGTACTTTTGATATCACTGTAAAAAGGCCTACATGCCTCATTAAAACTGAGTTTGGAGCAAAAACATATATTTCACACTCCTCTAAAACAAAATCCATACATTTGAATCTCATGTAATATTTTTTATTAATATAAATATTAGTGCTGTGCAACGATTAATCGCATCCAAAATAAAAGTGTGTGTACTGTGTATAATTATTTTGTATATATAAATACACAAACATGCATAAATGTGTTTTTATATATAAAATATTTATATGTAATATAAATTATGTATATATATATGCAAATATTTCTTAAATATATACATGCATATGTATGGAAGCTTGTTTCCGCCACAGAATAAAACATTTTAAAAGATAATTGCGACTTTTTATCTCACAATTGCAATTCTGACTTTATCAGAATTGCGAGATATAAAGTCAGAATTGCGTGAAATAAAGTCA
Organism: Rutilus rutilus; assembly: GCF_951802725.1. Lineage (NCBI taxonomy): Eukaryota > Metazoa > Chordata > Actinopteri > Cypriniformes > Leuciscidae > Rutilus > Rutilus rutilus. The sequence goes on along the minus strand of NC_140222.1, from coordinate 1,700,783 downwards.
GAATTCTGACATATTTTCTCAGAATTGTGAGATATAAAGTCCAATTCTAAGGAAAAAAGACAGATTTTTTTTGTTTTTACCTCAGAATAGTTTATATCTCATAATTCTGACTATATCACGCAATTGCGACTAAATAACAAACAATTGCGACTTTATATCACGTAATTTTGAGACTAAAAGTCAGAATTTTGAGATTAAAAAGTCGCAATTACCTTTTTTATTTTCACTCTGTGGCGGAAACAAGCTTCCATTCATATGTGTGTATTTATATATACATAATAATTATACACAGCACACACACATATATTATGTAAACACACATATTTTGGATGCGATTAATCGTTGCACAGCACTAATAAATAACAACTAATGAGAATCATCATTGACAATATTAAAAAAGACTAAAGTAAGACAGCCAGACGTGCGGATTAGAATGTGTTTAATTGTCATGAAAATAATGTATTTGTATAACAGTATAATATAATTAGTTCTTTTAATGAGACTCACTCACACTGAACCAGCATCTGTATCGACTCACTTTATATTTTATTACAGTACAACACAATACAAATAAACAGCATTAAATATTCACCAGCGATTGTCTGATTGTTGAGTAAAAGTCTCGTGGGAAGTGAAGCGTTCACACCACGACACCGCGAACCCAGCGGTCCTTCATCCTCTCCTTCTTCTTCCTCTCGCGGTGCTCGGACACCTTCCGCTGGAAGAACCCTGAGAGAGAAGCACAACACACACAATAAAGCTTCTTCTGTTCTCTTCAAAGGTTAAACGCTTCTTCTTTTGGCCTCTCTGGGTTTATCATTACAATAACCTTTTCTGGAACTAAACAGAACCCGTGTTTAACCCTCCGAACCATATACAGGTCATTTATTAACCATTCAGGGTGTGATGTTACATCCAGAGATCCAGGGGTCAAATACTTCTGACCTTTTCCCATAATTATTCATGGGGATACACGATATATCGGCCACCATACCGGTATCGGCCGAAATGTGTTCATTTTTAATGTTATAAATCGCTATCGGCCTGATAAGGACATTCGGCCAATATATTAAAGCTGATAAATACTGTATTATTTCCTCCAGCTGAGACTCTTCAGATGTGCACTATTCATCATGATGGTTTTAAATTGCTTGAAATATGATTGTGATCACTTCAAAAAAGTAAAATACAGTTCAGTGCAACACAAGTCTGTCATATCGGCTACATAAAATCATAATGAGAAGAGAACATCATTATAATGGTGTGTTTGGGACATGGATTTTAACGATGAGACTTTTGATTTTGCAATCAGGCTCTCAAAAATTATTAAAAAAAATTGGATTTAGATTTATCGTCCGATATATCGGCTTTTAAATATAAAGAATTATCGGTATCGGCCAAAATTTTCATATCGGTGCATCTCCAATTCTTTATGTCTGTCCTGTTTAGGTTTTATGGTGAATTGTATATATTTGGTTTCCAGAGCATTCTGGGAACATTAGTGTTTGTGGTTATAAAAATAAGTACGCTAAAAGGAGCGTTCCACGAATGTTATGATGTTGCTATTTATGTGAAATTGAAATTTCACGTCAGGGTAGTTCTGTCTGAATCAATCTGCAAACAATTGGAATTTCTGGCAGTAAATAACCTCAGGATAACTGTTGTTGGGTGTTATAGACCTCCATCTGCCCCAAATTATGCCTTATAGTCTCTGATACAACTTTTAAAGGGGCTATATGTAGTTTTCAGCGGCCTCTAGCGGTGATGTCTCGACTCTTTGACTCGTCTAGAATCTCTTTTGACCGCTTCAGAGTGGCTGGCGACGGGCATGCTCAAACATGTCCTTAAAACAACCCTTAACGTTCGTTTTCAAAACTGTGCAACTCACCGAGTGGTTAGTGGTGTTCGTTGATGTTCCAAAACAAGTAGAGTAGCGAAATACAGTTTCTGTCGTGTTTTATTTGGCATTTTGTAAAATCCCATTGATTTCTGTTGGAGGACTCATTGCTGGTTGATATTTCTGCGCTTCAGACTCAAATATCGAGCGGAAGTTTATACGCGGTCGTGAGGTATCTGAAAAAATAGTTCCACTATAGCAAATAACACGGATTGAAATCATACATTGCGCTGATATATGTAAGGGTTAATGCCCTTTGAGGTGTCCATTGTCAGGTATTAATGGACGACGGCGAGGCGTGAACCGTCCGGCACGCAGCGGAGGTCCATTAATCCCTGACAGTGGACACCTCGTCGGGCATTAACCCGCTTATACCATGGTCACTTGCCAAATAACACATTTTTAAAACATTAGTTTATATTTTAATTAGTTTTACAATCGAAATCTAAAGTTTTTACAAACAATAACTTGGTTTCCCTGGTTAAGCCTGACGGTTGATTTAGCAACCGGAGATATTTACAGTCCGCTCAGCTCGTAGAACCCTTCAGTTTACTGCCTGTTGCTATGGTTACTCACAGCTGATATAGAGTACTGCCTGTTGCTATGGTTACTCACAGCTGATGTAGCCAGCGCATTTATTTATTAATTCCGAACGGTAAACAGTCAGTTTCACCAGAACTCCTTTACTAGGTGTCCTCAAGGGTGCAGGGATTTGTATTATTTTGAAGCACCCCTGGACGCCGCCATTGGCTAACGGAACCCCACCTGCAGTTAGCATCCCATTGACTCCCATTCATTTTGGCGTCACTTTGACAGCGAATAACTTTACATCTGAGGCGTTTAAAGACTCCATTTGTCCATTATTTATTTCTAAAGAAACACGTCAATGTATAAAATGCTCCATTACCTTGTATCTTACGTTATGGCCCTGTAGAAGCAGTTTTTGTAAAAGTAGGCTAACAATTGCGTCACAGCCACGCGACTCTCTGTCGCACAGTAGAGAATTACCGTATGGACAGGAGGAGAAGCTCGCGGGCAATCGGGAGGACGTCGAGGCAAAATGACAAAGTAATTAATCAGAACACCTACAAAAAGTTTCTCCTGCTCCAAGATCATGGACAGCTCCTCCTCACGCTCTCCGTCTCTGCGAGTTTCGGAAGGTAATGATTCAGATTGATCTTGGCACAGCTACTAGAAGACAGACGGTTTGCTCACGTCACATCTACGTCGTCGAGCTCAGTTTGAGTCTGCGCAGTACGCTGGACCCCCAGGAAGTAAGATTTTCTAATTGGCTTCACTTTGTCTCCGTTGAATCCAATGGGGTCGCTGTGTCCATTTCTTTTACTGTCTATGGGTGTCCTCTATCACTTTTTAATGGACACCCTGCAGCCAATCAGAATCGAGTATTCACCCAGACCATGGTATAATTGTTTTTAATCATCAACGAACACCACTAACCACTCGGTGAGTTGCACAGTTTTGAAAACGAACGTTAAGGGTTGTTTTAAGATGTTCGTGCATGCCGGTAGCCAGCCACTCTGAAGCGGTCAAAGGCGATTCTAAGTCGAGACAGGACCCATCGTCAACATGTCTGTGTCCACTACTCTAGTTCATCCAAAACAAACCAGAAAAGAGACTCAAAGTGCTAAATACCGGAATTATCCTTTAAGTAGATTAAATGATAGTGAAATTATTGTAGCTGGCGATCTAAACTGGAATTGGCTTAAGCCTTAAGTATCTGATGATTTTAAATCTTTTTGTGATTCTGTCCCTCTTACACAGTTGATCAATTCTCCCACACATCCAAATCTACTTTAAAGGGATACTCCACTTTTTTTGGAAATAGGCTCATTTTACAACTCCCCCAGAGTTAAACAGTTGAGTTTTATCATTTTCGAATCCATTCAGCCGATCTCCGGGTCTGGCGGTACCACTTTTAGCATAGCTTAGCATAATGAATTGAATCGGACAAGACCATTAGCATCTCTCTCAAAAAAATTAACAAAGAGTTTCGATATTTTTCCTATTTAAAACTTGACTCTTCTGTAGTTACATCGTGTACTTAAACCGACGGAAAATGAAAAGTTGCGATTTTCTAGGCTGATATGGCTAGGAACTATACTCTCATTCCTGCGTAATAATCAAGAAACTTTGCTGCAGTACCATGAGGTGACGCAGGCGTAATGATATGACGCAGCGCCTGCCGCCTGATAATAGGCTACCGAGCTGGGGACTATTATCAGGCGCTGCGTCATATCATTACACCTGCTGGACTCATGGTACTGCAGCAAAGTTTCTTGATTATTATGCAGGAATGAGAGTAGAGTTCCTAGCCATATCAGCCTAGAAAATCGCAACTTTTCATTTTCCGTCGGTTTAAGTACACGATGTAACTACAGAAGAGTCAAGTTTTAAATAGGAAAAATATCGAAACTCTTTGTTAATTTTTTGGAGAAAGATGCTAATGGTCTTGTCCGGTTCAATTCATTATGCTAAGCTATGCTAAAAGTGGGACCCCCAGACCCGGAGATCGGCTGAATGGATTCCAAAATGATAAAACTCAACTGTTTAACTCTGGGGGAGTTGTAAAATGAGCCTATTTCCCAAAAAAGTGGAGTATCCCTTTAAGTCTACTTTAATTGATTAGATTCTGACTAATGTTCCTCATAAATTCTCATCTGTTGGTGTTTTTTTGCAATGGCATAAGAGTGACCATTGTGTTGTGGCTGCCAGCAGGAACACTAAGGTCCCTAAATCAAAATCACGTGTCATTCGTAAGAGGAATCTTAAACATTTTAATGAACAGGGGTTTTATCATGATTTGTTTCATTTCAGTTGGAGTCGAATAGAGCTTATCCCTGATGTGGAGACAGCTTGGACATTTTTTAATGAGGGTTTTACACAAATCATAAGTACACATGCCCCACTTAGGAGATATAGAGTAAAGGGGCGTGATAACCCTCGGTTTTCCACAGAGTTAGCAGAAATTATTCATAAACGTAACTCGGCTTGGGCAAAAGCAAGGAAAACAGGTTCTACATCTTGACTGGCTTGCATTTCGACAGCTAAGAAACAAATGCACCTCTTTTATTAAGACAGCCACATCTGAAGATTACTTGTCTATCACCACTCAAAATTTAAATGATCCCAGAAGATTTTGGAAAACCATAAAATCCCTTTCTGTAAGCTAAAACTCGCAAGTAGTGCCCACCTTTGTTATGAAGGATTCAGTTGCTGCTCATGACAAAATGGAGATCTTGAATAGTTTTAATGATCATTTCATATCTTCAGGTTCTCTGTTTGATTGCGTCTGTGAATCCCTGTACTGACAAGCTAGGATATGTTGATCAGTCTTTTAATTTCGTACCATTTTCGGTGCGGGAAGTTCTTGTGTGTGATCAATTAAAGGAGTTTTTATACTCAAATGACGTTTTATCTACATATCAATCAGGCTTCAGAAAAAGACATAGCACCATCACAGCTGCAATGAAGGTGGTAAATTACGTTTTGGTTGCACTTGACAAGAAGCAACATTCGGCATTACTCTTTATTGACCCGTCCAAAGCTTTCGATACAGTTGATCAGGAAGTTTTGATACTTAGACTTGTTAACTCAGGACTTTCAGAGCAAGCAGTTGCTTGGTTCTCAAATTACCTTAGTGATCAGTCTCAGTGTATTAGATGTGATGGTCTATGTTCCAGTACTGTAGCAGTCACTTAGGGTGTACCACAGGGCTCTGTATTAGGTCCACTTTTATTCACTATTTATATAAACAATATGGGTCAAAATGTGTTAAATGATAATATGCTGATGATACTGTCATATATTGCAGTGCGTCAACTCTTGTACAAGCAATCGAATATTTGCAAAATGCGTTTATTGAAGTCCAAAACACCCTTATGCAGCTGAAATGAGCTTTAAATGGAGATAAGACCAAACGTATGTTGTTTACTAAAGCTAGGACCAGGCCACAAAGCCTCCCTCCGATCGCCACTATGGGGGGGGAAGTGAAATAGAGGTTGTTAATTCCTATAAATACCTGGGTCTTTTGATTGATGACTCCCTGACCTGGTGAAAAAGCTGAGGCTAAAATACTCGTACGGAAATGGGAAAGAAGGCATTTCTGTATTCTGCACCTTCAGCATGATGGAATACGTTGCAAAAGGACTTGAAACTCACTGAATTAATCTTGCTAAACGCATTTAAATCCAAAATGAAAGACGTAGAGGCAGATGCCTTAATATGTAAATGTTTTTAGATTGTAAAAATGATTTTAAACGATTTTATGAAGTGTTAGTTTTCTGTGTTATTTTGTCTGTACCTATGTGTTTGTGTTATTTTGTATATGCTGCTGCCTGTCTTGGCCAGGTCACCCTTGGAAAAGAGGTTCTTAATCTCAATGGGATTCTCCTGGTTAAATAAAGGTTTAAAAAAAAGATTTGGTTCCCAGAAAAATAGAGCGCAAAAGTCTGGAAGTAAAAAATGAAACCTCACTGAGCTTAAGCTGGTCTATTCTCTTCTAGAAACACACTTCGTTGCATTATTGTCCTGTAATCTCTGTAAAGCTGCTTTGAAACACTCTGTGTTGTAAAAAGCGCTGTATAAATAAAGGTGACTTGACTTGTAACGCTTTCACTTCATTAAATCCCTATGGGAGAAACCAATGGGAGAAATAGCTCTGGAACCAGTGCAAACCAAATCTCAGAATACACCATTCCAATGGAATAAAAGCACTGGGAATGATTACGCATTATGGTTTTGAAGTAAAAGGTTCACAGGGTTAATAAAACAGGAAAGAACCCAAAAACTGAGCTCTGTTTGGTTGAGTATATATACATATATATTCAAACGCGCATATCTATAGACTTAACACGTAATATGCATGTGCACGCCGGTGTAACTAGAGTTCTGGAAGCATTAGTTCTTACCGTTGGGGTTGGGCTGCTTCTCCTCGTCCTGTATGAAGAGGTCGAACATCTGCGTCTGGATGAAGAGTTTGATGAAGCTCAGGTGCGAGCGATGATCCACGGCCTTCAGAAAGCTCTTCTTATGGAACTGGCGGCTCTTGACGTGTTCTGAGAAATGGCCCACGGTGTTGATGAAGACGGTCATGAAGGTCTCGGACACCAGCCGGTTCAGCTCGTCTGTGGCTGCCGGAACACACAACAACAGGAAGTGAGCGGGAGTCGAACAGGAAGTGGGCGTGATTACCGTAGGGCTGAACTCACTGGCGTGGCGTGTGCGCGCGGACAGTCTCGTCAGAAGCTCCGCCCTCAGTTTAGCGGGCAGGAGCGACTCCTCGTCGCCAATCTGAAAACACACAGTCGTTACTGTTTCTAGGGCGTTGCCATGCGGTCGCTAGGGTGCTCTGGCTTGTTAGTGTACTTCTATCATGGTTGCAAGGGTGTTGCTATACAGTGGATAATGTGTTCTACAGTTATTAGAGTGTCTTTAACACGTTGCTAGGTTGTTCTGGCTTGTTGCCATGGCGTGGCCATTAAGTTGTTGTGAGTGGTTGTACGCGTACTGCTATCATGGTTGCTAGGGCGTTGCTATACAGCGGATAATGTGTTATACAATTCCTAGAGTTTTTTTTCACACGTTGCTATGTGGTTGCTAGGCTGTTTTGGTTTGTTACCAGGATGTGGGTATTAAGTCATTTTGAGTGATTGTTATTGTACTGATGTCATGGTTGCTAGGGCGTTGCTATACTGTGGATAATGTGTTTTACAGTTGCTAAAGTGTTTTGAACACGTTGCTATGTGGTTGCTAGGCTGGTGAGGCTTGTTACCATTAAGTTGTGAAAGGCTGTAAGCGCACTGCTATCATGGTTCTACTATTATGGTTGCTAGGGTCTTGCTATTCAGTTGATAATGTGTTCTACAGTTGCTAGAGTGTCTTTAAACACATTGCTATGTGGTTGCTAGGGTGTTCTGGGTGGTTTTCAAACCATTGCTATACAGTTGCTTATATGTTCAGAATGTTTTAATGCAGTGCTATGCGGTTGCTATGGTGTTCTTGGTTGTGCATATGTTATTGGTGGATGGTTGCTAAGTTGTTTTGATTCGTTTTTAGCACGATGCTGTTCGGTTGCTAGGAAGTTCTGGGTGGTTGCTAAGTAGCTGCTTTTTAGTGTTTTTAGAAAGGAGGGGTTTATTTTGCAATGTGTTTGCTAGGTTGTTTTGGGTGACTGGAACAACAAACACAGTGTCTCAGCAGACAGTCATGAGACTCATGTGAAACTTCATGAGAATAAATGAAATCAGAGAGACTGTGTGTGTGTGAGTGAGAATGTGTGTGTGTGTGTGTGTGTGTGTGTGTGTGTGTGTGTGTGTGTGAGACTCACTCTTGTGATGAATCTAGTTTCTGCTCCAGCCGACAGATCAACAATCATCAACTGAGAAACACAAGCCGAGAACATGATAAGCGATTTGTGTTCCATGAATACACACTCATGAATAACAGTAATCAGAGGGTGACTGACGTCGCTGTGGTCCGTCAGCAGATCCAGCATGTTCTTCTGGACTCCCAGCAGGAACGGCGTCGGTGCCGCACACACGTCAATCAGAACCGTGGGAACGATCGAGATGAAGGTGTGCTGCCACACGAACGGATACAGGAGAGCAGCTACAGCGTGAAGAACCTGCGAGAGAGTGCTGAACACACACACACACACACACACACACACACACACACTCATTAACACACACGCACTCCCTCAAGTCATCCTAGGTGTATATGACATTCTTCTTTCAGACGAATACAGAGTATATTAATAAATGTCCTGGCTCTTTCTGTTTTGAAGTCCATAAAAGTGCATCTGTCCATCATAGAAGTGCATCTGTCCATCATAAAAGTACATCTATCCATCATAGAAGTGCATCTGTCCATCATAAAAGTGCATCTGTCCATCATAGAAGTGCATCTGTCCATCTTAAAAGTGCATCTATCATCATAAAAGTACATCTATCCATCTTAAAAGTGCATCTATCATCATAAAAGTACATCTATCCATCATAAAAGTGCATCTGTCCATCATAAAAGTGCATCTGTCCATCATAAAAGTGCATCTGTCCATCATAGAAGTGCATCTGTCCATCATAAAAGTACATCTATCCATCATAAAAGTGCATCTGTCCATCATAAAAGTGCATCTGTCCATCATAGAAGTGCATCTGTCCATCATAAAAGTGCATCTATCATCATAAAAGTACATCTATCCATCATAAAAGTGCATCTGTCCATCATAAAAGTGCATCTGTCCATCATAGAAGTGCATCTGTCCATCATAAAAGTGCATCTGTCCATCATAGAAGTGCATCTGTCCATCTTAAAAGTGCATCTATCATCATAAAAGTACATCTATCCATCTTAAAAGTGCATCTATCATCATAAAAGTACATCTATCCATCATAAAAGTGCATCTGTCCATCATAAAAGTGCATCTGTCCATCATAAAAGTGCATCTGTCCATCATAGAAGTGCATCTGTCCATCATAAAAGTACATCTATCCATCATAAAAGTGCATCTGTCCATCATAAAAGTGCATCTGTCCATCATAGAAGTGCATCTGTCCATCATAAAAGTGCATCTATCATCATAAAAGTACATCTATCCATCATAAAAGTGCATCTGTCCATCATAAAAGTGCATCTGTCCATCATAGAAGTGCATCTGTCCATCATAAAAGTACATCTATCCATCATAAAAGTGCATCTGTCCATCATAAAAGTGCATCTGTCCATCATAAAAGTGCATCTGTCCATCATAAAAGTGCATCTGTCCATCATAAAAGTGCATCAGTCCATCATAAAAGTGCATCTGTCCATCATAAAAGTGCATCTGTCCATCATAAAAGTGCATCTATCATCATAAAAGTGCATCTGTCCATCATAAAAGTGCATCAGTCTATCATAAAAGTGCATCTATCCATCATAAAAGTGCATCTGTCCATCATAAAAGTGCATCTGTCCATCATAAAAGTGCTAAGATGACTTGAGGATGAGTAAATCATGGGCTAATTCTTATTTTAAAGTGAACTACTCCTTTAATACACACACTCATTTACACACTCATATTAACACATTTACACACACTCATTAACACACACTCATTATCACACACACACAAAAATACTACCGGAACCAACACCACAGTAAAAGTGCGCTCTGTAAAGCAATGCAGCTGATTGGCTGCCAGTCACCTGAGCTCCTCCGAGAGGAAGATGATGCGTCGCTCCATCACCGCTGCGCTGAACACCATCAGCAGCTCCTCATCCGTCAGGAAGCGGAAGAGCGACCGGAAGTCCACGTGTTCCAGCCAGGAGTCTGCGGGCCGCGTCAGACTGATGACCTGAGATCAGAGCTAGCGTTATCTACACCACAGCAGTGTGTGTGTGTGTGTGTGTGTGTGTGTGTGTGTGTGTGTGTGCGGCGATGATGCGCACCTCTGTTCCCGCCTCCGGGATGAAGCTGCTGATCCGGACGGTGTGTCCCGGCGCTGGCAGCGGTGCCTCCCGCAGGCTCTGCATGAACGGGTAGATCATGGCTTTGGAGATCAGCCTCCGCTTCTCCACCTCGTCGAAGATCTGCTCACACACACACACAAACACACACACACACACTGATCTGTTTACAGGAGCTTCTCAGTAGGGGCTTTTGCACCGGAGGAACCTTCTCATAGTTCCTAGAACTATTGGCGGAAGTCGGATTTTGGTGTGTTCGCACCGCAGGAACTAGGAACGATTTTAGTTCTAGGAGCTCCTTTTGGAGGAACTTATTTACTCCTACTTCAGAGTCGCTCTAAACCAGCGCTATAGGAACTATCCGTGACGTTAGTGCTCTCTGATTGGCCGAAACCACACAAAACACCAAAACCCGCCATTTAAACACACAGATTATAGCCTATATATTTACTCCAGAAACATGTAAAACAGTGATAGATGAAGCTCTTAATCTTTACGCTGAGGAGAAAATCCAACGCAACTTTGAGGAGACCAAGAGAAACATGATGATGTATTTCTGCTCAGCAACACTGGACATCAAACACACGACATACGCTAATAACCTTTCATTACTGTCTACTTTCTATGTATGACAGTTGAGAATGTGAATGTGAACACAGAGAATGTGAGCTCAGTCGTTCTCAGCGCCGTCAAAATAAAAGTCACAACAACAAGCGTGTCTTACGTCACTTCAGAGCTCCTACTGACGCTGTGAATGAAACCAGGAAAACAATAGGTTACTGTCATAACTCCGGTTCTCTTTCATCATCTCGTGTTTGAGATCCACCTATGGGAGAGACATGGACAGCTCCCAGATTTCCCAATACACACACAATGAGGTCCTGTAAGGCAAAGAAGGACGGTCGTCTGTGCCTGTTCCATAATCATGAACCTGCAATCCTGCAATCCTGACGCACACACGTTCTTTTACTCCAATGGGTAATTGAAAAAGTAAAAGGGGGGAATCACAGGGAAGGGCAAAGAAGACCCCATCCCAGAATTTGCTACCGAGTATCTGGCCGGTAGTAACACACAAAGGTATGAGGAGAAACCCAAATGGCAGCAGAGCAGATGTCCTGCAGTGACACTCCCCTAAACAAAGCCCAAGAGGCGGCTAAGCCCCTCGTGGAATTAGCTCTGATGTCCCCTGGGGGCCGCACTCCCTCTGATTCATATGCTAAAGCTATAGCATCCACAAGCCAATGTGAGAGGTGTTGCTTAGATATGGGACTCCCTCTGTGAGGGTGGCGCCCATGGAATAAAGAGCTGGTCGCTCTTCCGGAAAGCACTGGTCCTGGCCATATGGTCCTGGTCCAAGGTGGAGGGTGAAAAGCTCACTGACACGTTTAGCTGACGCCAAGGCCAAGAGCAAAGCCGTCTTGAAGGACAGCAGCTTTAGGGAAATACTTCCCAGAGGCTCAAAAGGATATTGAGACAGAGCCTCCAGCACCATGGAGAGGTCCCACTCAGGAACAGTTCTCCTGACGACTGGCAAAGAGCGACGGGCACCCTTCATAAATCTGCAGATTAGAGGGTGCTGCCCGACTGTTGAGCCCTCAGAGCCCACATGACAGGCCGAAATCGCAGCCAGGTAGACCTTAATTGTGGAAAATGACCTGCCTTTTTCCATGAGGTCTTGAAGGAAACACAAAATATCAGGAACTATGCACTGATATGATGTGAGACCACACCCATCACACCACCCTTCAAACATTTGCCACGTACAAGTGTGGAAACGGCCCTGGCATTATGTATAGTAGCAATCACACGCGGCGAAAGCCCCAGTGCGCTCAGGTTCGTCCTCTCACGGGCCAGGCCCAGAGAGCCACCCTGTCCGGGTGTGGGCAATAAATCTCCCTGTTCGCTTGGGACAATAGGTCCGTGCGGGGGGGGGAGGTGCCATGGCTGGGCATATAACAGAGGGATTATCGCCGCCAGACATGGTGCTTTGGGCCACCTGGGTGCTATCAGAATGAGAGACAGGCCCTGGGTCATGGGTGGGACAGTGCATCTACCCTGAGGGGCGCGTCCACGTCCTTTAGCGAGAAGAACATACGACAATGGTAGTTTTCGTGCGAGGCGAAAAGGTCTATGGTTGCCTGTCCGAATCTCATCCATATCATACCCACTATCTGAGGGTGGAGGCGCCAATCTCCTGAGAGTGGGTTTCCCCTCGATAGAAGGACAGAATGCCTGGAACACGAGTCGTGCGTAACGACAGGAAAACCCGTCTGCTCCACACCAAAAGCTTGTGAGCTAGAGCGTGAAGTTTCAATGAGCGCACGCCGCAAGCCTGAGGAGCGACAGAAGGTGGGATAGCCTCCTCATCCTTCGAGCCTTCGAGAAGGCCTGCGTCGTCACCAGGCGTCTTGTTTGCCAATTTCGCTAAGAAGTCCTCAAGGAAAGCGGACTCGGAGCGGTCAGCCCCGGGTGCGTGATCTCGTCGCCATTTCCCCCGTCAGAGTCCGACTGTTCGAAATCCACACTCTGAGTGGCGGTCACCTTTTCCCTGCGGCGCCGGAGCTTCTTGGGAGCTTGTGCCTCCTCCGTGTGTTTGAGTGCAGACCACGCAGGTGCGGATGCCCTTCCCATAGGTGGATCTCGAACACGAGATGATGAAAGAGAACGTTCCTGAGGGAACCATCAGTTCTCGGGAACCACCCTGATTGGTTCTAGTTCCTAGAACTACCCGGTGTGAAAGCCCCTAATGTGTTTCTGTGTGTGTGTGTGTGTGTGTGTGTGTGTGTGTGTGTGTGTGTGTGTGTGTGTGTGTGGGTTCACCTTCGAGAAGAGTCCGAAACACGCCACACGGCTGATGATGCAGTACGCTTCGGGAACACGAGCGCCGCTGCCGCCCGGCTGACGGGACACACACACACAGTCCTCAGTCATTCACACACAAGATGGATATTCATGATAGAGATATGAAACGCTGATTACCAGGAGCCTCCTGCAGTATCCGTTCCTCCGGCTGCCGTCCACTTCCGTCAGGACGAAAGAGAATGTCTCGCTGCGGAGAAGCAGACACAACCGGCATCAGAGACGCAACACAAGCTACTGACGTCCAGGCGGGAAGAGGAGGATTCGCTTTAAAGATCGGGAAAACACTGTCAGAGTGCAAGAGAGTCACTCAGAGAGTCATTCAGAGAGTCACTCAGAGAGTCATTCAGAGAATCATTCAGAGAGTTATTCAGGGTCACTCAGAGAGTCACTCAGAGAGTCATTCAGGGTCACTCAGAGAATCATTCAGAGAATCATTCAGAGAGTTATTCAGGGTCACTCAGAGAGTCACTCAGAGAGTCACTCAGAGAGTCACTCAGAGAGTCACTCAGAGAGTCATTCAGGGTCATTCAGAGAGTCGCTCAGAGAGTCATTCAGAGAGTCACTCAGAGAGTCATTCAGAGAATCATTCAGAGAGTTATTCAGGGTCACTCAGAGAGTCACTCGAAGAGTCACTCAGAGAGTCACTCAGAGAGTCACTCAGAGAGTCACTCGAAGAGTCACTCAGAGAGTCACTCAGAGAGTCACTCAGAGAGTTATTCAGGGTGATTCAGAGAGTCGCTCAGAGATTCACTCAGAGAGTTGCTCAGAGAGTCATTCAGAGAGTCACTCAGAGAGTCACTCAGAGAGTTATTCAGGGTCATTCAGAGAGTCGCTCAGAGAGTTATTCAGGGTCATTCAGAGAGTTGCTCAGAGAGTTATTCAGGGTCATTCAGAGAGTCGCTCAGAGAGTCACTCAGAGAGTCATTCAGAGAATCATTCAGAGAGTTATTCAGGGTCACTCAGAGAGTCACTCGAAGGGTCACTCAGAGAGTCACTCAGAGAGTCACTCAGAGAGTCACTCAGAGAGTCATTCAGGGTCATTCAGAGAGTCGCTCAGAGAGTCACTCAGAGAGTCACTCAGAGAGTCACTCAGAGAGTTATTCAGGGTCATTCAGAGAGTCGCTCAGAGAGTCATTCAGAGAGTCGCTCAGAGAGTCATTCAGAGAGTCACTTAGAGAGTAATTCAGAGAGTCACTCAGAGAGTAATTCAGAGAGTCACTCAGAGAGTCATTCAGAGAGTCACTCAGAGAGTTATTCAGGGTCACTCAGAGAGTCATTCAGAGAGTCATTCAGAGAGTCACTCAGAGAGTCACTCAGAGAGTCACTCAGAGAGTCACTCAGAGAGTCACTCAGAGAGTCACTCAGAGAGTCATTCAGAGAGTCATTCAGGGTCACTCAGAGAGTAATTCAGAGAGTCACTCAGAGAGTAATTCAGAGAGTCACTCAGAGAGTAATTCAGAGAGTCACTCAGAGAGTCACTCAGAGAGTCATTTGATTATTAATGGATCATTTGATTGAGATTGGTTCAGGATTCAAAGATTCAAACAGAATAATTCAAAGATTAATTTTTCTCTGAATGAGACTAATCTCATTCTGAGAATGGTTTCAAGATTTGGTCAAAGACCTATTCAGAGGGTCATTCAGGGAATCATTTAAGGAAACATTCAGAGATTGATGATTGATTCAGAGAGATTCATTCACAAAATCCTTTGGAGAAAGATTCAGCAAATGATTCAGACAGACAGTGATTCAAAGAGTCATTAAAGTAATAATTTGGAGAATCATTCAGAGATAGATTAATATATTTAGTCAGAGAGTGATTCAGAGATTGAATGAATGATTCAAAGAGTCATGCAGAAAATTAATTTGAAGAATCATCGGGAGATTGAACCAGCGAATAATTTAGTCAGAGATTTATATTGATTTATGGTCAAGTGACTCATGATTCTTCACCTAAACACATGATGTGCCGGATGTGAGGGTGTTTTGTGTGTTTGGAGTGTTTACAGCATGTTGCTATGGTGTCCTGGCTGGTTGCCAGGCATAATCAGCGGCGTTTGATCAAACACAAAATGAGCATAAACACACACACACACACATACACACACACACATCCTGTGACGTTTGTGTGTTTTCCATCAGCATCAGTGTGCAAAAGTGTGAAGACGCACATGTGGTTAGAGACCAGGTGAAAGTGTGAAACAGGATGTGTGTGTGTGTGTGTGTGTGTGTGTGTGTGTGTACCTGCTGTACTCGGTCAGAGGCGCCCAGTTGATTCCCTCAGGAAAGCAGAAGAGATGAGCGGCCTTCATGCACTTCTCCTCTTCCTCTCGCTGCAGTCGCCCCATTGCCTCACGCTACACACACACACACACACATACACACACACACAGGTCAGTATATATAAATGTATTTAATAAGTCGTAAATAAGCACAAGTCTGACCTTGGGGAACTGGTATGTGATGTGAGGCTCGTAACCCTCCTCGCTCCTCCTCTTCCTCAGACTGACCACCAGCAGGTACTCGAAGAACAGCTGACCCGTGTGGCTGCGGTCCGGTGCCGGCAGGGGCCCCGGGGCCGAGGGGGTGCAGGGGTCAGAGGCGCTCCGCTCTACACACACACACACACACACACGAGACCTTTAACAGCGAGGAACCTCCGCGGTGCGACGCTCACAAACACTCATTGTGCTGCCAAACCTCACAGGAAACGCATCACTCAACCAGATCCACTTCAACAAACTCATTAGAATTTACATTTTTGGGTGAACTATCCCTTTAAATTCACTGAAAATGATTAATTTTGAGCCTGACGAATCATCTTGGAATATGATGTTTATACCTTCATGGGTGTTTGAGAAATGAAAAGCTACACACTCCATCAGTTCGGGTTAGAAGAAACATCATAACCACTGCGATAATGAACCAATCACAGACTCTTAAAGTCTCCCTGTAGTCGATCATTTTATCCCTTAAAACTCATCTTTGATCGGCAAAATTACATTTTTAAATGTTTTTTTCCTTGAAAAGTCGTAATTTTTTTTTTACATTTTCTGAAACGCGATTTCAAAGCGTGTGTTTGAGACTGTCTTTGGTTCACTGCAGGTTTAAGGAGGAAATACTCAGCAATGGTGTCGACTTATGAACTTACACATGCTTTGTCTTAAAGCAGATTAAAAACACCACATAGACACATAAACAACATTAAAAGCTGGAGTTACACCACAGGGGGACTTTGAGTGTTTGCCTGTTTATCAGTGATGTGTGTGTGTGACTCACTGGTTCCGTGGAGTTTCTCCTGAAGCGTCGAGAATATGGAGCTTATCTTCTTCATGGCTCCGAGATCCATGTCTGATCGACACACACACACACACACACACACACACACACACACACACACACACTGTTATTGCCCAATGATTGTGATGCAGATCTTTTTATCTTTATTCCACATGTTGGGAAATTCTCAGGAAAACTCAAGAAATTCCCAGGAAATAAGGACTGAATCATTTACCGCTTTCATTTTCGCCTTTACTGTAAAGATACAAGAGGTCAAACAAACAGAACAAGTGTGTGTGTGTGTGTGTGTGTGTGTGTTTGAGTGTGTGATAAAGAGAAACAATATTCTCAAGGAAAACTCAAGAAATTCCCAGGAAATTAGGACTGAATCATTTACCGCTTTCATTTTCGTCTTTACTGTAAAGATACAAGAGGTCAAACAAACAGAACAAGTGTGTGTGTGTGTGTATGTGTGTGTGTGTGTGTGTGTGATAATGAGAAACAAGACACACACAGTCTTCAATCTCACTTCTACAACAGAAGACAGTTCTACAACACTTCAGCTCAGAAACTTCCTACACACACGGACTAAAACCAGTGTCTCAGAGACCAGAGTGTTCAGTCTTTACACACACACTTACTACACACACTTACTACACACACACTTACTACACACACACTTACTACACACACACACACACACACACACACACACACACACACTTACTACACACACACTTACTACACACACACTAAACACACTACACACACACACACACACACACTACACACACGTACTACACACACACACTTACTAAACACACACGTACTACACACACGTAATACACACACGTACTACACACACACACACACACTGCACACACTTACTGCACACACGTACTACACACACACTTACTAAACACACACTTACTAAACACACACGTACTACACACACACTTACTACACACACACTTACTACACACACACTTACTACACACACTTACTACACACACACTTACTACACACACTTACTACACACACTTACTACACACACGTACTACCCACACGTACTACACACACGTACTACACACACGTACTACACACACACATAATAAACACACGTACTACACACACACTTACTAAACACACACTTACTAAACACACACGTACTACACACACACTTACTACACACACACTTACTACACACACACTTACTACACACACTTACTACACACACACTTACTACACACACTTACTACACACACTTACTACACACACTTACTACCCACACGTACTACACACACGTACTACACACACGTACTACACACACACATAATAAACACACGTACTACACACACACTTACTACACACACTTACTACACACTGGAAAAACATAAAATGGCAAAGTTTTCTGAGGCTGAGGCGGTAGAAAACATCATAAGCTCAGTTTTAAAACCTCAACACCTCTGAAAAATACCAACATGTGTTTATCATGTTTAATGTGTTTATCATGTTTAATGTGTGTTATATGTGTGTGTTTATCATGTTTAATGTGTGTGTGTGTGTGTGTGTTTCTACTCACTGTCGGACGGACTGTGTAGTTTAGCGATCCTCCACTTCTCTCTGTCCATCTCTGTCTCTGTCTGATGCTGCTGAATCTCTGACTCTGACTCGAACACACACACACACACTCACGGAGAGAGAGAGACAGACAGCCTGTCAGAGGCAATCAAACACGCTTAGCCACGCCCACATCCAAACGCGCCGTGCTTATGATTATATAAACATGAGCTCGTGTGTAGGCTTCATTTAATCAGCTGAATTAAATAATTGATTGTGAAACATAATTATATAAAATAATATCGAGAGAATAGAGACGAGATGGACTCAGTTATTCAGTGATATGTCTATAGCATAGACTGTAAAAAAATATGTCCATAGTCGGTGATTGTGATGTGACAATCAATTCCCAAACAATCCCCTAGCAACCACCCACAATACCCTAGCAACAGCATAGGAACTATTTGCAACCTTTTTTTTAAATAATATGTAGAAATGTAAATGTTCATTTCGTTGGTTGTATTTTATTTTAGCAAATAAAAATATATTTTCATGTAATCATTTGAAATACAAAACCGTGATTTATGTGTGTTTAGTTGGCTCCATCCACCTATCACAAATTCTCATTCAGTTTGCTGAATTTACACCGCTGGTTTGTTTAGATCGATAAACATATTTTTCACATCATATAATTCATCATATGCCGTATATTGTGTGTTTTATTGAGTCCATGTCCACTAGAGGTCGCGAGATTTGACCCACATTCGGTATAGTTTGACCTAATTCACACTAAACACGCGCTGTGTTTCACACGATGTCGATTCACTCCTTCAAACCATTTCAATATCACGGTTTAAAAAACTAGGTATTTAATGTTTGATTCATTTCCCATTTTAAACATGGAGAACGCCGGTTCCTTTACATTAGAGTTACAGTCGTCACGTCCAATCACATGCTGAGGAATGTGACCCTGAACGGAGATGGCCAATCAGAAGCTCGATTTCAGTACCATATGGATGTGGCCGTCCAATAGGAAGTGAGGAGGGCGTGATCAGGTCAGAGAAGCGGTGTTTTGTGTTCTGGCTCTGCGGAAGCGCATATTTACACGTTATGATCCACTATTAAATATTAATTAGTTGTCGGTAATCCTATTCAAACACACGCTTTGTGTTTCTAACGTTTAATTGGTTGAAGTGTCGTAATGAATGTTGTCTGAGGCGACCTGAAGGTGGGTGACATAGTTGTGATCATAAAAAAGAAATCGTTAAAACAATAAATGTCAATCATTATTATTTAAATATAGATCAATGTAAAAATGTCCCAGTAATACAGTGCATATTAATCTAAACGTGTGTATTAAGTTATAGCTGTGTTCATGTTTAGGTCTCGGTCACGTGGTGTAATGTCAGCGCTAAAGGTGCTGTTTCATAATGGATCATAACCTAAATATATATTGTTAATTATATACGTTAGATACAAAGATGTGTCTTAATTAATGCACTGCAGTTGCACATTTACCATAGTCATGTTTTGGACATTTGCCAGCAATGTTTTGGACTACACCATAGTAATAATACCATGTGTTTTGTCAATTACCATAGTAATACAATGTTTTGGGCTTTACCATGTTGGTAATGCCATGATTTTTAACATTTACCATGGTGATACCATGTGTTTTGACCCTATTGTGATTGTAATTCCATGTTTTTTTTTATTTACCATGGTAATACCATTTTCAACCTTATTATGATCGTTATTCCATGTTTTTATTTTATTTACCATAGTAATACCCTGTTTTCAAGCTTATTATGATGGAAATGCCATGTTTGTTTTTTACATTTACCATGGTAATTCCCTGTTTTCGACCTCATCATGATTGTAATGCCATGTTTTTTTACATTTACCATGGTAATACCATTTTCAACCTTATTATGATCGTTATTCCATGTTTTGTTTTTGTTTTTACCATAGTAATAGCATGTTTTGGACCGTATTTTGAAGGTGATGCCATGTTTTTTGTCATTTACCATGGTTATACTATATTTAGGGCCTTATAATGATCGTTATTCCATGTGTTGTTGTTTTTTACATTGACCACAGTTAGCATGTTTAAAGAGCTTGTTGGAATGCCTCTGTTTCAGACAGTTCGTCATGAGCCACCGCACCATCCACCTGTTCCGCAAAGGCCTGCGTCTGCACGATAACCCCGGCCTGCAGGGGGCGCTAGCCTCGTCCGCCGCGCTGTTCCCCGTGTTCGTGCTGGACCGCGCGCTCCTCGAGGAGACGACGACCGTGGCCTCGACCCGCTGGCGCTTCATCCTGCAGAGCCTGGAGGATCTGGACGCGCGTCTGCGTGCGCTAGGCTCGCGGCTCTACGTCCTGCGCGGCTCCACGGCTACGGTCCTGCGCGACCTCGTGACCCGCTGGAGCGTCACGCAGATCAGCTACGACACCGAGGTGGAGCCGTATCACGCCCGCGTGGAGCGGGAGATTCAAGCGCTCGCGGAGGAACGCGGAATGCAAACGCAGACGTGTGTGTCGCACACGCTGTACGACGTCCAGAGGTGCGCGGCACGCCGACGGTTCATGAGCGAAGAACCACGTGATTAATGCGTCAAAGGGACAGTTCATCCAAAAATGAAAATTAGTCCATCATAAAAGTGCATCTATCCATCATAAAAGTGCATCTGTCCATCATAAAAGTGCATCTGTCCATCATAAAAGTGCATCTGTCCATCATAAAAGTGCATCTATCCATCATAAAAGTGCATCTATCCATCATAAAAGTGCATCTGTCCATCATAAAAGTGCATCTATCCATGATAAAAGTGCATCTATCCATCATAAAAGTGCATCTATCCATCATAAAAGTGCATCTATTCATCATAAAAGTGCATCTGTCCATCATAAAAGTGCATCTATCCATCATAAAAGTGCATCTATCCATCATAATAGTGCATCTATCCATCATAAAAGTGCATCTGTCCATCATAAAAGTGCATCTGTCCATTATAAAAGTGCATCTGTCCATCATAAAAGTGCATCTATCATCATAAAAGTGGATTTTTTGGGTGATCTATCTCTTTAAATCATGTGTCTGCTTCTCCAGGATCATTCAGGCTAACGGCGGCTCTCCTCCGCTCACGTACAAGAAGTTCCTGCACGTTCTGTCAGTTCTGGGTGAGCCAGAGAAACCGACCCGAGATGTCAGCGCTGAGGACTTTCTGTAAGGACCGACCGTCTGTGTGTGTGTGTGTTGTGCCTGACGCTCTCATCGAGCAGATGGTTCTTCTGTCTGCCAAGTGTGTGTGGGAATGAGTCACAGATGGAGACGGGAGAATCAGTTTTGGGCCTTATTGTGATTGTAGTTCCGTGTTTTTCTACATTTACCATGGTAATACCCTGTTGGTGATCGGTGTGATTGTGTGTGCAGGAGATGCCCGACCCCTGCGGATCCCGAGCTGGTGTACGGCGTCCCGTCTCTGGCCGATCTGGGGCTGGAGGTTCAGTCGGAGACACTGTGGCCCGGCGGAGAGACACACGCGCTCCAGAGACTCCACACACACTTCCAGAGTCAGGTGCGCCTCCACACACACTTCAGGTGCGACTCCACACACACTTCCAGAGTCAGGTGCCTTTCAGTGAATCATTCAGTGAGTCATTCACTGAGTCATTCAGTGAGTCATTCACTGAGTCATTCACTAAGTCATTCAGTGAGTCATTCACTGAGTCATTCACTAAGTCATTCAGTGAGTCATTCACTGAGTCATTCAGTGAGTCATTCACTGAGTCATTCACTAAGTCATTCAGTGAGTCATTCACTAAGTCATTCAGTGAGTCATTCAGTGAGTCATTCACTAAGTCATTCAGTGAGTCATTCACTAAGTCATTCAGTGAGTCATTCACTAAGTCATTCACTGAGTCATTCAGTGAGTCATTCACTGAGTCATTCACTAAGTCATTCAGTGAGTCATTCACTGAGTCATTCACTAAGTCATTCAGTGAGTCATTCACTGAGTCATTCAGTGAGTCATTCACTGAGTCATTCACTAAGTCATTCAGTGAGTCATTCACTAAGTCATTCAGTGAGTCATTCAGTGAGTCATTCAGTGAGTCATTCACTGAGTCCTTCAGTGAGTCATTCACTAAGGGTGCTTCTCAATTCTTATTTGTGCATCCTCGTTTCCTCTCCTCGCTTCCTTTCCTCGCGTCTCAGCTCCGCCCCCTGTAGGATGCGAGGGAAGGCTGCAAGGAAAAGACGCGAGGACGGAGGGATCGAATGAAAGCTTTTTTTATACATTGGAATCCTTGATGACTCGAGCGTCACTTCATCGCGTCATCAGCAGCGCTCAGAGGATCTGCCCTCATGTTGTTGAAATTTGTTTATTTAAGAAATTCATAATAAATAATAATAAAGAAAGATACCCTGTTGAAATATGTGAGATGTGTGGTTTATATAAACTGCAAAAGTAAAGTATAAATCAAAATTATTGTGACCGATGTGAAGGGGGAGGAGAATTTATACGTGCGTCACGTTTTAGTCGATAAAACTCTTCCGCATAGGATACACCTGTGTATCCTCGCTCATGACTCCTCTGGAAGCCTCCTCACTCCTCGATCCTCGACTCCTCGCGGTGCAATTAGAGAATTGAGATGTCCTTCAAGATGGCTGTGCTCGATCGGTTTCCGGGTCATAGGATGGAGGACGGAGGAGAGAGGAGACGAGGAGGGATATTGAGAAGCACCCCCTGTCATTCAGTGAGTCATTCACTGAGTCATTCAGTGAGTCATTCAGTGAGTTATTCAGTGAGTTATTCACTAAGTCATTCAGTGAGTCATTCAGTGAGTCATTCAGTGAGTCATTCAGTGAGTTATTCACTAAGTCATTCAGTGAGTCATTCAGTGAGTCATTCAGTGAGTCATTCACTGAGTCATTCAGTGAGTCATTCATTGAGTCATTCACTGAGTCATTCAGTGAGTCATTCACTGAGTCATTCACTAAGTCATTCAGTGAGTCATTCAGTGAGTCATTCTCTGAGTCATTCACTGAGTCATTCACTGAGTCATTCAGTGAGTCATTCACTGAGTCATTCACTGAGTCATTCACTAAGTCATTCAGTGAGTAATATTTGAATATTTGAAATGTTGCCTTGGCAACTAACTGAAATAACATAACTTTAAGTTCTATAATTACTAAAACTAAACTGAGATAAAAAATGATCAAAGCTAAATAGAAATATTTTAAATAAGTGCATCAGTTTTGTTATTGTTAACTAAAAATACAAGTATTACAATTTGTTTTTGGTCATTGAAATAAAGCTGAAATAAAGTCAAATATTAATATTTATTGAAAAACTTATATTTGATGAAAAAAAATTGATATGTTTCCAACCAACTGAATAAAAATAAGTTTAAAGTACTAAAATTCCATGTATCATTGTTATTGAGTTGTTATTTTATTTTTATTTTTATTTTATTTTTTTAAAGAGTTGTTATTAAATAAAACTATTAAAAATCACTTTTGGTAATTGAAATAAAGCTAAAATAATGGAAAATAGATGGAAAACTTTTTTAAAAAACTTGAAAGTTAGAAATGTTGCTTTAGTAACAAACTGAAATAAAATAAGTTTAAGTGAAAGTACAAAAATGTTTAGATACTTAAATGTTAAGTTAAACTTAAACACATAATTAAAATGAATAAATCTAAATCTAAATATTATGAAATACTATAATAGTATATACACCGTAAATAATTCTAAAATAAAACCGATGTATATCACAAGGAAACAAAGTCTTACATGAACGAAAAATATCAATGCATGAATCTGATTGGTTCAGGAGTGCCATGTGTGATGTGTGTGTGTGTGTGTGTGTGTGTGTAGGGATGGCTGTCGAGTTTCTCCAAGCCGCGTACGGTGCCGAACTCTCTCCTGCCCAGCACGACGGCGCTCAGCCCATACCTGAGTCTCGGCTGTCTGTCGGTGCGGACCTTCTACCACAGACTCAGCAGCGTCTACGCACAGGTCAGACTCTCTAAAGGTGACATTTTATACCCTTTTCACACGCTGTAATATAAATCTATGGTGTCCCCAGAATGTGTCTGTGAAATTTCAGCTCAAAATACCAGATCATTTATTACAACTTGTCAAATTTGCCCCTTTTTGGGTGTGAGCAAAAACACGCCGTTTTTGTGTGTGTCCCTTTAAATGCAAATGAGCTTTAGCTCCGCCTCCGTTCAGAAGAGGGCGGAGTCTTTACACGAGCTTCAGAAACTCCAGCAATAACAGAACAGGCCAATCTCACTCATCCAGAATCCCAGAATAACCAGTAGCGAGTGCAGCCTTACGGAGAGACTCAGGAAGAGTTTCTGAATGTTAGTGGAGACATTTCTGTATGAATGAATAGTTTTTATTATTGTGTCTTGCATACTACTGTATGCCCAGCCCTAATGGGCTTGTAAGACACCAATACCACCAACAAAAAACCAGTTGTCAGACAGTAGGCACAACATACATGAACTTATTTAAATAAACAAGTCTGCCGCCGCATCCAGGCGTTACAAACAAAAGTAGCCATTTTAAACACATTAAAATTAAACAACAAGCACATGATTATAGCACTTACACACGGGGAAAGTCAGATCTTCATGATATGTCCTCTTCCCTGAGCTTCACTGAGTCTAACGCTCTCCATCCGCAGTCGAAGAACCACTCGCTGCCGCCCGTGTCTCTCCAGGGCCAGGTCCTGTGGCGCGAGTTCTTCTACACCGTTGCGTCCGCCACGCCAAACTTCACCAAGATGGAGGGGAACCCGATCTGCCTGCAGATCCGCTGGTACCACGAGCCCGAGTCTCTGGAGAAGTGGAGAACCGTAAGAGAACCGTGTGTAGGACTCTGGGTGTACTCTTGGGTGTGTGTGGCGTCAGTAACGTTCTCCTCCTCAGGCCCGCACCGGGTTCCCCTGGATCGACGCCATCATGACCCAGCTGCGTCAGGAGGGCTGGATCCATCATCTGGCTCGACACGCCGTGGCCTGTTTCCTGACCCGAGGAGACCTGTGGATCAGCTGGGAGGAGGGCATGAAGGTGAAGGGTGTGTGTGTGTGTGTGTGTGTAGGGACTTTCGCACCGGAGGAACCTTCTCATAGTTCCTAGAACTATTGGCGGAAGTTTCCAGATTTTGGCGTGTTCGCACCGCAGGAACTAGGAACGATTTTAGCTCTAGGAACTCCTTTTGGAGAAACTAATTGTGACCCGGGATCACATGTCGCACGGGTATATTTGTGGCAATAGCCAACAATACATTGTATGGGTCAAAATTATGGGTTACTTAATTATTATTTAGTGAAGATCATGTTCTATGAAGATATTTTGTAAATTTCCTAAATATATATATATTTTAAATGTGTGAGTGGATGCAGAAAAATCGCGCAAATAAATGGACAACATTAAAGGAGATTTTCTCAATGTTTCAATTTTTTTGCACACTCAGATTCCAGATTTTCAAATAATCTCAATTTAAAAAAATCACCCTTGTGACTGGTTTTGTGGTCCAGGGTCACAGTTTACTCCTACTTCAGAGTCGGTCTAAACCAGCGCTATAGGAACTACAGTGACGTTAGTGTTCGCTGATTGGCCGAGCGCACGCGAAACACCAGAACCGCCATTTTAAAAAAAGCTGTGTAAACACACAGATTATTAGTAGAAACTAACTCTACGAACATGTAAACCAGTGATAGATGAAGCTCTTAATCTTTACGCTGAGGAGAAAATCCAACACAACTTTGAGGAGACCAAGAGAAACATGATGATGTATTTCTGCTCAGCAACACTGGACATCAAACACACGACATACGCTTATAACTTATAACTTTTCATTACTGTCTACTCTCTATGTATAACAGTTCCGAAAGCCCCTGTTGAGTCAAGCGTAAGGTATTTCAGCCGCCTCCGTGTCTGTTCTCAGGTGTTCGAGGAGTTCCTGTTGGACGCAGACTACAGCCTGAACGCTGGGAACTGGATGTGGTTGTCCGCCAGCGCGTTCTTCCACAAATACACCAGGATCTTCTGCCCGGTGCGCTTCGGTCGTCGGACTGACCCTCAAGGACAGTATCTGAGGTATGATCACGCTCACTCCACACAAGCCACTTTAATAGTTTGATTTGCCACGTCCACCACTGTTTAATATTCATAATGTTCTGCCACGCCCACTGCTGTTTAATATTCATGATGTTCTGCCATGCCCACCACTGTTTAATATTCATGATGTTCTGCCATGCCCACCACTGTTTAATATTCATGATGTTCTGCCACGCCCACTACTGTTTAATATTCATGATGTTCTGCCATGCCCACCACTGTTTAATATTCATGATGTTCTGCCATGCCCACCACTGTTTAATATTCATGATGTTCTGCCACGGCCACCGCTGTTTAATATTCATGATGTTCTGCCACGCCCACCACCGTTTAATATTCATGATATTCTGCCACGTCCACTGCTGTTTAATATTCATAATGTTCTGCCACGCCTACCACCGTTTAATATTCATGATATTCTGCCACGTCCACTACTGTTTAATATTCATAATGTTCTGCCACGCCCACCGCTGTTTAATATTCATGATGTTCTGCCACGCCCACCACCGTTTAATATTCATGATATTCTGCCACGTCCACTGCTGTTTAATATTCATGATGTTCTGCCACGCCCACTACTGTTTAATATTCATGATATTCTGCCACGTCCACCACCGCTGTTTAATATTCATGATGTTCTGCCACGGCCACCACCGTTTAATATTCATGATATTCTGCCACGCCCACCACTGTTTAATATTCATGATGTTCTGCCACGCCCACCGCTGTTTAATATTCATGATGTTCTGCCACGTCCACCACTGTTTAATATTCATGATGTTCTGCCACGGCCACCACCGTTTAATATTCATGATGTTCTGCCACGGCCACCACCGTTTAATATTCATGATATTCTGCCACGCCCACCACTGTTTAATATTCATGATGTTCTGCCACGTCCACCACTGTTTAATATTCATGATGTTCTGCCACGGCCACCACCGTTTAATATTCATGATGTTCTGCCACGGCCACCACCGTTTAATATTCATGATATTCTGCCACGCCCACCACTGTTTAATATTCATGATGTTCTGCCACGTCCACCACTGTTTAATATTCATGATGTTCTGCCACGCCCACCGCTGTTTAATATTCATGATGTTCTGCCACGCCCACCACCGTTTAATATTCATGATGTTCTGCCACGCCCACCACCGTTTAATATTCATGATGTTCTGCCACGCCCACCACCGTTTAATATTCATGATATTCTGCCACGTCCACTGCTGTTTAATATTCATAATGTTCTGCCACGCCCACCGCTGTTTAATATTCATGATGTTCTGCCACGCCCACCACCGTTTAATATTCATGATATTCTGCCACGTCCACTGCTGTTTAATATTCATGATGTTCTGCCACGCCCACTACTGTTTAATATTCATGATGTTCTGCCACGGCCACCGCTGTTTAATATTCATAATGTTCTGCCACGGCCACCACCGTTTAATATTCATGATATTCTGCCACGTCCACCACCGCTGTTTAATATTCATGATGTTCTGCCACGGCCACCACCGTTTAATATTCATGATATTCTGCCACGTCCACCACTGTTTAATATTCATGATGTTCTGCCACGTCCACCACTGTTTAATATTCATGATGTTCTGCCACGTCCACTACTGTTTAATATTCATGATGTTCTGCCACGTCCACCACCGTTTAATATTCATGATGTTCTGCCACGCCCACCACCGTTTAATATTCATGATGTTCTGCCACATCCACCACTGTTTAATATTCATGACGTTCTGTATTTGATCTGCCACGGCCACCGCTGTTTAATATTCATGATGTTCTGCCACGCCCACCACCGTTTAATATTCATGATGTTCTGTATTCACTCTGCCACGCCCACCACCGTTTAATATTCATGATGTTCTGTATTCACTCTGCCACGCCCACCACCGTTTAATATTCATGATGTTCTGCCACGCCCACCGCTGTTTAATATTCATGACGTTCTGCATTTGATCTGCCACGCTCACCAGCGTTTAAATATTCATGACATTCTGTGTTGGATCTGCAGGAAGTACCTGCCTGTGCTGAAGAACTTCCCCTCGCAGTATATTTACGAGCCGTGGAAAGCGCCTAGAGACGTCCAGCTCAGCGCCGGCTGCATCATCGGTACGCAAAGACGCTAGATGCTAACTAACCCATCGCTGCGACTGCAGTTTAGTAATGTTCTGACCCGTGTGTGTGTGCAGGTAAGGACTATCCTTGTCCCATGGTGTGCCACACAGAGGCGAGTCAGAGGAACCTGGGTTTGATGCGTCAGGTGCGCACGGAGCAGCAGAAAACGGCAGAACTCACGCGAGGTAAAACGTTAAAAAACGTATGCTTTTGAGACATTTATCTGAACGTTCACTCTATAAAACACCATCAAATTATCACAAACAATGGTTTGATCTCCTCGCAGATGTGACAGATGACCCGATGGAGGCGGGGCTTAAGCGTGAGTTGCAGGAGGAGGAGGAGCTTCTAGAGGGGGCGGAGCCACGCAGCAGGTCGAAACGTTTGAGTGGCAGCGCTGATCATAAGTCCCGCCCCTCCAGCTGGACACTAGAGACTGTGCGGCTCAGCGAAGATGTCACATGACTGTACTCGAGGATCATGTGACATACCGAACGAAACCGCATGATGTCGCACGTCATTTGAACTCTATTGATCTGTCAAACAAACATACCGGGTGTTGCTTGTTTGAACTGGTGTGTTTTTCTTTGTACATGAGAGTTTTTGTTAACCAAATAAGGAAAATTATGAAACTTGAAAGTCTTTCTAATGCACATTAGTTTGTCATTTGTTAAATATCATGTCTATGCTATGCAAAATAACAAATAAATCGTGTTGAAATGAGCTTCGGCGTGTAAATAAACATTACTCGTGACAGTTGCATCTCCTCACAGAGCTTTCTCAGATAGTCAGAGATTACAGTGAAAATCTGGGATTTAACTTAAACCTGGAAATAAATATTTATCATTTTACCAAATAAAATTAGGTTCCTAATAAATTAGCATTCAAACTACTCTCATTTTAATTAAGTGTCGTTTGCTATTGTTAATTCCATAGACTCTTAACATTTTTGTTGTACATTAAATATGACTATGAACAAATATTCAACCAAAATCAGATTATACATATAATTTACTTGAGTTAAATACTTACTCAAGTGTTTGCTATCAATATCTTATGTTATTTGACTGACCAGCACTTGTGACGCAATATCCGGGAGTTGAAGTAGCCAATCCTACTGTGGCGAAGGCGGTGCTCATGAATATTAATTAGGTCGTGCTGACGTGCCTTGTTTATTTTCTCGGAGCGTCCAGTCACGTAACACGATTGCTAATCATAACTCACGCTCTCGAGTCAATACGCCCCCTTTTCAACCAATCACGTAGGAGCACTGCGCGAGCGTCATGAATATTCATGAGCCCGGTTTATTCGCATCCTGGTCTGGATTGAGCGCCACGTCGCCACAGTGGAGTTTCTTCACACACACACACACACACACACCGATGAGCTCTGTGCGCGTCTGGAGAGGAATGCGGTGAATGTACCTGCACAATCATGGTGAAGGTGAGGAGAAATCTGCATCTCATCTCATATGATAAACACTTGATGAAAGTTTTCTGCGGATCGATTGTGCATCTTTCAGAAATATAATTTAAAGAGAGATGCACATTATTGCACAAGGAGGAAAATATCAACAGGAAAGTGTTTGAAAGTTTAACAAGGAATATAAAGTGACCATATTGTAACGACATTCTGGAAACATTGCACTATGATTATGTTAATTTTACTTTTATATTTGTTTTCTCTGATCTCCTATTTAGCTTTTGCTTACCTGTGCATTTCACCTGTGTTAGCAATTTAAAAAATGTTTTTTATTAATTTGTAAACTTTGGGAATATTAATATTTCTGGTTTGTCTGATTTGTAGAGTGTGAATTCAGAAGTTCAGTCCCGGAG
The DNA here is from genome assembly GCF_951802725.1 of Rutilus rutilus. Classification (NCBI taxonomy): domain Eukaryota; kingdom Metazoa; phylum Chordata; class Actinopteri; order Cypriniformes; family Leuciscidae; genus Rutilus; species Rutilus rutilus. Next base: position 1,670,609 of record NC_140222.1, on the reverse strand, counting down.
TGAAACATATGGAGGAGAAGAAGAAGAACACACACAACCCAGTCCATCCGCAGGTACACACACACACACACACAACCCAGTCCATCCGCAGGTACACTCACACACACACACACACACACACACACACAAACTCGCTCACACACACTCTCTCTCTCACACACACACACACACTGTCTTTCTCACACATTCTCTCACACACAAACACACACACACATTCTCTCTTTCTGACACACACTCACATGCTCTCTCTCTCACACACACTCTCTCTCTCACACACACACACACACACACACACACAACGCTCTCGTGAGATGGAGTGTTGTGAGATTAGCAGTCGGCTATTTCAGTGTTTGTGTGAGTCATTGGGGACTAGCGCTCTTCTGCTCCGAGACGTTCCTGCGCGCGCTGGGAATTCATGCTTGTTTTCGGACAGAATGTTGTTTGATGATGCAAGAGATGCGTAATAACAGTCTGCGTGACACACACATCACCAGAAAACACGAAATCTGCTCATATATTTCACCCGTTTTGGTTTTATTTCTGGTTATTACAGTTTTCTTCAACCGCTTACACACAAAATCCTCACTTGTCACACAATTTCTGAAGCCTGACACTCAAACACACCAGAAACACACACCAGATCTGCAAAACCACACACTCATTCTCAGCACTCGACACAGTTTTTGCAATCCACAACACACGATTCTCTATGAAACACACAAAAATCTAACAGGAAAGTCTCTTGATGTCCTTTTTCAAACACAACCTATCAAAACACCACAGTAATTCATCAGAGCCTCACACACACTCCTCAGACACACACTCCTCACACACACGTGTTTACCGTGAATTTTTCAACATCTCTCTGCCGATTACTTTCAGTCTTGTCCAGAAATGAACACACGAGCTCATGAAAGAAGAGCTTTAGGTGTGGATTAACTGTGTGTATATGATATATCCAAAAATATAATATTATGGCAAAGGTGTTTGCAACGTAAGACACATGTTTGCTTTTGAGATGTGTGTGATATTTTGAATGCAGTGCTTCATTTAGCAAGAGATGTGAGGCATTGTGCATTTTGTGTGTGCAATTCTTGGATTTGTGTGTAAAGAAAAAAAAAAAAAATGTTTTGTGCATTATTATTATTATTATTATTATTATTATTGTTTATTTTTTTGTCTGTCATTGTGTCTTTTTTTATTTTTATTTTTTTATTGCAAATTTGAACAAACACAAGATACAAATGTTTGGTGCATTATTTGAACTAAGCGACGTTCCTTTAATCGTCAGCAGATGGCGGTAAGGATCTCGCGACGGCTCCGCCCGGGATGATCTGGCGGGTGACGGGTGTGGTGAGGGGCGTGGTCGGGGCCACAGTGGGCGGAGTCTCCTGGCTAGGTGGGAAAAGTTACGAGATCACCAAATCAGCTGTGACCGCGGTCCCCTCGGTGGGCGTCGGCCTGGTGAAGGGCGGAGTCTCGGCGGTGGCAGGGGGCGTGTCCTCTGTGGGCTCGACGGTAGCCAATAAAGTCACAGGAAAACGGAAAGACAAATCGGAGTGAAACTGGATTACGATGAAGATTATAACGAAAGTTGGTTTGTCGACCGCCATTAAACCGTAGATTATAGCGAGAACATCTCGTTACAGAGACGTTGACGGATGTTTTCGACCAATCAACGTCCGAGACGAAGAGTTTTGTGTACGTCATACTGTGTTGTAACTGCAGAAACAGTTTGATGTTTGATGCTGTCGGGTTTTTCTCAGATCATCTCAGATCCGCGACCAAAGACACGCTTATCGCTGATGCTTTTGAAGGTTATTTTGCGTTTCTCTAGACCGTTAACAGACTTCTCCTGGGATGTTATCGGCTGGATTGTGTGTTAATAAATGTCTGTTTTTATTATTTGAAGTTAATAAAGTCATGTGAAAGATGTTGGGGAAAGTGTTTTCAATGATTCAGACCTCTCCAGATATGGACAGAAGATAATTTTACGCAAGTTTGATCAGTTATGTATGGAAGCTTGTTTCCGCCACAGAGTGATAAAATAAAAAAGGTAATTGCGACTTTTTAATCTCACAATTCTGACTTTTTATCTCAGAATTTACGTGATATAAAGTCGCAATTGCAGGTTATAAAGTCAAAATTGCGTGATATAAAGATCTTGAAGTCAGAAATTCGGACTTTTTTTCTCAGAATTGCATGTTTATATCTCACAATTCTGACTTTATAATACGCAATTGGGAGATATAATTGCGTGATATAAAGTCGCAATTGCGAGAAAAGTCAGACTTACGACTTTATATCTCACAATTCAGAATTTATGAGATATAAACTCACAATTCTGAGAAATAAAGTCAGAATTGCAAGATGTAAACTCGCAATTGTGAGATAAAAAGTCGCAATTATCTTTTAAAATGTTTTATTCTGTGGCGGAAACAAGCTTCCATAGCATTTCCATTTAGCAGGCTAATCAGCTAGCTAACTCTGAAATCTATGTAGCAGCAGCAACACATGATAGCTTAGCAGGCTAATCGGTGAACTTGCTAACTGAAATTATTGTAGTAACTTGAACACGTTTTGATAGCTTAGCTTGCTAATCAGTTACGTTACTAACGAAAATGTACTATATTGAACGTGATAGGTTAGCAGGCTAATCGGTGAACTTGCTAACTGAAATTATTGTAGTAACTTGAACACGTTTTGATAGTTTTAGCTTAGCTTGCTAATCAGTTACGTTGCTAACGAAAATGTACTATATTGAACGTGATAGGTTAGCAGGCTAATCAATGAACTTGCTAACTAAAATGTATGTAGTAACTAGAACACTTTGCGATAGCTTAGCTGGCTAATCAGTTGTGTTACTAACTAAAATGTATGTAGTAACTTGATCAGGCAATGCTAGCCGATTATTTGGTTGTCAGCCATAAATTTGACTACATTTATCTTATGCTAACTGAACAGAAATGTTTAATTAGCTTTGCATATATCTTACCTTTATATAACTGCAGTCAGCTCAGTCTCATTCACAAGAACATAAAGTAATCACTTAACTTGTATATTTAAGTTAAAGAATGTTCAATGTACGAACCAACATGCTAGCAGCTAACTCTTTACGAGATGGAAAAACGATCAAAATCTATACAATGAGAGACATACATGCTCAATTTGTGTTAAAATATTTTTTATTAGCTGAATGATGGAAGTACCACACACAGACTAAGAAACAATTGCTGGTACGATATACATGTACTGTATATATATATATTTAAAATTCAAACAGCTATGAATGTTCAGTAGAAAAACACGGGCAGTAAAAATTGTACTGCTACATAAGATACTGCTGTTATATACAAAATGCTGGAGGACGTGGATGATGGAAACATGGATGAGAATAACAGGTGACAGTAATGTACAGCGAGCGATGGAAGATCGATGACGTAAACTGTGCAAAAAACACTTGAACCAACGTTTTTCATCTCCAACGACAATCTAAACAAAAGAGAGTCGTTGATACAGAAGATGGGACAATCCTTTCATCTGTGATACAGTTACAAGTAGTTTGGACCCAAACGTGTTCGACCCCGGGACCATGTGACTCACATCGCCATGGAAACAGATGCAGGTATTTACAGGTGAGGCCGGTTCTTCGGTAATACTTCCGTCTGAATGTGGCGTGATGCGTTCTTCTTCGGCTGTTTACGATTACTTGTTTGTTCACTTCAAACAAATCAACATAATTCGAATAGAAACGATAAAAACAGACTATTGTTTCTAATTTGGCGACGAAAATGTGTCAACCAATAAGACTTGAGCTTTGGTTCACGTGTTCGTCAAGTACAATATAAATCCAGAGCTATCAAAACATTTAGACGAACATTCGTTTGACTGTAGTGAACAAGACCGTTCATGTAGCGTTTTGGTGTGAAAGGTCACGACAGTATTTACATCTGATTTTTAAAATCAATACTTGGGATAATAAATAAACGTTATAATTTTGTCGTTTTTTTAAACGTTAAAATTAGGTCTACGCCACAATCTGACTGGATCAGCCGTTTAATCGTTTTTTAATTACTCCGAATGTTTGTGCTTAACACGCGATGAAAATTTACGATACGTTTTGCGAATCCGTCAGTGGGTGGGGCTTAAGAAGAGAAGGCCACGCCCCCTGCGTCTTCCCGCCTCTTCTGAAAACAAAAACAGGAATTTATATCGTTAAATAGAGCTGATCGTTTCTAATATGTTAAATTAGCAAACCGTCAGTTTTGACCTCTTACGGACCTCGTAATCTTTCAGTTGCGCTGAGGGGGAGGGGCCATTGTCACCATGGCAACCGTTATGCTCCGCCTCCCTTTCCTTCTTTCCAGTCCCGCCCCCGACCGGCCAACTCAAACGCCCTAAAGCAAATCAACATCGAACTTTATTCGCAAACCATTGTAGTTCTAAAACATTACATATTTTCATGCACATTTTTTTTACCTGGTTGTTGTGGGACGGCGAACTCGTGGCCGTGGTTCGTGTAGGGCGACGTACGGTGGCCTGCAGGAGACAAACGCAAAAACATTTTCAGCAAACCTTCACGAAAGGTCATCGAATAAACCAAAGGACTTGTTGATGGACTCACCGAGGGAGGGTCGGTATCTTGAGCCGCGATGTTTCAGTCCGGGCTGCTCTCTCCTGACCCCTGCTGGACACACAGAGCAAACTGATTTTAGTTCAAACACACTTATGTGATGTTGACGTCTGGCTGTAAACACTCACGTTGAGGCGGCACGCTGCTCGGCATCCTCCGGCGCTCAGGGGGCGCTGTTGCCCCTCGGCCGTCATTTACACCCACGTCCTCCGTGTGGTTGGACGGAACAGCGGCGAGAAGACCTGACGGATTAAAGAAAATGAGAAGGAGCGATCAAAGCCAATTCTACCTTGTCTCTCTTGTCTGAGATATATACATATATATGAGCCATTTCTCTCTACACACACCACGGGTCCGCTTACATCGACATGTTTCTACGGTGGCCCTAAACGGACAAAAGCGTTTCGTCACTATGTTGTTCTTTGTGCAAAGAAGCTAGCTAAAGTCAGCGAATAAAACACTGACACAATGATGAACAGGTAACAATAATATTCGCTATAGCATAATTAAGTAAACCTAATTTATTAATTAATCTTTGTAAAGAAACCTCATTGTTTAACTGGCTACTCTCTGCTGTCTCAGCCAACGACATCACTTCCTGTCAGCCACCGTAACTTCTGTTGGGTGCAATTCACAACCTCACCACTAGATGTCGCTAAAACTCACACACTGCACCTTTAAAAAAAGAAAATGAGAAGGAGAAAATGGAGAACTTGGTAAACGGTGAGGTTGAATGTGCTCTTACTGAGTCCGCGGTATCTGGAGAGCTGCTGGTAGATCTGCCTCATCCTCTCGATGTTCAGGCGACTGGCCTCCGCGTGGTTCACCATCGGTTTGGGATAGTCCACGCCGATCACGCATTTAGCGGCGAGCTGCACGTCTTCCGGCGCGTTCCAGGGGTCGTAAATGAACTTGGCTGGAAAATCTCGGAGGACGGGTAAATAACGTCTGGAATAAACAGGAAGAGATTAACATCACAACCTCCACAAGACCAGACGCACACAAACATACAGACGTCAAGAGATAAAACTGAGGCTTCAGCAGAATTCAGAACAGAACTCCTTTGAGTCTGAATCTGATCTGAATCAGTTCTTTTGAGTGTGAATCTGATCTGAATCAGCTCTTTTTAGGGTGAATTTGATATGAATCAGATCTTTTGAGTGTGAATCTGAGCTGACTCAGTTCTTTTTAGTGTGAATCTGATCTGAATCAGTTCTTTATAGTGTGAATCTGATCTGAATCGATCTGAATCAGTTCTTTATAGTGTGAATCTGATCTGAATCAGTTCTTTTTAGGGTGAATCTGATCTGAATCAGTTATTTTGAGTGTGAATCTGATCTGAATCAGTTCTTTATAGTGTGAATCTGATCTGAATCAGTTCTTTATAGTGTGAATCTGATCTGAATCAGTTCTTAGTGTGAATCTGATCTGAATCAGTTCTTTATAGTGTGAATCTGATCTGAATCAGTTCTTTATAGTGTGAATCTGATCTGAATCAGTTCTTTATAGTGTGAATCTGATCTGAATCAGTTCTTTATAGTGTGAATCTGATCTGAATCAGTTCTTTTTAGTGTGAATCTGATCTGAATCAGTTCTTTATAGTGTGAATCTGATCTGAATCAGTTCTTTTTAGGGTGAATCTGATCTGAATCAGTTCTTTTTAGGGTGAATCTGATCTGAATCAGTTCTTTTTAGGGTGAATATGATCTGAATCAGTTCTTTTGAGTGTGAATCTGATCTGAATCAGTTTTTTTGTGTGTGAATCTAAACTGAATCAGCTCCAATCCAGTCGTGTCGTGCAGCGGTGTGTATTCCCACCTGATGAAGTCTCCGTTTGGGTCGATCCTCCGGCCGAATCCCACGGGACAGTAGCAGTGGAAGAACTGCTGGAAGAAGGAGCTGCAGGAGTGGCAGAGCCAGCTCCCCGCGTTCACACTCCAGTCCGCGTCCAGCAGAAGCTCCTCGAACACCTGCCAACACGCAAACGTCATTACACACGCCATTACCCATGAGCAGGGTTTGAAGTGAACACCCGCCAACCCACTAAATGCGGGTACAAATCAACTGTGGCTGTCAAATCACTAGCTAATTTGGTGTGTTATTATGTTTACTCACTTCACACACACACACACACACACACACACACACACACACACACACACAGAGAAAGCCCTGCTTCACCTTCATGCCCTCCTCCCAGCTGATCCACAGGTCTCCTCGGGTCAGGAAACAGGCCACGGCGTGTCGAGCCAGATGATGGATCCAGCCCTCCTGACGCAGCTGGGTCATGATGGCGTCGATCCAGGGGAACCCGGTGCGGGCCTCGGCCCACTTGGCCAGCGCCTCGGCGTTGCGGTCCCACGGGATGCGGATGCAGATCGGGTTTCCCTCCGCGCGGTCGAAGCGCGGGTTATTAGTGGCGGCCGTGTAGAAGAACTCTCTCCATAAGAGCTTGTCGTACAGAGAGATGGAGGGGTTTGCGTTCTTCTTCACCTGTAAACACACAGAGCATCAGTGTAATTATACGCTATATTGAGCCGCGTTTCCACCGCAGGAACTTTCACCAGGAACTAGGAACTTTGGGATGGCACTCGGTGTGTTTACACCGCAGGAACCAGCGTCTAAATGAAGTTCCGGGTAAATATTTCATGTGCGAGTGCAAGCTCTTGAAGCTCCGCCCCCTGTGCCGGGAGCAGCAGCTCATTTGCATTTAAAGGGACACACACAAAACGGTGCGTTTTTGCTCACCCTCAAAAAGTGACAATTTTAACATTCTTTGTTAAAAGAAAGATTTTAAATTATATTACTTTTTTAGTGAGTTTTGGTAGGTTAGCTATATAATACATAGTAATATATTGTTAGATGAGATGTATTGTAAGATATGTAGTTGAAAAGCTGTGTTGAGTATTGTGTGTGCACCTTCTTGTAGAGCTGAGTGAGTTTGCAGTGGAACAGGCGGCAGGACAGGCAGCCGAAGCGCAGGTACGGACTCAAGCCCAGCGGACTCGCCAGCAGAGGACTCGAGTTCTGCTTCGGGCGCTCAAAGTTCTCCTGCCACGCCTGTGTGAGAGAGAGAGAGAGAGAGAGAGAGAGAGAGAGAGAGAGAGAGAGAGAGAGAGAGAGAGAGAGAGAGAGAGAGAGGGAGAGAGAGAGATCGGGTTAGTGTGTGTGTGTGTGTGTACGGGTTAGTGTAAGGAGGACAGAATATACAGTTTGTACAGTATAAGAACCATTATGCCTATGGAATGTCCTCACAAGTATAGCAAAACAATCCTGTGTGTGTGTGTGTGTGTGTGTGTGTGAGAGATGCCGTACCGCAGTGGAATCGGGTCCGAGGTGTCGGTCCATGCGTCTCAGCGCCTCTGATTCTCCTCCAGGCCACACGGCAGGAGCCAAACCCTCAGTGTCGAACCCTGAACACAAACACTCCCATCATGCACTGCTCTGACCACACTGGATCTGTGTGTGTGTGAGTGTGAGTGTGTGTGTGTGTGTATTACCCAGCTCCTCCAGCAGGGGGACGCCGTATTTCTCCGTGTGGTTGTCGCTGACGGGCGTCACACAGTTTCCCATCAGCCCCAGTGTGGGCGGGTCCAGCGGGGGTTCTGGCGGCTCGATGCTGCTCGCTAGCGTCTGGAAGCGCTTGAACGTTAGCGGAGGCTGACCGCCGTTCAGCTCGATGATCCTGACAGCCAATCAGAGAACAGCGTCAGTCAGATTCAGTGATGAGTCACTGCAGTCAATCGACTCATTTAAATGAACCAGATGATTCACAGAGTGAACCGATTCATCGACAGCAGCTGAGCAGGAGCTTTAAAGGGATTAGCCCCTGATTTACTGTCCCTCAACTCATCCCAGTGTGTATGACACTCTTCTCTCAGACGAACACAGTCTGAGTTATATTAAACATCTCCTGGCTCTTCCAAGCTTTATAACGGTTCTCACCGGTCGAGGTCGTAGAGTGTGTGTGAGATCTTCACGATGACCTCCACCCCCGCCTCAGACGCCAGCTTCTTTATGGCAGCGTCTCGTTCCTTCCCGAACGGCTCCGAGTCGCACTCGAACGTCAGCCGCGACACCTTCCACTCCTGACACACACACACACACACACACACACACACACACGTCACATGGGTTCTTAATATATGTTCACCCATCATCCTTCCCTCGCCCTAAAAATGACCCGAAGCCTTAAAATTATACTTAGGTTTTTTTTTTTTTTGTCCATATTTGTTACATTTTTTAATGAAAATTTTTTGGAGACTTTTTTTTTTTTTTTTTTTTATTTACCTTTCAATTTAATCAATAAATAATCAATAAGTAGTCATTTAGAAGAACATTCCTCACATTCTTTTTAAACTTAATTTCAAAATAACTCACGATTACACGCATAACCCTTTTAATTCAGCTCTAAATATCTTACATCGGGAGTCTTTGACCTCTAGTGGATAATAATAATAATAATAGATGATATTTCATGACTCTAGATGGCGCTATAGCTCTATATGAGCTGTTCCTCTGGGTCCTAAAGTATGCATTCAGATACACATGTAGACATTATACAATCATTTTTTGGTAAAGTTTTAGCACTTTTAGGTTAGTCTCGGACCCTCTGATGAACACTACATTGTAAAAAAAAAAAGTTGTGCACCTTGAAGAGCCGTGGGAAGATGTTGGCCGGCTGACCCCTGATGACGAACAGACGAGAGTTGAGTTTACGAAGACTAGCGTCCAGATCCTCCAAACACTGCAGCAGAAACCTGGAATAACACACACACACAACATGAGTAATAACACACACCCCACACAACATGAGTAATAACACACCTGAATCTAGACATATCTAAAGCTTGTTTTCATTTAATGTATTATTATTACCCTTGAAGTATTATTAGCATCATTATATACTGTTAATGAATAATAATCAAGCCTTCATGCTTTAACTACTGAACCGTATTGTACAGCGTTACCATATGTATATATATGTTAGTTAATAATCTTTTAGGTGTGTTATTGTTATTCTGAAGGAGAGCTGTAATATGATGACATATATGATGTCATCCTCATAGAACCGCCCAAACAGCTTGGGTTTCAGGACTTCACGTGAATGAATGTTTGTGTCATTCTTTAAAGATCCACCAGAGGGCGCCATTCAGCAAACACAAGCCAATGAAACCCTGCGTATGTGTGTGTGAGTGAGTGAGTGTGTGTGAGTGAGTGTGTGTCCACCAGAGGGCGCCATTCAGCAAACACAAGCCAATGAAACCCTGCGTGTGAGTGTGTGAGTGAGTGTGTGTGTGTGTGTGTGTGTGTGTGTGTGTGTGTGTGTGTGTGTGTGTGTGTGTGTGTCCACCAGAGGGCGCCATTCAGCATCAAACACAAGCCAATGAAACCCTGCGTGTGTGTGTGTGAGTGAGTGAGTGAGTGAGTGTGTGTGTGAGTGAGTGAGTGTGTGTCCACCAGACAGCGCCATTCAGCATCAAACACAAGCCAATGAAACCCTGCGTGTGTGTGTGTGTGTGTGTCCCTCACCTCCACCTGTTGACGCCCAGGTTGGAGGCCCCGGCGAACCAGGGGTCCAGGAAGTAAACGCAGCGCAGTGATTGGGCGCCACGCAGGGCCTCCAGCAGGGCCGGGTTGTCATGGAGACGGAGGCCCTTACGGAACCAGTGGACCGAGTTGATGGAGGACATGATTGGATCTTTCCCTGAAACGTCATCATCTTCATCATCATCATCATCATCACTCATATCCACACACACCCCTATATCACTATTAATCACATGACCAGTCAACATATATTATAAAGATCTTATATATTATTAATATTATTATTTTCATCAGTAACACATTAAATTAATAACACTAGAAGGCTGTTTATTATTATTATCATTAAATTAAATGAATAATACTTTAAGCATTTTTTTATTTAATGTGTTAATCAAAAAATACTTGTTTTCAATTATTATAATTAATTAAATGCACATACATAATATAATATAATAAATCTACAGCATAATAATCTACAGAAATATTACACTAATCATCACTGCTCATTTAACTGTGATATGAGAGTGTCCGTTAAGTTTATTATTTTATATTTAATTACATGTTTAATAATATTCAAATCAAGTATTAATAGTATTTAAAAATCTGCAATTGTTATTTTAATGTGTTAATGATAATCATTGATAATAATACTTATTAATAATAACACTTGAATGCTGTTTTAATGTATTTTTTACTAATAATATTGATATATAACTGTATATATAAAGCATCATGATACATTTTTGCTCATTTATTACACTATTTTATAAATGATTACACTTTACATGTATTATTGGTTTATAAACATTTAAAGTTTAATTCAAAACTAGTATTATTATTAACACATTAAGTTAAACAAGTCTTCAAGTGTTATTAATTGAATGTGTTGATGATAATTATCGATAATAATAATAATACTTGTTGAAGGCTGTTTTATTGCATTAATAATAACATTAATAAATACTTCAAGCTGTTTCAATTTAATTATAATTAATAATTTTGCTACTAATACTAACAATAATATAATATTAATGTCTACTATTTGATATATTATTATGCTTTTGATGTATTATTTTATTAATATAAATTAATCAAAAATGCAATAATATTTCACCTTTAATTACTTTTTGCATAGTAACAGAATGAAACATAAATGATAAAAGGATCAAATTAAAGGCATTATGTTTTACATATCATGTTTAAATGTCTAATAATTGGACCCTCAGTCCTAAAATTGGGTCACTTACATCATCAAATATCACAACAACATTACAAATAAACAAAAGGTTTAGGTTTAAACACAGCTGTGTGTGTTCTTAACAAATGGGTCATGATTGGGTTTTTATGTAACCTTTATGTCGAGTTTATATTCGATACATGCATGAAATATCATCAGACTGTACGAGCAGACTTACCTGAGGCGGCACAAACGCAGTCGAATGATTTTATGTGACTCCAAGTAATATTTTCATGTCAGTTTTAATAAATATGTCCGTGTAATCCCAGCAGAACTGCTCAGATCTCTAAACTCCAGTCTCACAGAACCGGGGCAAATCAGCACAGTTTCATAACGTTTCTGCGCACTGCGCATGCGCCAACACCAGCGACTAACGCAGATCACAGACACGCACAAACTAGATGGACCTCACAGCTTAATATATAATGTTTTAAGGCTGGTAAAGATAGATGAGCGGCTGGGAACCTCTAAATATTCATGTTTCCGTGTAAACACTGATAAAAAGGCTGTTTGATATTAAGTGTATATTATTGAGCATTTAAAACGCTGTTTCTATCTATAGTTTTACATCTATGCTGCCCGTGCGCTGTCTCGATAGGTCACGCTGCTCGTGCTCCACATATGGAGGCCGCTCATTGGTCCGCATTATCGTGACGTCAAAGGATCCCTCTCACGTTTATGCGGCGTGGATGTACATAGCTTTGCGAGTAACTTCGAATGACTTTGAACATTAAATACGGTTTAGTATGATTTTAAAATGCGGTCCGGCCATTTAGTTGCCGTTTATGTGCACTAACGACGCTGTAATAACCGAAGTTCCGCGGATCCCTTACCCCGCCTTCTTCCCTCGTCCGCTCTCTGATTGGTCGCGTCCTCAGAATCCCGGATTATCACGGGCGCGACTCCATAGGCCGCCATTTTGGATCTAAACGCGCGGTTTCAGTACACCACCGGACAATACTGTTGAACAGCAGGAAACTGTTGCCTTCTGATGGAAAACTCTCGAGACTCTCGGCTTTTTTATCATAGCAATCTTATTTACGATGTAAATTTACATTATACATAAAATACAATTTGTTCATATGTTGATATAGATTAAATTATAAGATTTTTTTTTTTTACTTAAGAAAAGTTAACTGTTTAAAAAAACTGAGGGGAAACACTGTATGTTGCGTTGTAGTGAGTGCTGTTTTGTGACAAATAAAGTGTATTCACTGTCAGGTTGACGTTGTTGTTTTGTATTTTTCGGTACTTCATAATTAATCAAATGAAATACGTTGTATATACTGTACTATTTTGCTGCTGCAACACTGCAAATCTCCTTTTTTTTATTATACTTTAGATTTAATGACAAAGTGGCTTATTAATCTATTAAATAAGACTATCTATCTGGAAAGTGTGGCGCTGTTAGCGTTTAGGTTTAAACTCAAAACAATTATTTCTTGATGTTCTGGTGTTTTTGTTCAGGCGCTCCGCGGGGCGCTTTGTTTTGGGGTCCTTCCTCGCAGCTCCGCGCCAGTCGCTCATCGGGAATGCTGTAATATTTTCAGTTTCTGCAAATTTTTCATTTATATTTTAATTTCTGTACTCGCTGATCACTGAGCTTGTGCTCGTGTCGCAGCAGAGATGAATCTGGAGCTGCTCGGTGAGATCTGCTGTTTCTGCGTCTGTTAGCTCAGCGCTAACTCACTGCTAGCCGTCTTTTAATGTTTATAAACATTCAATGGAAACTATTAAGCAACATATCGATCATTATTGTAACTCAAATATTTAATATGACACTTGCTCTTTCGGGACTCATGTAATTATGTGTGTTATTATATGCGCCTTTCCGTTCTGCTCTGAAATGAACTGTCAGATTAATAAACATCCAGGAGTGTATTATTGTAGTTATGCAGATGGTGTACATTAATTTACTGGGAATGTTGATGTAAAATAATGTTGTTTTCTATTTTACAGAGTCGTTCGGGCAGAATTATCCAGAGGTACAGCAACAATATATATATATACACACACACACACAACTATATAACTATATATATATATATATTGTGAGAGAGTGAGTGAGTAAGTGAGTGAGTGAGTGAGTGTGTGAGTGTGTCGTTCACCTGTGTTTCTGTCCTCTAGTTTGATGAAGTTGTATGTATATCTTGCGTGTTTGTGTGTGTGTGTGTGTGTGTGTGTGTGCGTGTGTGTGTGTGTGTGTGTAGGAGGCCGATGGCACCCTGGACTGCATCAGCATGGCTCTGACCTGCACGTTTAACCGCTGGGGAACTCTCCTCGCCGTCGGCTGCAACGACGGACGCATCGTCATCTGGGACTTTCTGACTCGAGGAATCGCCAAAATCATCAGCGCACACATACACCCCGTCTGCTCACTCAGGTACACACACACACACACACACACACACCCACACCCCATCTGCTCTCTCAGGTACACACACTCACACACACACACCCCGTCTGCTCACTCAGGTACACACACTCTCACACACACACACATACACCCCGTCTGCTCACTCAGGTACACACACACACCCACACCCCATCTGCTCTCTCAGGTACACACACTCACACACACACACACACACACACACACACACACACACACACATACATACACCCCGTCTGCTCACTCAGGTACACACACACACACACACACACACCCCACATACACCCCGTCTGCTCACTCAGGAACACACACACACACACACACACACACACACACACCCCACATACACCCCGTCTGCTCACTCAGGTACACACACACACACACACACCCCACATACACCCCGTCTGCTCACTCAGGTACACACACACACACACACACACACACACACACACCCCGTCTGCTCACTCAGGTACACACACTCTCACACACACACCCCGTCTGCTCTCTCAGGTACACACACACACACACACACCCCCCGTCTGCTCACTCAGGCACACACTCACACACACTAGGGGTGGAACGGTACACAGAAGTCACGGTTTGAAACTGGTCTGACATGTACCCTGTCTGGTGGCAGTGACGGCATTACTGCAGAATAACACCAGCTGTTCTCAGATGCTCTTTCCCCTTTTCTTTTGGAAGTATTTATTGAAGTATTGGAAACCACTAACGTCCTCCCAGTTTGACTAGGAGTAATTTCCCTCATTCCTAAACAGAACAAAGATCTGCTTTTTATTGACAATTGGCGCTCAATAAGTTTATTAAATAATGATTATAAGATTATGGCTCACACACTTTCCAAAAGAACACGTGCTCGATTCTATAATAGATGAGGCTCGATCTGGATTCATTAGTAATAGACACGTATCAAATAATATACGTTTAGTTTTAGATATCTTAGATTATTCTAGTCTAGTTTCTGATGATAGTTTTGTTCTTCTTCTGGACTGTTATAAAGCTCTCGACACTCTAGAGCACAGCTTTATGTGTCAGTGTCTTGAGAAACTTGGATCTGGAGACTTCTTCTGTAGTGCCATCAGACCTTTATACACAGATGGCAGTAGTTCTGTCTAACCCATGCAGCCCACCGCTTCCAGACA